>NW_016824412.1:68780-85919 GCF_001698545.2 Rhinopithecus bieti
CAGGATGGTCTCCATCTCCTGACCTCGTGATCCGCCCATCTCGGCCTCCCAAAGTGCTGGGATTACAGGCTTGAGCCACCGCGCCCGGCCTAGTGTCCCCCTCATTTAGCTAATATGAGTGACTACTTGTTTACAAATTACAGCCTTTAATTTGCTTTATTCCTCTCATCTCCTATATAAAAATTATTAAGGCGTAATAGAATTGCTCCCACTTCTAGACAGCACTCGATTCAGAGCAGAACAACACTTTGAATTGTCTCCCACATGACCTAACACAAGTTCATATCCTGTAAACAACCTTACCCTAACACATTGTTTCTGAAATGACTCATGGCCTCTTTTGGTGTGGTATTTTCCTTACTGCAGCAAGCCACTGAAGGAACTGTTTAATTACAGTATATTCCTTATGGTCTTTGGCTAGAGGATATTGGTAGCTCCATTTAACACATAAGAAAACAGGCACAGAAAGGTTAAGTAACTCAGTTACACAGGATATTTGGCTACAAACAGTGGTCCTCAATCCTGACTGAACATTAAATTCTTTGGGATAGGGCAAAGGTATTCATATATTTTAAAAGCTCCTTACAGTGATATGCAGCCAAGATTAGAAAACATAGATGATGTCTATAGCAGTACCTCTCAAACTTTCACCTCCCTATTTATCACTTGAGAACTGGTTAAATAAAATGCGGATTCAGATTCAGTAATTTTGGGTGGAGCCTGAGATTCCACTTTTCTAACAATTTAGCAGGTGATGCTGGTGCTGCTGGCCAACAGAGCATATTTTCAATAACAAGGTCTAAAGTACCTTACAACTCCGAATCACTGACTTTCTAGAAAAGTGTTTTGTTTGCCAGGGGCGGTGGCTTACGCCTATAATCCTAGCACTTTGGGAGGCCAAGCAGGTGGATCACCTGAGGTCAGGAGTTGGAGACCAGCCTGACCAACATGGAGAAACCCCGTCTCTACTAACAATACAAAAATTAGCCTGGCATAATGGCAGGTGCCTGTAATCCCAGCTACTCAGGAAGGCTGAGGCAGGAGAATCGCTTGAACCCAGGAAGTGGAGGTTTCAGTGAGCTGAGATCGCGCCATTGCACTCCAACCTGGGCAACAAGAGCCAAACTCCATCTCAAAAAAATAAAAAAGAAAAGCACTTTGTTTATCAAAAATTTTTATGTATTCATTTATTGAGACCTTATAATTTATCCAGCAACATCCTAGGCAGTGGAAATCCAACAGTTACTAGACAGAAAATCTCTCTGCCCACCCAAGTATCAGACTGTCCAACTAAAGCAAGGATTCCAGCAACCTAGGATCAGCTTTTTGTGCTTCCACTCTAGCTTGGTGACTGTGACGATGGTTGGGATCCTGATACCTTCCTTCTAGCATTCACTTTTTATTTTATTTTTCCCCTGAATAGTATGATTTGGGGAATCATATGTTGTTTCTAGATGCATTTGTTTGCTAAAATAGCAGGAATGGTATTGGGGGAGGAAGGAAAACCAATATACAGGTCATGAAAATACAAAGTATTTGTTATTTTAAAACCACAGCAACTATAATGGAATTTAAAAGTAAATTATTTCGTGTCCATGAGCTAATCCCCCAAAGATTATCACAGTTTTAAAGTAGGTCAGACTCTGAGACTATGTGTTTCTAGACTGTGTCTATAATAAGTAAAACTCTAATGTTTTCATTGCTCTTGCATTCCAATAGTTTGAATGCAAATTTTATTATTTTTTAATTCAAATTTTAATTTGTCTTCAAAAGCATTCTACTGTTGGGAGCTTGAGGAACATGTTAACCCTGCCTTTTGTGTTTCTCCTGAATGTCAGACTAGTAAAGCCAGTTTATTTAAAACTGGAATTTTCTTTCTTTTAATGTGTGGTTAGTTCTAAGGGGTGACAAAAGAGAAAAGCAGTCCTTGACACCTGGAAGCTGGCCTGGTACTATCAGCTGGGCGTTGGTGTTCTCCTGTCAAACACAACACTTTCACAGAAAAACAACATCAGAGAAGGCCACTCAGTGACCCTGATGGATCCAAACAAAACAAGACCACTCTGTAATCATGTCTGAACACGAAGCATGAACATTGTCCAAATCACAAAAATGACCAAACATCCCACATTCTAGCTAATGTGAGTGACTTCTACTTCTTTGACACTTCCAACTTTAGCCTTGGTCTCTTCTCTCCTCCTTCTAGACAAGATTTACAAAGGAACTGAATCATAGAATTCTCCTGGCACATAGTGGCCACTCACGATAGAATTATGGTATAAAACTCCAAATTCTTGATTTCATACACTCCTTTCTCTGACCACTTATCTTCTGTTCTAGCTCATCTGCCTTGTCTCACATCCACTGATCTTATTGAAAGCAAAGCCTGGCTTTTCATCTTCTCCAGGCCTGGCCTCAGCAGCTGAACATTGCTGCAGAAAAGTCACAACGCTTTAGGTTCATGAACTTGGGTAGTATCAGACTGCTCACACATATTGTGGGGCTTGTAGGACAGATGGTGCAGGATATTTTCCTGGTGGTAATGTTGAGCAGTGTTAAAATCCGGGGAAGGGAAGAGAAGTTTGAGATGGAACTGAAGGTGTGATGGAGAAAGCAAAACTTCCAGTGTTCAGTTAGGCAAACATGACAGCCTGGGGCTGGCGGCAGAGGAAGGCCAGGTAAGTTGACACTACTGCTGTTTGTGTAGAAGCGGCTGGAAACACCAGGGGCTGAAACCTTGGCAGAAAACCCTTTTATTTTCTGAAATGATCGCTCAGTTCACACAATTCCAGTGTTCCCATTGCAATGTTTAGCTCTCACTTACAAGTGTACCCAATATTTAGCTCTCACTTATAAGTGAGAATATCCAGTATTTGCTTTTCTGTTCCTGCATTAATTTGCTTAGACCTAGTTGAGAAGAGAGCTCAGTGGAGCTCAGCTAAAGTTTGGCCAAGGAGGGAGTCTTTATCAGAGCTAAGAAAGAGTTTAAGAGGGAAACCCGCTGGGGTCCCCTTCCACGCTGTGGAAGCTTGGTCCTTTCGCTCTTCACGATAGATCTTGCTGCTGCTTAAAAAAAAAAAAAAAAAAAAAAAAAAAAGTTTAAGTATGTCTGCTGATATCATGGAGGATAGTATAGAAACTTCATACTGCTGATATCCAGGTTTCTTTTATGTGAAAGAAAAGTCCAATCCCTAATTTGTTTTGAGGGAAATTATCTCCAATGTGAGCTGAATACAGTTGCTAACTGACAACATCCCTAATAACTGACCTCCCTTGAATACTTACCGTGGGTTCAGTTTTGCTACACCAAAAACTGCTTCATTTCCTAAAACCATTTTGATGAGTTATCTGTGTTCTGGAGTGCCCTGTGGGGTTGGTCAAAGGTTTGTCAGTCCCTGTATCAGGGTTCACCTTCCACTGCCTCATGCTTCTTGCTCCCTACCTCTTCTACAGGTATGGATTTCTAAAAATCATCCTGTGCCCCAAACTCCATCTCAGCCTCTGCTTCAGGAGATCTAACCATATATACACTCTGTGATTTGTGCTTGCTAGGGTATATCTAGTTCTAATGGGCAGTGTGGAAATAAAGAGGGAGAACAATAGTGCAGAGAGCAAGGACATGGGCAAGTCTGGTTTAAATCCTGTGCTTCCTAGCCATGTGATCTTGAAGTAATGATTGGAGTTTTCACATCTTTGAGAGACAGATAATATTCTGTCCTTTAGAGATTTATTATGTGAATTAAAATGAGTTAAGGCCAGGCATGGTGGCTTACACCTGTAATCCCAGCACTTTGGGAGGCCAAGGTGGGTGGATCACTTGAGGTCAGGGGTTTGAGACCAGCTTGGCCAACATGGCAAAACTCCATCTCTACTAAAAATAGAAAAATTAGCTGGGTGTGGTAGCACACGCCTGTAGTCCCAGCTACTTGGGAGGCTGAGGCAAGAGAATTGCTTGAACCTGGGAGGCAAAGGTTGCAGTGAGCTAAGATCGCTCCATTGCACTCTAGCCTGGGTGACAAAGTAAGACTATGTCTCAAAAAAAAGTTAATGTGCCAGGCACAATGGTTCATCCCTGTAATCCCAGTGCTTTTGGAGGCTGAAGTGGGAGGATTACTTGAGGCCAGGAGTTCAAGGCCAGCCTGGGCAACACAGCAAGACCCTATCTCTAAAAATTAGCCAGACATGGTAGTGCACACTTGTAGTCCTACCTGTTTGGGAGGCTGAGGCAGGAGGATCACTTGAGCTCAGAAATTAGAGGCTGCAGTGAGCCATGATCATGCCACTGTACTCCAGCCTGGGTGTCTCTTACAAAAAATTAAAGTTTAAAAAGTTAAAAGATAAAATAAAATGAACTAATACATGTAAAACGCCTGGCATATATAATGGTATTTGCTAATAACATTATTATAACTATTCTTCTGGCAGAACCTTGTTGTCTTCTCTGCTTCATACAGTGACCTACATAAAAGAGCTACATATCAAATGCTCATTAAGCAGCAAACACTGGGATTTATATGTATTTTCTCATTTAATGTTCATGGGAATCCTATAAGGTAGTAGTTGTTGATACCTCCATTTTACAGGTGAGGAAGTTGAAGCTCAGAGAAGTTGAGTAACTTGCCCAAGATCACAAAGCAAATAAGTATTGTAGCCAAGATTCATATCTAGGTCTCTCTGTGTCTGGAAGTTAAAGGCATAACTATTTTGCTACACACCCTTCTGTCCTGTGGCTCATTCCCCACCATGAAACCCTTACACGGGTAGTGGGAGCTAAAATAATGATTGTTAGTTTAATATTAGGCATTGGAAAATCTCAGGGAGAATAGATATAAAAATATTTACTTATATGCATTTATATTTGTATTTTTAAAAAATTTTTTTGTATGTGGAAAGATAGCCCTCAACACATGCCCTGGATCAAACTAGGAACATGACTGAAGTATAAAATTGCTCCACCTGTAAAGATGGAAGAATATTGAGCTCTGTGGGAGCTCCCCACAGTGTGAGGAAATGAAGGGGTTGAAACCAGAGAGAAGCTGAGTGGAGACCAAGCAAGAAGGCAGGAAAGCGAGACCCAGTAAGAGACAGTG
This sequence comes from Rhinopithecus bieti, assembly GCF_001698545.2. NCBI lineage: Eukaryota > Metazoa > Chordata > Mammalia > Primates > Cercopithecidae > Rhinopithecus > Rhinopithecus bieti. Next base: position 73,871 of record NW_016824412.1, read on the forward strand.
AGTACAAGGTACAGGTGGGAGGGCTGGCTGAGAAACTTCTGAAAACAGGGATCCCTGATATCTGATATTAACTGACCTGCTGTGTTTACCCACAGGGACTCCCAACCTCAGAACCATGGTTTCCCCCAGAGAGTCAGTAGCAAAGGCTCCACAGGAGTGTGAGGTATATTTGGAGAAGGCAGGGAGAGAAAGTTGGATCCAATGTTTGGGTGGATGCAAGGCAGAAAGAAGGAAGTGGCTGTAAGGGATGGCAATCTACAGAAACAGGAAGTCAGAGCAAGCAATAACTACAAGAAACATGTGCCTTCAAGAATCCCCCTAAATATAGGGGAGGCCAGGATTCTGGAGGACTTGAGACAGTCCAGTGGTACTAAGTCAGACTGATTAAAAGCCAGTTGGGTGGCTTCCACCTGGTGTCTACTGCACCTGCACTGGCAGATTCAGGGCCTAGGATGTTCCCACCAAGCCCTTTTTAAAGGATACTATTGGGGGCAGGGGGAGAGAGAGAGATGCTGTCCCACCCCAGGTTACCTAGAAGCATGTAGGGGACAGGGAGGAGGGTTTTCTAAGACTGGGGCTGGCACTTCCTTGGTCTCCCCTTAGGCTCCTGCTCTCACAGTTCTCCAGTGCCTTTGAGATCCTGAAGAAGGGAGAACCTCAGAAAGGGTTGCTGAGGGCTGCAGGGAGTCATGCATATGAATGGGTCCTGCAAAGACCTAACATTTTCACTCCTCTAACCACAGTAAAAATAAATGCCTCTAATATCAATACTTAATAAGGTTAAGTTTTGCAAGCTAATGGAAATCACTGAAGAGAAGCCACCTGGAGGGAGAAAAACAAGGGGGACATTAACAGCTATCAACTAGTGAGACCCAAGTAAATTAGACTCATAAGATATTGGCTCCCTACAAAAGCAAAATATGACATCTTGACATATGTTCTTGAGTTACTTTTTCCCAACAGATGGAAAACATTGACCACCAACAAGTAGACGTCAGTTAAGAAGGAACTGAGGACTACATTCTGACCATTGTTCTTTGTTCTAAATTTATTCCTGAGGGGCCTGGAAAAGGTCATGCCCACAGACCATACCTTAACATTTCTTTCTGCTGAACCCAAGTTTTTAGCAAAAGCCTTGCTTCCTTGACCAGTTACAAAATCAAAGAATCTCTGAATCCACCTATGACTTATAAGCTCCCACTTCAAGATATCCTACCTTTTTGGGCCACACCAATATATAACTTCCATGTATTCACCTATGATTTTACCTGTAACTTCTGCTTTCTTAAAATATATCTCTGCCTTTCAGAACCCTTGCTTGTAAGCCATCAGACAGTTCAGGTCTTAAGCATTAGCTGCCTGATTCTCCTTGCTTGGCACCCTCCAATAAATGCAATAATTTCTTTTGCTGCAAATCTTAATATTAGTGTTTGGCAAGTAGACGCAAGTTCAGTTTGGTAACACAGCCAAATCAGTCTCAGTTTCCTAACCCATGGAACTGTGAGAGATTAATAAATTACTACCTTTGCTTTAAGGTACTAAGTTTTAGGGAGATTTGTTACACAGCAATAGAAAACCAACATATTGCATTATGTATCTGAATTTCAAGTAAATTTTCATTTGAAAAGCTCTTGCTTAAAACAAAACAAAAACAAAAAATTGTAAAGTAACAGTCTAATCCAATTTTCTTAATTCATTGATGGAGAAACAAGCCATGAAAGGTCAAGACAGTGACATAATCAAGTCATGGCAGAGCCAAGACTAGCACATAACCTTGATTTCTACTTAATTCCAAAATCTATGGTCTGTGCATCTATTACTCTCTATCATTCACTGTTGTCATTTCAACAGAAGTGTTCCTAATCGTTTTCCAGACGGGAAGTATCATAGCGAGACTATCTTTCCAGGCTATCTTTCTACTTTCCTGAAAGTAGAAAGTATTCAACGAGATTAGATATTCAGGGAAGAAAGTACTAAGAGTGTTGTTGAAAGAAAAGACTGATTTATCCAACCTAGTTATTAAGACAAGTACCAAGATATTCTTAAGTTTAGATAAATATGTTCTTCAGTGTTGATTTGACAGGAAGAGTTGAAGTAAATGGTAAAAGAACTTACTGTTAATCACTACCTTGAATACAATGAATGATGAGTTGGAACTTTATGGGCCTTTTAAAAACTACATGTATTTTATAAACAAGTTTAGAACTCCTCAATCCATTAACTAAAAAGCTTTGCTGCCCAAACATGACAATTTCCTAAACACCAAATCAGTGATTTGCTGCATAAATAAAGCAATCAGAGTGATGAAAATAGAAGGCTTCAGCAAAATCCACTTCTGAAAGCTGCTGCCAAAGTGAAAAGGAAAAGCATTTTCAAGCTAAAATTTTGACTGAAAATGACCTAGAATACACTGAAAATTATCACCTCTCCCTGCAACCTACTGGTTAATTATGCTGTTTCACAGCAAGGTAGGTACAGATGCAGCTGGGATAAAAGAGAAATAAACGCACATTCAGAGAGAATTCAAACCACAATTCCGTTGATAGTATATTACACACCTTTTTTTTTTTCTGAGGTAGGCCAGGTTGCAAATGTTATGCTGATTTCAGTAGTAGTTGTGAAATTGCTAGAAAATGGCTACAAGTCTTTGTCTTTTCAAATGACCTGTTATTAGATCTCTCATTTCAACATTCCCTTTTCGTTGCTTATTTATGTTTCCATCTGGGAGCATATGGCAGTGATGTGAGAGAAGCCCCAGAACTTGCTGAAGTTCTGGTTGCTTCCTCCGATTTTATAGCAAAAACTAGAATGTCTCATATGTGCAACTGCTGGGGTCGCTCTGCAACTCTAGAGGACCATTCTTTCCCCTCAACTGACTCAAGATATGCTTTATGGTATTACTTAATTTTTATATAAATGTCATCTACTTGTTGAAGATAGACATTAATAGGACTGTTAAAACAATTCGAGCAATCATATTAACTCATGCAGCAGGATCATTTACTGAGAAATCAATTCGTAGATTTCCACAACCCTCTCTCCTCAAGTCCCAAACTGGCATACAATAATCACATCAGTATAAATGAGGTATCCATCACTTCAAGCATTCATCTTTTCTTTGTGTTAAAAATGATTGAATTATACTCTTTTAGTTATTTATAAATGTACAATAAATTACTGTTGTCTGTAGCCACGCTGTTGTGCTATCAAATACCAGATCTTTTTTTTTTTTTTTTTTTTTTTTTTTTTTTTTTTTTTTTTTTTTTTTGTTTTTTTTTTTTGAGACAGTGTCTTGTTCTGTTGCCCAGGCTGGAATGCAGTGGCAGGATTTTGGCTCACTGCAACGTCTGCTTCCCGGGTTCAAGAGATCCTCCTGCCTCAGTCTCCTGAGTAGCTGGGATTACAGGTATGTGCCATGATACCTGGCTAATTTTTCTATTTTTAGTAGAGACAGAGTTTCACCATGTTGGCCAGGCTGGTCTTGAACTCCTGACCCCAAGTGATCTGCCTGCCTTGGCCTCTCATGTAGATCTTATTCATTCTAACTATACTTTTGTACCCATTAGCCAACCCCACTTTTTCCCACCCCTACTACCTTTTCCAGCTTCTGGTAACCATCATTCTATTAATACTTTCTACCTCCATGAATTCACTTGTTTTAATTTTTAGCTTCCATACATGAGTGAGAATATATGAAATATGACTTTCTGTACCTGGCTTATTTCACTCAACATAATGTCCTCCAATTCCATGCATGTTGTTGCAAATGAAAGAATCTGATTCTTTTTTATGGCTGAACACTCCACTGTGTATATGTACTACTTTTTCATTATCCATTTGTCTGTTGATAGACACTTAGGTTGCTTCTAAATCTTGACTATTGTGAATAGTGCTGCAATAAACATAGGAGTGCAAGTGCAGATATCTCTTCGATATGCTGATTCCTTTGTTTGGGATATACTCTTTTAGTTATTTTAATTATACTCTTTTAGTTATTTATAAATGTACAATAAATTACTGTTGTCTGTAGCCACGCTGTTGTGCTATCAAATACCAGATCTTTTTTTTTTTTTTTTTTTTTTTTTTTTTTTTTTTTTTTTTGAGACAGTGTCTTGTTCTGTTGCCCAGGCTGGAATGCAGTGGCAGGATTTTGGCTCACTGCAACGTCTGCTTCCCGGGTTCAAGAGATCCTCCTGCCTCAGTCTCCTGAGTAGCTGGGATTACAGGTATGTGCCATGATACCTGGCTAATTTTCTATTTTAGTAGAGACAGAGTTTCACCATGTTGGCCAGGCTGGTCTTGAACTCCTGACCCCAAGTGATCTGCCTGCCTTGGCCTCTCATGTAGATCTTATTCATTCTAACTATACTTTTGTACCCATTAGCCAACCCCACTTTTCCCACCCCTACTACCTTTTCCAGCTTCTGGTAACCATCATTCTATTAATACTTTCTACCTCCATGAATTCACTTGTTTTAATTTTAGCTTCCATACATGAGTGAGAATATATGAAATATGACTTTCTGTACCTGGCTTATTTCACTCAACATAATGTCCTCCAATTCCATGCATGTTGTTGCAAATGAAAGAATCTGATTCTTTTTTATGGCTGAACACTCCACTGTGTATATGTACTACTTTTCATTATCCATTTGTCTGTTGATAGACACTTAGGTTGCTTCTAAATCTTGACTATTGTGAATAGTGCTGCAATAAACATAGGAGTGCAAGTGCAGATATCTCTTCGATATGCTGATTCCTTTGTTTGGGATATACTCTTTTAGTTATTTTAATTATACTCTTTTAGTTATTTATAAATGTACAATAAATTACTGTTGTCTGTAGCCACGCTGTTGTGCTATCAAATACCAGATCTTTTTTTTTTTTTTTTTTTTTTTTTTTTTTTTTTTTGAGACAGTGTCTTGTTCTGTTGCCCAGGCTGGAATGCAGTGGCAGGATTTTGGCTCACTGCCAAATTATTGTGTTGAGGTATGTTCATTCTAGACCCAGTTTTTTGATGGTTTTTATCATGAAGAAATGTTGAATTTTATTAAATGCTTTTTCAGCATCAATTGAAATACCTGACAAGAAAATTGCTGGATCATATGATACTTCTGTCTTAGGTTTTTGAGGAACCTCCAAACTGTTTTCCATACTGGCTGTACTAACTTACATGCTCACTAACAACGTGTGAGGGTTTTGTTTTCTCCACATCCTTGCCAGCATTTGTTATTGCCTATCTTTTGCATAAAAGCCATTTTTACTGCAGTGAAATAATATCTCATTGTAGTTTTGATTTGTATTTTTCTGATGATCAATGATGTTGAGCACTTTTCATATAACCGTTTGCCATTTGTATGTCTTCTTTTGAAAAATGTCCATTCAGATCTTTTGCCCATTTTTAAATTTTCTCATATTTTTTCCTATACAGGTGTTTGAACTCCTTATTCTGGTTATTAATTCTTTGTCAGATGGATAGTTTGCAAATATTTTCTCCCATTCTGTGGGTTGTCTCTTCACTTTGTTGACCGTATCCTTTACTGCACAGAGGTTTTTCAATTTGATGTGATCCCATTTGTCCATTTTTGCTTTAGTTGCCTATTCTTGTGGAATATTACTCAAGAAATCTTTGCCTAATTGCTCAGGACTTCCACTATTATGTTGAATAAGAATGCTGACAGTGGGCATCCTTGTTGTGTTCCACATCTTAAAGGAAAACTTTCCATTTTCTCCATTCAGTATGATACTAGCTGTGAGTCTGCCATACATTGCTTTTATTGTGTTGAGGTATGTTCATTCTAGACCCAGTTTTTTGATGGTTTTTATCATGAAGAAATGTTGAATTTTATTAAATGCTTTTTCAGCATCAATTGAAATGATCATATAGTTTTTATCCTTTATTCTGTTGATACGATGTATCACATTGATTGATTTGTGTGTGTTGAACTGTCTTTGCATCCAAGGGATAAATCTCACTTGGTCATGGTGAATGATCTTTTTAATATGTTGTTAATTTTGGTTTGCTAGTATTTTGTTGAAGATTTTTGTATCAATATTCATGAGGGATACTGGCCTGTAGTTTTTTTTTTTTTAATGTATCTTAGTCTGGTTTTGGTATCAGGGTAATACTAGCCTTATAGAATGAGTGTGGAAGTATTCCTTCCTCCACTTACTTTTTGAGTTTGAGAATTGGTTTTCATTCTTCTTTAAATATTTAGTAGAATTCAGCAGTGAAGCCATCAGGTTTAAGCTTTTCTTTGCCGGGAGACTTTTTATTATGGCTGTGATCTCATTACTTGTTATTGGTCTTTTGGATTTTTTCATGGTTCAATATTTGTAGGTTGTATGTATCTAAGAATTTATCCATTTCTTCTAGGTTTTCAGTTTGCTGGCATTTAGTTGCTCATAGTAGTCTCTAATGATCCTGTAAATTTTTGCAGTATCAGTTGTAATGTCTCCTTTTTCATCTCTGATTTTATTTGAGTTTTCTATCTTTTTTTCTTGGTCAGCCTAAAGATTTGTCAATTTTATCTTTTCAGAAAAATCAATTTTTCATTTTGTTGTTCTGTTCTATTTTTTGTTTCAGTTTCATTTATTTCTGCTTGATATTTATTATTTGTTTTCATCTACTAATTTTGAGTTTGCTTTGCTCTTGCTTTTCTAGTTCTTTAAGATGCATTGTTGGGTTATTTGAAGTTTTCCTACATTTTTGATGTAGGTAATTTTGCTATAAATTTTCCTCTTAGTACTGCTTTCACTGAATCCCATGTTTTGATATGTTCTGTTTTCATTTTTGTTTGTTTCAGGGCATTTTAAAATTTCCTTCTTAATTTCTTCATTGATCCACTGGTCATTCAGGAGCATATTGTTTAATTTCCATGTGTTAATATAGTTTCCAAATTTCCTCTTGTTATTAGTTTCTAGTTGTATTTATTTGTGGTTAGAGAAGATACTTGATATAATTTCCATTAAAAAAATTAAGACTTGTTTTGTAGCCTAACATATGGCCTATCCTTGAGAATGATCCATGTGCTGAGGAAAATAATGTATATTCTGCAGCTGTTGGCTGAAATGTTTTACAAGTATCTAATCTGTTAGATCTATTTGATCTATAATGCAGATTAAGCCCAATGTTTCTTTGTTGATATTCTGTCTGGAAGATCTGTCCAATGCTGAAAGTGGGGGTGCTAAAGTCTCCAGCTATTATTATACTGGGGTCTCTCGCTCTCTAATTAGCTCTAATAGTATTTGCTTTATATTATATGTGGGTGCCTTAATGTTGGGTGCATATATGTTTACAATATCCTCTTACTGAATTGACTCCTTTATTGTCATATAATGATCTTCTTTGTCCTTATTATAGTTTTCATTTTGAAATTTATTTTGTCTGGTGTAAGTATAGCTACTCCTACTCCTTTTTGGCCTCCATTTTCATGGAACATCTTTTTCTATCCCTTTATTTTAGTCTGTGTGTGTCTTTATAGGTGTAGCATGTTTCTTGTAGGCAACAGATTGTTGGGTCTTATTTTTTTTTTTTTTTTTTTTTTTGAGACGAAGTCTTGCTCTTACCCGGGCTGGAGTGCAGAGGCACGATCTCGGCTCACTGCAAGCTCTGCCTCCTGGGTTCATGCCATTCTCCTGCCTCAGCCTCCTGAGTAGCTGGGACCACAGGCGCCCACCACCACTCCCAGCTAATTTTTTTTTGTATTTTTAGTAGAGATGGGATTTCACCGTGTTAGCCAGGATGGTCTTGATCTCCTGACCTCGTGATCCACCCACCTCGGCCTCCCAAAGGGGTCTTATTTTTTAATCAGTTTAGCCACTCTGTTTTTGTTGTTGTTGTCATTTGTTTGTTTGTTTTTAGAGACTGGGACTGACTCTGTTGCCTAGGCAGGCATGCAGTGGTGCACAATTATAACTCACTGTAACCTCAAACTGCTGGGTTCAAGCAATCCTCCCACCTCAGTTTCCTGAGTAGCTGGTACTACAAGTGTGCAGCACCACACCTGGCTAATTTTATTTTTTGTAGAGATGAGGTCTCACTATGTTGCCCAGGCTGATCTTAAACTCCTGGGCTCAAGCAATTCTCCCACCTCAGCCTCCCAAAATACTGAGATTGTAGGCATGAGCCACTGTGCCTAGCCCATGCCCTATGTCTTTTGATTGGAGAGTTTAACCCATTTACATTCAATGTTATTAGTAATAGATAAAGACTTAATACAGCCATTTGGTTATTTGTTTTCTGGTTGTTTTGTGGCCTACTCTTCCCATCCTTCCTTCCTTCCTTCTTTCATTCTTTCCTTCCTTCCTCCCCTCCCTCCTTCCCTCCCTCCCTCCCTCCTTCCTTCCTTCCTTCCCTCCCTCTGTTCTTTCTTCTTTCCTTGTCTCCTTTCCTTTTTTGTGAAGGTGATTTTCTCTGGCAGTAGGTTTTAATTTCTTGCTTTTTATTTTTAGTGGTTTTTTTTGCATCTGTTATAGTTTTCTTGATTTAAGGTTACCACAAGGCTTAAAAATAACATCTTATAACCCACTATTTTAAACTGATGACAACTTACCACTGACTGCAGAGACAAATTAATGAAGAAACAGAGAGAAAATTAATAAAACTCTACATTTTAACTTCATTCCCCTGTTTTTTAACTTTTGTTTCTATTTATGTTTTATTGTACTGTCTATGTCTTGAAAAGTTGCTGTAGTTAATATTTTTGAGAGGTTCAACTTTTAATCTTTCTACACAACATATGAGTAGCTTACACACTACAATTACAGTGTTATAATATTCTGTTTTTCTGTGTACTTACTATTATGAGTGACTTTTGTACATTCAGATGATTTTGTATTGCTCATTAACATTATTTTCTTTTAGATTGAAGAACTGCCTTTATCAGTTCTTGTGGGCTAGGCCAGGTGTTGGTGAAATCCATCAGCTTTTGTTTGCCTGGGTTAGTTTTTATTTCTTCTTCATGTTTAAATGATATTTTCACTGAATATAATATTCTAGAATAAAAGTTTGTTTCCTTCAGCTCCTTAAATGCCACTCTCTCCTGGACTGTAAGGTTTCCACTGAGAATTCTACTGCCAGATGTATTGGAGCTCCTTTGTATGTTATTTATTTATTTTCTCTTGCTGCCTTTAGGGTTTTTTCTTTATCTTTGATCTTTGGGACTTTGATTATTAAGTGCTTTGAGGTAGTCTTATTTCACTTAAATCTGCTTGGTGTTCTATAAACTTCTTGGATTTGAGTATTAATATCTTTCTCTAGGTTTGGAAAGTTTATTTGTTATTATCTGTCTGAATAAACTTTCTACCCCGATCTCTCTCTTTAATCTTTAAGACCAATAACTCTTAGATTTTGAGGCTATTTTCTATATCCTCTAGTTTCAGTAACTCTTAGATTTTTCCCTTTTGAGGCTATTTTCTATTTCCTCTAGTCATGCTTCATTCTTTTTTATTCTTTTTTCTTTTGTCTTCTCTCACTGTGTGTTTTCAAATAGCCTGTCTTCAAGCTCACTAATCCTTTCTTTCACTTGATCAATTCTGCTGTTGAGAGACTGATGCATTCTTCAGTATGTCAGTTGTATTTGTCAGCTCTGGAATTTCTGCCTGATTTTTTAAAAATTATTTCACTCTCTTTGTTAAATTTATCTGATAGGATTCTGGAATGTTTCTCTGTGTTATATTGAATTTCGTTGAGCTTCCTCAAAACAGCTATTTTGAATTTTCTATCTGAAAAGTCACATATCTTTGTCACTCTAGGATTGGTCACTGGTGCCTTATGTAGTATGTTGGTGAGGTCATGTTTTTCTGGATGGTCAATGCTTGTGGATGTTCATTGATGACTGGGCATTGAAGAGTTAGTTATTTATTGTAGTCTTTGCAGTCTGGTCTTGTTTGTACCTGTCCTTCTTGAGAAGTCTTTGATGTCTGGGCATTGAAGAGTTAATTTATTGTAGTCTTTGCAGTCTGGGCTTGTTTGTTCCCATCCTTCTTGAGAAGTCTCCGAGTATTCATAAGCATTTGAGCACTGTGATCTAAGTCTTTTGTCACTGTAGCTGTATCTGCATTAGGAGACACTCCAAGCCCAGTAATGTTGTGACTATTGCGCACTTGTATAGGTACTGCCTTTGTGGCCTGGGGTAAGATTCAAGAGAATTCCCTGGATTACCAGGCAGAGACTCTTGTTCTCTTCTCTTACTTTCCCCCAGAGTCTCAATCTGTGTTGAGCTGCCTGGAACTAGAGGAGGGGTGACACAAGTGCCCCTGTGGACCCCACCAATGGGACTGCAGTGGGTCAGACCTAAAGCCAGTGCAGCACTGGGTCTCACCCAAAGCCCACAGTGACCTCTGCCTGGCTACTGCTGATGTTCACTCAAGGCCCCGAGCTCTTCAGTCAGCAGGTGGCAAATCCAGCGATGTTTGTGTCTTTCCCTTCAGGGTGACAAGCTCCCCACCAGCCCAAGACTGGTCCAGAAATGCTGTTCAGGAGCCAGGGCCTGGAGTCAGGAACCTTAGAAATCTGCTCTATTCTACTGTGGCTAAGTTGGCACCAAAGCTGCAAGACAAAGTCCTTCTCACTCTTCTCTCTCATTTCCTCAAACTGAAGGCATCTTTCTTCATAACCACCACCACCTCAGGTCTATGGCGAGTACTGCTTGGCTACCACTGGTGTTTACTCGAGGCACAAAGGCTCTTCAATAAGCTTGTGGTGAATGCTACAAGGCCTGGGTCTCTCCATTCTCAGGGAAACGGGCTCCCCTCTGGCCTAGGACAAGTTCAGAAATGTTGTCCAAGAGCCAAGGCTTGGAATTGGGTACCTCAGGAGCCAGTTTTGTGCTTACCGCACTGTGGGCCGAGCTGATATCTAAGCTGCAAGACAAAGATCCCTTATTTTTCCTTCTCCTTTTCTCAAACAGAAGAAGTCTCTCCTTATGGCCACCACAGGTCAGAATATATTGGGTCTCCTCTGAAACCAGCACAGCACTGGGTCTCACCTAAGGCCCACAGAGAGTACTACTCGGCTCCCACTGGTGTTTATTCAAGGTCCAGAGTTCTTTAGTCAGCAGGTGATGAATCCTGCCAAGACTGGGTTCTTCCCTTCAAGACAATGGGTTCCCTTCTGGCCCAGGGTGTACCTAGAAATGTCTTTCAGGAGCTAGGGCCTGGCTTGCTGTTATCCACATTGCAAGACAACATCCTCCTTACTCTCCCCTCTTCTCTCCTTAAGTGGAAGGAAGGAGTCTGTCCCAGAGCTCTGAGCTATGCTGCCTGGGGTTGGGGGATTAGGGGAGGGATGGTGCAAGCACTTCCTTGGCTGCTCCATCTGGTGTCTCACTAGGGCATGTATACCCCAAGTCCACTGGATTCAAAGCCCAGTAACACCAGGACTTGATTAGGATATGCAGTCCTTGTGGTCTAGAATACCTTTCAAGTTTATTTAGAACCCCAGAATGCTTTAGCCCATGGTGATGAGATCAGTTGGGACTCAGGTTCCAATTGCTGGAAGAGATGATTCCCCTCTGGCTAAGGCTGATCTAAATGTTCCTTCCATGGGTGCCAGCTGAGTTCTGCCCTATGTTGCTTTCCGCTATTATAGGGCAGTACTGAGTATCAATGCAAGTTCCACAATCACTGCCCTGTCCCTCCCCCAAGTACACAGATTTTCCCCTCCACATCACGTGGCCACTGCCAGGGGATGGAGGAGGGGTGGTGCTGGCAATTCAGGACTGTCTTTCCTACCCTTTTCAGTGCCTGTTTTTTTGATATGATGTTAAAATCAAGTACTTTGATCACTTACCTGACTTGGGGTTCTTATGGAGGTGCTTTCTTGTGTGGTCGGTCAATGTGTTATTCCTGTGGGGGGAATGATCACTGGAGGGTTGCATTTGGCCATCTTGCTTCTGTTAACATTATTTTATTATTATTATTATTATTATTATTATTATTATTATTATTTTGAGACAAGGTCTTACTCAGTTGCCCAGGCTGGAGTGCAGTGGCATGATAATAGCTCACTGCAGCATTGATCTCCCAGGCTAAAGAGCCTCCTGAG
>NW_016824412.1:86111-122012 GCF_001698545.2 Rhinopithecus bieti
TAACATTATTTTATTATTATTATATTATTATTATTATTATTATTATTATTTTGAGACAAGGTCTTACTCAGTTGCCCAGGCTGGAGTGCAGTGGCATGATAATAGCTCACTGCAGCATTGATCTCCCAGGCTAAAGAGCCTCCTGAGTAGCTGGAACTAAAGATGTGTGCCACCACATCAGGCTAATTTTTTATTTTTATTTTTTGTAGAGACAAGGTCTTTCTATGTTGCCCATGCGGATTTCAAACTCCTGAGCTCAACCAATTCTTTTGCCTTGGCCTCCCAAAGTGCTGGGAATACAGGCATGAGCCACTGTGCCTAACCTGCTATCATTATTGATAGCTCTGAAAAGTTTCTTTGATCTTTAGTGCTCCTTATTAGTGAAGCTATGTAGGATTTCAGAATTGTGGTCGAATTAACAAATTATCCAGTTCCTTTCACATATGCACTGGAAGATTTTGAGGTATGTTTTCTGTGAGTGGGTGTAAAAATGGCTTCTAGGTATGCTGATTGCTTAGTGCACAAGAATTATCACATCAGTATACTTGGAAACCATTTCTGTGCCCAGTCACATACAACAAACCCTGAATTAAGGGTTTGAATTTATATATGAGCCAATGCCTACAAAACTCTCCTAGGAAACTAGCCTGCTACCTTGTTAATGAGTTATCAGCCTCATAGGTGTTAAGAAAGGTCACTTCCCGGCAGGCCAGGAACTTCAGAAAACTGGGTAGATTTCAAGACGATAGGAACTCACCAAATTTACAGGTTCTCCAGGACAAATATGGTGGAAAGAGTTTATTGGTCTGTTTCTAAGCTTTGGGGTAGGAAAGAAAATAGAGACTTTTCCAAGTTCAATTCGAGATTCCTAATCTTTGACATACTCATTTTATACTTGTTTGAAAGCCATGTATGTGACGTTTTGAAAAGTATTTTTTAACACCTACACTATAAATATTCCAGCACTTTTGTAATGTGCCTCCATAGCCCAATCTTCCCACCCAGGTTATACTATACAACCAGATTAAACTTCCCAGTGTCCAGCTGTGACTATATCACTCCCTTGCTCAAAACACAATAGCCCCTTCCTCTGGATTTAAGATGGGTGTTATTCAAGCCCTCTTACCATCATACCCCAGCCTCTCTACATCTACCCTGGGCTCCAGGCACACAGAATTCTTCACCTCCCCAGATACCTTTTACTCTGTCACCTCCTCACAATTATTCTTGTTGTTTTCTCTGCGTAGAATGTCTTCTGGTTAAATCTTCTTCCGTCTACCTTGCAAAGTTTTTATCAAATACCCCCTGACCACCAGCAGATGTTCTTTCTTCTCTATTCCCACAGTCCTTTGATTTGAATATCCTTCAATCACATTTCATGTTGGTCTTATAGTCAAAACTAGATTTAAACACTAAATTCTTTGAGGACAGTGTCTAGCCCAGTATTATGCATACAGTAGGTACCCAATAAATGTTGATAACGAATGAATGAACAAATTAATTAATTCATTGTACCATTTACCTAAATGTAATGGTTTGCTTTTTGTTTTTAAGAATGAAAGCTATTTCTTACCCTTATTGTATGTGTCACCTTACATATTTTTTTGTCATCCTTGTCTTAATGTGACTTACCTCAGAAAACAAGGATTCAAGTACAAGTAGTTTATTTAAGAGGTTATCCAAGAAAATACCAACAAAGGAGTAGGAGAGTGAGTCAAGGAAAAGAAAGAGGCAATAAAGGATATGTTATTAAGCCAATTCCCATTGTGAGCAACAGGAGCTAAGTCCTATTGGGGTGATTTAGGGGGCTGTGCAAGATGCTCTTCAGTGCTGTCCCAACCAAGAGGTGAGGACTCTGAGGGAATATTTATCTACCAGTTGGGTGAGTGTTGCTTCTAGGGATATTATCTCCTGAAACTTCTGGCTCACCCTGCACACAGACCAAGCATACTCCCTTGGCGGGACAAAAACCCTCAAGCTGAGAGTCAATGGTGTTTGCAGCATGCAATTATCAGTGTCCCGAGGGAATGCGGGCGAGACACCTGCAGCTTGTGCTATAATACTGGAGAAGCTCCCAGCCAAGCAACTCCATGTATGTCCTCCAGCTAAAGAGAAAAGACAAGTCCCATTCTCCCACCGTCTCTCTGTGTGTCCAAAGATGACTTTTTTTTCTGATTATACTCTGACACTGCAGGGTTGCATGACAGTCCTAGATTTAGCATTATGGTTTTGGAATATATTGAAGGATCTCAGGAGTCAGGACTCATTAATGTTTGGCCATAAAGGAAACTAGACTTCTGCATTTTCTTTTTAAGATTGTATAATGTGGCCCGGCATGGTGGCTTACGTCTGTAATCCTAGCACTTTGGGAGGCCGAGGTGGGCGGATCACGAGGCCAGGAGATCGAAACCATCCTAGCTAACACAGTGAAACTGTGTCTCTACTAAAAATACAAAAGAAATTAGCCAGGCGTGGTGGCGGGTGCATGTAGTCCCAGCTACTCGGGAGGCTGAGGCAGGAACATGGCGTGAACCCGGGAGGCGGAGCTTGCTGTGAGCTGAGATCGCGTCACTGCACTCCAGCCTGGGCGACAGAGCGAGACTCTGCCTCAAAAAGAAAATAAAATAAAATTTAAAAAAAGGTTGTATAATGTATCAATTACAAGCAAGATGAGGCTGGTTGAGACTTCTGCTTGCCTTTATAGTATTACTTCTCTATGCATTTAATGTGCTCCCTCTGAGCTCTGTTTAGCATGCTGTTTACTGTGCTGGGAAGCACAGGGAGGAAGAAAGGCCAAATGCCAGAAATTTGAATCATCCTTGTTAAAAAGATATTTTCCATGCAAATAAGGAAAGAGAGGAGGGAGGTTCATGTGCCTCTCCAAGGGGTGCTTGAAAAGCAATCACAGGAAGCCATCTGATCACCTCTGGAATGGAAACCAGAATGGAACACAGATTTGGGAACCCAATGGGTCATGAGACATTTTAAGTGGTGACAAAATTTAACCACCAATATGCTGCTCTACTGGTAGAAGGCTGATTGTCAGTTCAGAGGGGATAATTACACCTGGAGAAATGCTACAGGCCATTAATTTATGCACCAAGCTGCTAGTCCTCTACCACTTCCCTTCGTCTCCCTCCCCCATCTCCAGCATGCTTCTTATCTCTCCATGTTTCCAGTGTTCTTAGAGGCACATTCAAACTTGTAGTTATACTCAGGAACAGTGGTTCTCAAACTTCAGCCATATCAGCATCACCTAGCAGACTTGTTAAAACACAGATTACTGGAATATACTCCAGAATTTCCAGTTCAGCAGATCTGGGCTGAATTTACAACTGTAACAAGTTTCCAAAGATCATACTTTGAAAACTACTGCTCTAGAAAGAGTAGCAATTGGAGACAGACCTTTAGGGCCACCAAACATCTGCTCAGTCTTTACAGAACTGGTGAAAATATAGCACATATTCCAAAAACCCATGCATGTCAGTCAGCTCAGCTTTGGGCTGAAACTATCAGAACATACCATGCTGGGTCTCTGAATTTTGTGATTTGCATCAGAAAGACCTCAAAAATTATCCTATCCACAATGGTCTACATTTCGTTTCTCCTAAAAGCTTGTGGATTTTACTTGAGACCCCAGATGCATTCTTTTCATTAAATCTTTCACTCCCAAAAAGCCAAATAGCTATCTGGTATAAGTATGACTGCTCTACGTTAAGGGGAAAAAAGAGTATACGTCCCAGGAATCAAATCTAGAGATTATCATGGACCATGAACCAGTTGAATTTAATGGAATTTGGTACTGGGGTCTTCTAGCTAAAGAGTTGTGTCACTCTGGTTCCCTGATCCTTTCTTTTCTTTTTTATATTATTTTATTTTATTTTATTTTTTGAGACATGGTCTCACTGTGTCACTCAGGCTGGACTGCAGTGGCATGATCATGGCTCACTGTAGACTCCATCTCTCAGACTCAAGCAATCCTCCCACCTCAGCCTCCCAAGTAGTTGGGACTGTAGGCGTGCACCACCACACCCAGCTAATTTTTGTTTTTTTGTAGAGACAAAGCTTTGCCATGTTGCCCAGGTTAGTCTCAAACTCCTGTGTTCAAGCGATCCACCTGCCTTGGCCTCCCAAAGTCCTGGAATTACAGGTATGAGCCACTGTGCTGGCCATAAATCCTTTCAATTAATGTTATTACTTCAAGGACCCTCTTTCGGTCACAACTGGAAAAAAACAAGTAGCACCTTTGGAAATTAGAGCCCGGCATCCAATATCCAAATTCATTATACTTAATGGATGCTTTAGGCATTAGAATTTTATTTTCTCATAGAATAGTCAGAAAGTCTGAGTGGTCAAGGAAAAGGAGTAGTTCTCAATTTTTTCAAAAGTAGAATTCCTTTATATGGTCAAATATTTTTGTTGTTGTTGTTGCTGAGATGCAGTCTCGCTTTGTCACCCAGGTTGGAGTACAGTGGCATGATCTTGGCTCACTGCAACCTCCATCTCCTGGGTACAAGTGATTCTTCTGCCTCAGCCTCCCAAGCAGTTGGGACTATAGGCGTGCACCTCCATGCCCAGCTAATTTTTGTATTTTTAGTAGAGCCGGGGTTTCACCATATTGGTCAGGCTGGTCTTGAACTCCTGACCTCGTGATCTGCCCACCTCAGCCTCCCAAAGTGCTGGGATTACAAGCTACCGCACCTGGCTGGTCAAAATATTTTATATGTTCCCTTCCCCATGTGAGTACCTATTAAGTAGAAAGATAACTGACCCTTTAAAAAACCCAACACCTAATGTCCCCAGCTTGGAACTACAGTCCAGGCTTAGCAGTTAGATGCCCAGTGGTTCATGGTCAGGCAGGCCACAGGGACAAATGAGTAAAAGTGATCAAGTTGAGGTGGGAGGTAAGGTGAGGCAAGCAGCCAGCAGCCAGGAAGCAGGAGTTCCCAGAAGCTGGAATAAACTCAGAAGTCAAGAACAACACAGCATAGACGAGATTTTGAAAATGAGGGGAAATATGGTCACCTTGCTTCTGGGAGAAAGTCTTCTCTATGTCTGTGGTTATATTGGCATCAGTTGATGCTAGGACATGGCCATCTAGAGTCCAGGACTCAAAGTACAGATTAGTACAACAATCCTCAATATTTTACAGGGTCTAATAATGTGGGTCTAGGAAAGAGAGGGCTAGGAAACAACATAGCGATTAGAAGTCCAGATTCTGAAATCAAACTGCCTTTGTTCAAATTTTGCCTCTGCCACTTGCTAGCCGTGTGGCATTGGCTAGCCCTGAATTATGTGCTGGAGCTGGCTTGTCTGGTTCCTGAGAACTGATTGTGCATGTCCTTTCCCAGCTCCCTGCTCGGTGATATTCTGTTGGTGGATTGAAATCAGCCATAGTAGGTGTGTTCACATCATGGAAATCTACAAATCAGGGCTTCCTCCACACTATCTCCACCCCCAGAGCTGGTTGTTAAACATCTACCAGCACACCACTGCTCAGTGCTAACATTTATGGGGCTCAGAATAACAGTATAAAGACTCTCATGTATACATCCAAATATATAAAAGTTATAGGTTATTCTAGCAAACTGTCATATAGAATTATTCTATCTTCTACCTTGGCAAATATATCTTCATAATGACCTGGAGTACCTCTTGTTTTTTTTTTTTTTTTTTTTTTTTGAGACAGAGTCATTATGTTGCCCAGCTGTACTGGAATTGCTGCACTCAATGGTTCCTCCTGTCTCAGGCTTCCCGGGTAGCTGGGACCACAGGTGCACACCATTGCACTTGGCTCTGGAGTGCCATTTTTAAACTTAGAATTCTAATGCTCTTCAGAGTTTTGTGTTAGGTGGCAGTGAGGGAAGAGCCAGCCCCCCTATTTTCCCTCTCCTTCTACTCTGCCCCCAGCTCCATCCCTCACCATGTGAGAACTCCCCATCCTACACACTCAAGCTGCCCCCAAACCTCACAATCAAAACAGCTGCTCCTTCACCATCCCTCTGGCTCAAGGGTACACACATGTGAGGGGAGGTCCACCTCCAGAGGCCAGCCCTGGAGGAAAATGCCTGCACAGGACCTGGAAGTGTTCTCAGGGCTGTTTGGGCAGGGAATTCTAGGGTACCTGGTTGTGTTCTAGAAGGTAGAACAGAGCCTCCAGCTAAGCAAGCATCTTGGCCCCACTAATTCCTCATCCCACAGGGATAGGAAAGAGGAGACCAGAATGGGGCCTTCTAAAGCCCCAGGGTTCCTGTTGTCCAGGTCTAAAGGAGGTACTGACTTTGGGCCAGTTACTTAACCTCTCTGTACTCAGTTGTTTCTTTTCACTATAAATGGCAAATAAAAATAGCACTTACCTCCTAGGGTCATCATGAAAATTAAATATGTTAATACTTGTGCAGCACTTAGTGTTGGCCCATAAGTGCTTGTATAAGGGTTTGTTACATATATAAAACAAGCATTCATGACTTGAAATGCAAAATGGACTGGAAGTCTAAAATCCTAAACTCTAGCCACTGCTTGCCATCTATTAACTCAGGGACATTTCTTCACTTCTCTGTGACTCAGTTTCCTTATCAGTAAGAATGAGAGTGTAACTAAATAATCTTGAAGGTCCCATAATTTACCATGGCTTATTTTTGTAATTAGTAGAAATTCCAGAAAAATCTTGTATTCACAAGGAAAGAAAAGATGAGATAGTTTCCATAGGGAGGGAAAAAAAAATTATCTCTAAACCTAGTGTTTTTGACTGAATTAGAATTTTAACCACATATAACCAAATGTCATTTAAATTTCTCCCTCCCTAGGAGGTATAATTTGAAGGGTATTCTTGTATTAATTATGAGTTTAGTATTATATTTTGATGACATTTACATTTGAAGAATCCCAGGCTGATCCTCCCAGGTCAGTGGCAGTGGAGTGACCTGCCCCTCAGCAAGGCTGCAGATACGACTGGCAGTGAGGTACCACACAGATGGTGGCCAATCTCCATCGCTCCTCTCGCCTGTTCTTTCCTTATCTCAGCAGTGTTCAAGGATTCTGTAGCAGTTATCTATTGCTGTGTAACAAAGTAGCCCAAACTTAGTAGTGTAAACAACAACTGCCATCTATTATTAGATCTTTCACAGGTCTGAGGTCTGACTAAGCTTAGCTAGGTGGTTCTTACTTTGGGTCTCTCATGCATTTGTTTGTATGCAGATGGTGGCTGGGGCTGGAGTCATCTCAAAAGCTTCTTCACCCACATGTCTGATGCTGGGTTAGGCAGACTCAAGCAGCTGGGAGCTGGAACGGCTGGGGCTGCTCAGACATCTCTCTGCTCTCGACATGGGCTCTGCATCTGATCCCCAGTACAGCAGCTTCACAGTGGACCTATTTCTTGCATGACAGCTGAGAGAACCAAAGGTGCATGTTCCAAAGAGAGATCCAGGCAGAAGCTCTATCACTTTTCATGACCTAAACTTGGAAATCACATAGCATCACTTTTGCTACATTCTATTCATTAAAAATGAATCATTAAGGTTGGCCTGTATGCAATGGGAGGGAAACTAAAGTCCATCTCTTACAGAAAGGAGTGTCAAAGAATTTGCAGACATGCTTTGAAACCACCAGAGATTCCTCACACAGAGAATGGATGAAATTAGAACCCAAGGAAATAGACAGGGGCCTCCCTTCCCAAGGAAGTCCGTGAGCCTTGAGGAAAGAAGAGGCCAAACTGAAGTCTGCAGGGACCAAGCAAGGAGCCACACTCCTCATAGAAGGCTGGGAAATCCTCAGGCAGAGTGGGGCTTTGTTGGTCTGCCTCTTCAGAGTCCAGCACAGGTTCAAGCATGCCCTGGAGGTAAGAGCCCTTACTCTGTGCACCAGGAGAAGCTGGTTTTTCCAAGTCTACACTCTTCTACTTGTAAAACCTCCCCCTTCTTGGGGAAGACAATGACTAGCTGGACCAATTATGTGATTCTGAGGGAGTTTCCTGAAGCAAAGCAGTTCTTTTGAACACTAAACCTACCATCGTTTCCCTACAACTAGATTAAGGGTTGGGGCCAGCTAGACAGTACAAGGGGCCATAGAATATCCCATCAACCTGAGAGATGGAATAAACAAACAGAGGGTGGCCACACCATTTAAAAATAGAACTCTGATCCGCAAACTCAGCAGCAACCAGTCCAGAAAGCCAAACCACCTCTGCAGCAATTGGTCTAAAATGGTCACAACTTAGTCAGCTTCCAACTCAGGACCAACGAGAGAAAACCAAATATGCTCCCCAACCCAATCACATAGGATGCCTTGCTTCTAGTTAGCCCATTTCCTACTTCCCCATACCAACAACTTCCAATCTAGCAAACATGAAGCCTTCCCTTTTCACACTATAAATCATTCACACTGCACTGCTTGCCTTTGAGTCTGTGCCAACCAAAAGGAATGGAGGCTGACTCTCTTGCTATAGCCAACTCTGAATACATAGTTTCTGTTTATTTGCATTAGAGCTGTCTTCTTTATTTCCACAAACCCAAGGGTTTCCCTCTAAAAAGGACTACAGAAGTAAGTTTTGTTGAGAGGTGGTAATGATTTGCACCTAGTAGCAGGGAGCAGGTGAGAACTGGAAGGTTTCTGAACATATTTTGAAAGGAAGCTGTAGGAGTTGCTGATGGATCAAATATTTGGTGAGAGAAAGGTTAAGGATGACACAACACAAAGTTTTGGACCCTAAGCAACTGGGTGAATGATGAAACCATTTTCCAAGATGGTGAACATTGGATCAAGAGTTTAATTTTAGACATTTTGAGGTTGAAGGTGTAAATTTAGGAGTCACCATCTAGTAGATGGGCCTTAAAGTCATGACACTGGATGATATCACATTGGGAAACACCATTTCTTTTACTCAATATGAATTGAGCACTTACTATGTGCCAGGCATTATTTAAGCTTTATGGATTTAGTGGAAGAAGACGTCGACACTGGCCCACCATTGAGAAGTGTATAGTATGAATTAATAGTACTGTATTGTACATTTTAGAAGCATTTGTTAAGAGGGTGGATCTCATGTTAAGTGTTCCTGCCATGATACATTTTTTTTTAATTGCAGTTTTGAGATCTCGCTACAGGAATTTATTCATGCCAGTGAATAGGGGACAAATATTATGAGAAGCAGTAATGAGAGATATGACCCAGCAGGAGACTTCTGAGTTGAGACTTAACTAAATGATGATTTGTTGTTAGCCAGGTGAAATGGAAAGAAAAAATCATTTCAGGCAGGGGTAAGAGCATGTACAAAGGTCCTGTGGAAGGAGAGAGCTTGCCATGATGGACAGACAAGAGGCCATTTGGGTTATGAGCTCAGAGGTGGAGGGCAGCCTCATGGGAGATAAACAGGCAGGGTCTAGACCATGTAGGACCTCATAGGACATGGAAACATACAGAGATTGGGTTGTTGTTGTTTTCTAAAAACAATGGGAAGTGATTGGAGGATTTTAAGTGCAAAGGATACAGGATCTGATTGATTTAAAATACAGGGTCCCCAAACCTACCCTTGGAGACTCTGATTTAGGAGACCTGGCCTGAGACTTAGCCAGGACCCCAGGGCATGCTGTCATACATATGAACCCCACTTGAAGAAGTACTAGAACACCGCTATTTCTCAAAGTGTTGCTAAGCATCCAGTGACACTAAACAAGACTTGGGCATTGCAGAAGTTTGCCTCAGAAAGGGATACCTGTGGCCAGGCTCAGTGGCTCACGCCTATAATCCCAGCACTTTGGGAGGCCAAGGCGGGCAGATCACGAGGTCAGGAGATCGAGACCATCCTGGCTAACACGGTGAAACCCCATCTCTACTAAAAAAAAAAAAAAAAAAAAAAAAAAATTAGCCAGACGTGGTGGCGGGCTCCTGTAGTCCCAGCTGCTCGGGAGGCTGAGGCAGGAGAATGGTGTGAACCCGGGAGGTGGAGCTTGCAGTGAACAGAGCAGGGCAACAGAGCAGGACTCCGTCTCAAAAGAAAAAAAAAAAAAGAAAGAAAAAAGAGAAAGGGATACCTGTGGGGTTTTACCAAGGCCATATGGTACCTGATTAAAATAGAAGAAAATGCATGGAGAGGAATGTGCTACCTTGCAGGCACAGAAGGCAGAGGACTCTGTCAGCCTGCTAACCATGTGTGTGCTCCCAAGACAGCCGGCTTGGCATAGTTTCTTTTCTGTTCATGGTGTTTAAGCTGGCTTTTCAGTAGCTGAATTTCAAAACTGCAAGTTCATAATTCCCAAGAGTGGTGTTTGGAGAGTATCAACTCCAAACTTTGGGAAATCCCTGTCCAAGCTCCTCTTCCTATTCTCCTTGCTGCTCATACAAACCTTTCCTCTGAGAAGTTAGTGCCCACAATATTTGACTTCAGGTTACCAATTTGTTGACAAATATCACTGTAGCTCAGCCAAACCCTCAGCCCTCATCTTCTGTACAATGATTTGTCTTCATGCCCCTTGCATTCCTGAAATGAAAAAGAGGCAACAGAGAAATAATCAGCAATTGTGACTTTATTACCTCTAAAATTTGAGAGTTTATTAAAAACAAGTGTGATCTAAAGGACATGAAGACACAAAAAGGTATTTGAATGCTTTTCTTGGTCTCATGAGAATCTGGGCAGGTGATGGTGGCTTGAACTAGGGTTGTGACAGTGGAGACAGAGAAATCGACTCAATTGCCAAACAGTTTGGAGGTAAAGGCAACTGCAATTTCACCTTTAGTCTTTTGACTAGATTGCAAAAAGAGTTCTCAAATAATTACTAGGATTTTTCATGATCAGGGTGACAGGATTATGGGAAGGCCCTTCCCTTAGTGATAGAATGCAAGTCTCTCAGAGAAGGATAGCACCATCTCAGTCCTTTTCTGGCCTTATCACCTTTGTGTGACTGACTTGACACTGACACATGCACAGGAGTCCCAGCCCAAAAGCCCTCCTGGCCTGGCAGATAAAGTAAAAGCCCCTTTACTTGGAAAAGAGAAACAGTGGTCAACACTGTTGCCAGGCAACATGAGGAGTGCTGAGAACAGTGGCGATCTGCAAATCAAGCCTGCGTCTGGAAACAGCAGTTTTCCCAGCCCAGCCCATTGCTAGCTCATGACAAGGTGAGCACAGGATTGCTGGTTTCTACCTTTCTAAGAGAGGCCAAAAAATGTGGATTTTCAAAAGTGTGAGATCTCTTCATTTTAAATATTGGAAATCAACTCAAACTTTAAGAAAACTCTGTTTTCCAGACTGTTCATTGCTCAGACATGAACTCATTTAATCCTTACATTCATCCTATGAGGTTAAGTGTGATTGTTCTGTTCTGCAGATGAGAAAAACAAGTCTCAAATGGCCTGGGGCTTCTCTATTTTCGTCCAAGATCATAGGCCTGAGTTTCTGTATCTGTAGAATGAGGAAGGGGTAGTTTCTGAGTCCCCTAAACTTGGGTGCGAGGGTCTATACCAATGAAAATGTGGGCCGTTTGCTCAGAAAGAAATCCATAGGCTTCATTATATTTTCAAAGAGATTCCCGACCCAAGCAGGCTGGGTGTCACCATCCCAGAGAGGACTGAATGAATTCTAGCAGGTAGTCAGATGTCCAAAAACATGAAAAGCTGCTCGGCTATCCTGTAGTCAGGGAAATGTAAATGAAAGAAATGGGCTTGTCAGAAAGATTAAGCCATGCATATGTAAGTGTACATGGCTGGTACGGTGAAACGGTAAATGGCTCATTAAATCATGTATGGATCCTTTGGTCACTCACTTTTCTCTTTCTGGGATGTCTGTGGTAGTTCTAGACCTGATACATGCTGACATGTGCCCAATGGTGTCACAATTTCTGTGCACCAACCTTCAAGGAACAATTTTAAAGCTCAGTGCTTCAGATTACACTGTTCAAGGCCAATTCTAGCTGTTTAAAACCAACTGGGTATCTTTTTAATGGTTTTATAACACCCTGTCCTCCTCTATACTGCAAAAAAATTTTCAGTAATAATCATGGAGTGAAACTAATCATAATGAAGGTAAGAAAAGAAATGCAGACTGAGAATGTTTCTATTATTGTATTATATGTGTATAATTATGCCAAAATTAAAATTAAATATTATATTACAATAAGGAAAATAATTATTAATGTTTTAAAATTGTATCAGTCTGATTTTTGAAAAAAAGAAAAAAATTACCTACTTTATCTCAGTAATGACATTATATTTCTGTTTTAAAATATTTTATATTTCAATTGATTTTGGGAAACAGGTGGTGTTTGGTTACATGTGTAAGTTCTTTAGTGGTGATTTCTGAGATTTGGCACTCATTATCCAAGCAGTGTACACTGAGCCCAGTGTGAAGTCTTTTATCCCTCACCCTCCTCCCATGCTTTCCCCGAGTCCCCAAAGTCTGTTGTATCATTCTTATGTCTTTGTGTCCTCATAGCTTAGCTCCCACATAAGAGTGAAAACATACGATGTTTGGTTTTCCATTCCTGAGTTACTTCACTTAGAAAAATGGTCTCCAGTTCCATCCAGGTTGCTGCAAATGCCATTATTTCATTCCTTTTTATGGCTGAGTAGTATCCACGATGTGTGTGTGTGTGTGTGTATATATACACACTCACATACATACACACACACACATATATACACACATACATGTATATATAATATATACATATAATATATGTGTATATATACATATATATACATATAAATATGTGTATATATACTACATATATACAATTTGTTTAATATATATACATATATGTATATATAGTGCATATTTATACTATATATAATATATGTATGTATATATACCACATTTTCTTTATCCACTCCTTGATTGATGGGAATTTGGGCTGGCTCCATATTTTTGCAATTGCAAATTGTGCTGCTATAAACATCTGTGTGGAAGTATCTTTTTCATATAATGACTTCTTTTCCTCTGGGTAGATACACAGTGGTGGCATTGCTGGATCAAACCATAGATCTACTTTTAGTTCTTTAAGGAATCTACACACTGTTTTCCATAGTGGTTGTACTAGTTTACATTCCCACCAACAGTGTACAAGTATTCCCTTTTCACCACATCCACACCAGCATCTATTTTTTTTTATTTTTTGATTATGGTCATTCTTGCAGGAGTAAGATGATATCACATTGTAGTTTTGATTTGCATTTTCATAATAATTAGTGATGTTGAGCATTTTTTCATACTTGTTGGCCATTGGTGTATCTTCTTTTGAGAATTGTCTATTCATGTCCTTGGCCCACTTTTTGATGGGATTGTTTGTTTTCTTCCTGCTAATTTGTTTGAGGTCCTTGTAGATTCTGAATATTTGTCCTTTGTCAGATGTATAGATTGCAAAGCTTTACTCCCACTCTATGTGAGAGAAAAAGCTATCTGTTAACTCTGCTGATTATTTCTTTTGCTGTGCAGAAGCTTTTCAGTTTAATTAAGTCCCATCTATTTATCTTTGTTTTTGTTGCATTTGCTTTTGGGTTGTTGGTCATGACGTCTTTGTCTAAGCCAATGGCTAGAAGGGTCTCTCCAAAGTTATCTTCTAAAATTTTCATGGTTTCAGTTCTTAGATTTAAGTCTGTGATCCATCTTGAGTTGATTTTTATATAAGGTGAGAGATGAGGATCCAGTTTCATTCTTTTATATGTGGCTGGCCAGTTATCCCAGCACTGTTTGTTGAATAGGGTGTCCTTTCCCCACTTTATGTTTTTGTTTGCTTTGTTGAAGATCAGTTAGCAGTAAGTATTTGGCTTTATTTCTGGGTTCTCTATTATGTTCCGTTGGTCTATATGCCTATTTTTATATCAATACCATGCTGTTTTGGTGACTGTATTAGTCAGAGTTCTCTAGAGGGACAGAACTCATAGGATGATTGAAGGGGAGTTGGGGAGTTTTTTAAGTGTTAACTCACATGATCACAAGGTCCCACAATAGACCATCTGCAAGCTGAGGAGCAAGAAAAACCAGTCCCTGTTCCAAAACTGAAGCACGTGGAGTCCAATGTTTGAGGGCAGGAAGACTCCAGCACGGGAGGAAGATTTAGGCTGGGAGGCTAGGCCTGCCTAGTCTTTTCATGTTTGTCTGCCTGCTTTATATTCTAGCTGTGCTGGCAACTGATTAGATGGTGTCCACCCAGATTAAGGGTGGGTTTGCCTTTCCCAGCCCACTGACTCAAATGCTAATCTCCTTTGGCAACACTACCACAAACACAACCAGGATGAATATTTTGCATCCTTCAGTCCAATCAAGTTGACACTCGGTATTAACCATGACCATAGCCTTATAGTATAGCTTGAAATCAGGTAATGTGATGCCTCCAGATTTGTTCTTTTTGCTTAGGCTTGCTTTGGCTATGTGGGCTCTTTTTTGGTTGCATATGAATTTTAGGACTTTTTTTGTAGTTTTGTGAAGAATGATGGTGATATTTTAATGAAAATTACATTGAATTTGTAGATTGCTTTTGGCAATCTGGTCATTTGTACAATATTGATTCTACCCGTCCATGAGCATGGGATATATTTCCATTTGTTTGTATCATCTGTTATTTCTTTCAGTAGTTTTGTGGTTTTTCTTGTAGAGGTATTTTACTTCCTTGATTAAGTATATTCCACAGTATTTTAATTTTTTTTGCAGCTATTGTAAAAAAGGTTGAATTCAAGGGGTCAGATTCTCAGCCTGGTCACTTTTGGTGTATAGCAGAGCTACTGATTTGTGCATATTAATTTTATATCCTGAAACATTGCTGAAGTCATTACAAGTTCAAGGAGATTTCTGGATGAGTCTTTAGGGTTTTCTTGGTCTACAATCATATCGTCAGCAAACATGACTGTTTGACTTCCTCTTTACCTATTTGGATGCCCTTTTTCTGTTTATCTTGTCTGATGGCTCTGGCTAGGACTTCCAATACCATGTTGAATAGAAGTGGTGAAAGTGGGCATCTTTGTCTTGTTTCAGTTCTCAGGGCGGAACGCCTTCAGCCTTTCCCTATTCTGTATGATGTTGGCTGTGGGCTTGTCATAGATGGTTTTATTACATTGAGGTAAGTCCCTTGTATGCTGATTTTGCTGAGGGCTTTAATCATAAAGTGACGCTGGATTTTGTCAAATGCTTTTTCTGCATCTATTGAGATGATCATGAGGTTTTTGTTTTTAATGCTGTTTATGTGATGTATCACATTTCTTGAGTTGCATATGTTAAACCATCCCTGCATTCTTGGTATGAAACCCACTTGATCATGGTGGATTATCTTTTTGCTGTATTGTTGGATTCTCTTAGCTAGTATTTTGTTGAGGATTTTTGCATGTATGTTCATCAGGGATGTTGGTCTGTGGTTTTCTTTTTTTGTTATGTCCTTTCCTGGTTTTGGCATTAGGGTGATACTGGCTTCATAGAATGATTTAGGGAGGATTCCCTCTTTCTCTATCTTTTGGAATAGTGTCAATAGGATTGGTACTAATTCTTCTTTGAATAGAATTCAGTTGTGAATCCATCTGGTCCTGGACTTTTTTTTGCTGGCAGTTTTTAAATTACCATTTCAATCTCACTGCTTGTTATTTGTCTGTTCAGAGTTTCTATTTCTTCCTGGTTTAATCTAGGAGGGTTGTATATTTCCAGGAATTTATCCATCTCCCCTAGGTTTTCTAGTTTATGCACATAAAGGTGCTTATAGTAGCCTTGAGTGATCTTTTGTATTTCTGTGGTGTCAGTTGTAATATCTCCCATTTCATTTCTAATTGAGCTTATTTGGATCTGCTCTCTTGTTTCTGTTTTGTTTTGTTTTGTTTAGTCTCATGAATGGTCTATCAATTTTATTTATCTTTTCAAAGAACCAGCTTTTTGTTTCATTGATCTTTTGTAATTTTTTTGTTTCAATTTCATTTAGTTATGCTCTGATCTTTGCTATTTCTTTCCTTCTGCTGGGTTTGTGTCTGATTTGTTCTTGTTTCTGTAGTTTCTTGAGATGTGACCTTCAATTTTCTATTTGTGCTTTTTCAGACTTTTTGACATAGGCATTTATTTAATGCTATGAACTTTCCTCTTAGCACTGCTTTTGCTGTATCCCAGAGGTTTTGATAGGTTGTGTCACTATTATTGTTCAGTTCAAATAATTTTTAAATTTCTATCTTTATTTCATTGCTGACCCAACAATCATTCAGTAGTAGGTTATTTGATTTCCATGTATTTGCATAATTTTGAGGGTTCCGTTTGGAGTTGATTTCCAATTTTATTCCCCTGTGGTCTGAGAGAGTACTTGATATAATTTCGATTTTCTTAAATTTGTTGAGACTTGTTTTGTGGCCTATCATATGGACTATCTTGGAGAATGTTCCATGTGCTGATGAATAGAATGCATATTTTGCAGTTGTTGGGTAGAATATTCTGTAAATATCTGTTAAATTCATTTGTTCTAGGGTATAGTTCAAGTCCATTGTTTCTTTGTTGACATTCTATCCTGATGACCTGTGTCTAGTGCTGTCATTGGAGTACTGAAGTCCCTTACTATTATTGTGTTGCTGTTTATCTAATTTCTTAGGTCTAGGACTGATTGTTTTATAAATTTGGCAGCTTCAGTGTTAGGTGCATATATATATATATAGGATTGTAGTATTTTCCTGTTGGACTAGTCCTTTTATCATTATATAATGTCCCCCTTTGTCTTTTTTTAACTACTGTTGCTTTAAAGTTTGTTTTATCTGATATTAGAATAGCTACTCCTGCTCACTTTTGGTTTCCATTTGCATGGAATATCTTTTTCCACCCCTTTACCTTAAGTTTATGTGAGTCCTTCTGTGTCAGGTGAGTCTCTGGAAAACAGCAGATAACTTGGTTGGTGAATTCTTTTTGCCATTCTGTATCTTTTAAGTGCAGCATTTAGGCCATTTACATTCACCTTAGTATTGAGATGTGAGGTACTATTCTGTTCGTTGTGTGATTTGTTGCCTGAATATCTTGTGGTTTTTTTCATCATGTTATTATTATATAGGTCCTGTCAGAATTATGCTTTAAGGAGATTATATTTTGTTGTACTTTGAGGATTTGTTAGAGCTCCTTTTAGCAGTTCTTGCAGTGCTGGCTTGGTAGTGGTGAATTCTCTCAGCACTTGCTTGTCTGAAAAAGACTGTAGCTTTCCTTCATTTATGAAGCTTAGTTTCACTGGAGACAAAATTATTGACTGATAATTGTTTTGTTTAAAGAGGCTAAAGATAAGACCCCAATCCCTTCTAGCTTGTAGGGATTCTGCTAAAGAGATCTTCTAGATAATCTGATAGATTTTCCTTTATAAGTTACCTGATATTTTTGCCTCACAGCTCTGAAGGTTCTTTTCTTTGTCTTGACTTTAGACAATCTGATGACTATGTTCTGAGGTGGTGATTTTTTTTTTTGTGATGAATTTCCCAGGTGTTCTTTGAGCATCTTGGATTTGAATGTCTAAATCTCTAGCAAGGCCAGGGATGTTTTCCTCAGTTATTCCCTCAGATATATTTTCCAAACTTTTAGATTTCTCTTCTTCCTTGGGAACACCAATTATTCTTGGGTTTGGTAATTTAATGTAATCCCTTGTTGGAGGGATTACAAACTTCTTGGAGGCCTTGTACATTTTTTTAAATTATTTTTTTTTTTTTGTCTTTGTTGGACTGGGTTAATTTGAAAGCCTTCTACTTGTTTGATTCTATTGCTGAGACTCTCCAGTGCATTTTGCATTTCTCTAAATGTGTCCTTCATCTTCAGAAGTTGTGATTGTTTTTTATTTATCCTATCTATTTCACTGGAGACTTTTCCATTTATATCCTGCATCTTTTTTTAAAATTTCTTTAAGTCAGACTTCACCTTTCTCTGGTGCCTCCTTTATTAGCTTGATAATTGACCTTCTGAATTCTTTTCCTGGCAGTTTTTCTCCAGCAATTCAGAGATTTCATCTTGGTTTGGATCCAATGCTGGTGAGCTAGTGTGATCTTTTGATGGTATTAAAGAACCTTGTTTTATCATATTACTAGAATTGTTTTCCTGGTTTCTTCTCATTTGGGTAGACTGTGTCAGAGGGAAGATCTGAGAATCAAGGGTTGCTGTTCTTTTGCCCCACAGGGGTGCTCCCTTGATGTGGTCCTCTCCACCTTCCCCTAGGGATGGGGCTTCCTGAGAGCCAAACTGCAGTGATTATTATTTCTCTTCTGGATCTAGCCACTCAGCAGAACTACCAGGCTCCAGGCTGGTACTGGAGAGTGTCCACAAGGAGTTTTTTGATGTGACTCGTCTTCTAGTCTGTCAGCCGTGGATACCAGCACCTGCTCTGGTGGAGGTGGCAGGGGAGTGAAGTGGACTCTGAGGGTCCTTGGTTGTATTTTTGTTAAATGCACTGGTCTCGTGTTGGTTGGTCTCCAGCCAGGAGATGGTGCTTTCAAGAGTGCATCAGCTGCAGTAGGATAGGAAGGATACAAGTTTGCCCTTGGTCAGGTGGTGTGCTGGGCCATAGAGCTCCCAAGAGATGATGTCCTTTGTCCTCAGAGTTCGTTGGCTGTCCCACGGAGCCTGCAACAGCAATCCACCTCCTTCAAAGGGTCTGCGAATTCTCTTGGCCTTCCTGGTATATTCCTGTGATGGTTCTTAGAGCAAAGGTTCACGATATGGGTCTCCACATGCTGGTCTGTCTATCCGAGTGAGAGCTGCAAATTAGTCCTGCGTCCTATCCACCATTTTCCTCTGAAAACATTGTATTTCTTGATTTTGAGCTTTAACTTCTGCAAATGTCAGTTATTTTGTCAACATTTGCATATCCATGTTAAACAAACAGCCAGATTTGTCCACCTATCTTCACTCACAGTTCATTAAAAACCCATTATTAATTTTAATTTTGAAAGTTTCTTTAACATGAAGCAACCAATAAATTTTAAGAAAAGTCTTAAGCAAAAGATAAATTAGATAGAGATTAATAAAATCACATTTCACAAGAAATTCCAGAAATTGTACCATTGTTCACATCTTTGTTTCTTCAGGATTGACCTCAGTAGATTTTAAATGTCTCTGCAGTTGAAACACTTCCACTAAAATATTTTTGCCAGAAAACTCATTGTAAGTTTCTATTACATCTTCTACTAAAACTTAACAAATGATTGAATAGTGAACACTGATTTGATCCACTGCTGTAGAGTAAATGTCTAGTTCTTGGTGAAAATGATCAAGGTGTTCAAATATTGCCCTTGTGATTTCTTGGCACTGTAAGACCGGCACATTTTATCATTTTTCCTGGCACTCTTCTTCAACATTTGATTATGTTTTCTATGGAATTATTTATTTCCTTATTTTTTATGGTTATTGCATTGTTCATGGGCTTCTCCACAATTTCTGTGCACCAAACTTCAAGGAAAATTATAAAGCCTGGTGGTAATGTATCTTCAGAGTACATTTTTCAAACCTGATTCTAACTGTTTGGAAATATTTTCGTGTTTTTTTTTTTAATCTCAAAAAAGAAAATTGCATTCAGCTATCATGGTTTATTTTAAATCTCCTGTTTAAGCACAAAAATGTGTGGTACCACAATGGCTGCATACATAAACCACACCTGAAGTTAGAGAGAATTTTTGAGAACTTCATAAATTTACTCTTGAAGCAAACATGTGTAGCTGAGTCCATGTGTGTTTGAGGCCAAGTACATAACTGGGATTTGAAGCTTTACATATCTATTCTATCTATTCTTAAGACTCAACAGTAACCACAGAAATTGCCTAGAATTTAGGCCAATGAAAGATTTTTGAGGGGAGGGGTATGTTACCAATAACACTGTTTAGCATGGCCAATGTCTGGTGATAATAAAAAGCAAACCAACTTTTAGTCAGTTTTATTACTGTTTTTGTATCCTCTACATACAGTGTGACGTTTTATTGTTTATACTTTGGGCAGCTACTGCCACCGTTCCACCCTTGGTATGCTAATGTTGACAGACAATACATTCATTAATAATTCTGAGAGTCATTAAAAGATATGATAGCATGCAGTGCTGGCCAGGATGGGGGTGTCTGGAGTAGGGGGAGACAGAAGAGGAAAAGAGAGGGCAGATTACAGTAGACTAATGCATTGCTGGAGGAGATGGGGATCATTCTAGCCCTTGGTATAGAATTTGGCAGTAGCTCTTAAAATTAAATGTAAACATTCCCTTTAATCCAACAATCCTACTCCTGGGAATCAATCCTGTAGAAATAGAAGTCTTAGTTTATAAGGATCTATGGCCAGTAATGTTTATTGGGCATTGCTTGTGATAGAAAAAAATGGAAAGAAGCACATCAATGAGGGAAGATTGGAAATATTGTCAAACGTCTGAACCATGGAATTCCACACAGCCACTAATAAATTAGATTTGCACTGGCCAACTTAAAATGATTTTCATAATGTTTTATTAAGTGAAAAAAGAAAGTGGGCTAAAAGTGTTTATCAACAACAATAAGGCCTTATACATGTGAATATGTGACTTTATATGGTTGTAAGAGCCTAGAGAAAAACATTTATGAACCGAAGAAGTCATGCACTCTTGGTTTATTAGAGAGAAGGGAGGGGAAAGGTCAAAGGAAGAGAAAATAATATTGTAAAAGCTGTTTTTTATTGTGGGGCTCTTCTTTATTCTCTTTCATCTACAGCTTTTTACCATTTATGTAAAATTATGTGTGTGTGTACATAGCCACAGAGGGCTATGAAGAGAGGATGCCAGCAGACTCTCCAGCATCATCCACTAACACTTTCTAAGATGACAGAAATGTGCTACATCTGCACAGTAGCCATGAGGCTCCTGAGCTGCTGAGCACTTGGAATATAGTTAGTGTGACCAAGGAAGTAAATTGTACTGTACTGGCTAAACTTAAATAGTTTAAATATTGTAGACAATAGTTTTTGATAAGCAGTAGAGTTGTGGTTTATTTGTATTTTATTCATTCTACTCTTCTATAGTGTTTAAATATTTCTATAGTTATTAATTATGTAATCAGAAAAAATTAGGCAGAAGTAGTATGTGTAGTGATTAAGAGCTCAGAGTTAGATCCAAACAGCCTGGTTCAAATCCTAACCCTCCTTCTTCATTGTTTAAAATTTTGAGAAAATTTCTGAATCTGAAATTATTTCCCTCACTGTGCCTCAGTTTTCTCACCAGTAAAATGGACATAATCATGATACCTATATCATGGAGTTATCATGAGGATTAAATGAATGTATACTTGTAAGTGCTTAGAACAATACCTAGAACGTGGCAAGTGTTTGATAAGATTTACAAATAGAAATATTATTAGTTGTACTTGTCAAGGGTCTTAGCTGCAAGGAATAGAAGATTCTGGCCAAAGAATTTACTGAATAGATACTGGTGAGCTCACAAAAATGTTGATGTGTCTGGAGGACCAAGTTCAAGGCCAAAGGGCAGATCCCAAATGATATCTCATTACTGGTTCTGGTGAGGAAGCCACTGTGCTAATGTTGTCTGAGAGCAATTGCTTCCCTTCTATTCCAGAGTAAAAGTCTTTGCTGGTACATCAGATTGGCAGATCACATGTCTGTGCCCTAGCTGCAAGGGAGTCTAGGTAAGCAAGCCCTCTTCTAACACTTTCAGCTTCTGTTGGGAAGGTGACCAAAAGTTGGGAGCTCCCTGCAAGTAAAAAAGAACTTCATGTGCTGGGCAGCCAAAACCAAAATATTTTTAAAATATATAATAAATGCCATTTAAACTAGGGAAAGGCTGGGAAGAAAGGGAAACGAATATAAAATTTTTAAGTAGACCTGGATTCTGGACTCATTAAATACTTTTTAGGGGTAGCTAGCCCTCTGAAACCTTGTTTTTATATCTGAAATCAAAGTGTTGAATCAGATGAACTCTCTGGATGTTGATGGCTGTGAAGTGTCACATTCTCAGATCATCTCTGTGTTAGGCATGACTTGAAACAAAGAAACAAGAAGATCCCATAATTATGCTGAAAAAATGATTATTTTTATCTTAAGTCACCCTGGAATTTAGTATTTAGAAATGGACAAGGTAAACATTTGTACAGGAATTTGTATTTCTTCCTTTAAAGTAACTTGTCAGTATTATACTGTTGGTTATTGGAATTGAGAGAAGACCTTCTCTCTCCAGACGCCAAAGCCAGTCATCTTGTGCTCTCTGAAATGGACCAGACTATTTTTAAAAGGGAGAGAAAGAGGTGCCACGAGGTGATAAAAAGGACAAAAAAAGGTAAACTTGGTTTCTGTAAAAGTTTTTTGGAGAGTGATAGGTTTTTCCATGTCAGCCATAGTCAGAGGTAAGGGGGAAAACTCCTGTCTAGCTCTCCCACATCTGCTGTGAAAGTTACTAGGGTTCTTACAGGCTTTTCTTCTGAATTACCATAATGTATATTTAGGACTATCCCTATTTCATCTGAAAGTTTTTATTGAAATGTACTGCTTGTATGCACATGTTTGTTTAAGTTTTGCTGAAATCTTAAGTGTCATTCCATGGCATCTTAATTTTTCTTCCTGTGGGGATGTTTCTCTTACTTCATAAACCGAAGACAGGGCTTTTCCAAAATTTTTCACATCCAAGCACTCATAAAAATTATATTTGTACAGTATGTGAGGTTACTTCAGATCCTGAGTTGTCTTGGGGACTCCAGCCTAGCCACCCTGAAAACTGAGGGCATCAGTGATGCTACCATCTGTATCACTTTCCTGGTTCACCAGTGTACGAGGCACTCCTCAGAAAGCTCTGGCCTAAGCCCATGGGAAAAATTAGGTTTGATATACCAAAGCAGTTTTTACATACAGTTTTCCAGGGATGGGTCTGCTAAAGCATGCAGTATATCAGAAAGGATAGATTTCATGGAAGTGAAGAGAATGGTGGACTAGCCTAGAGATCTATTTTGGTGAACTAAAATAGATGAGGAAACTGGGGCCCAGAGAGGTAAGTGACTTGGCCTAGGTCACACAGCCACTTGGCGGCAGGCCAGGCCGAGATTACCAGGTGAAGAACCCTCTCAGTTCTATCAGTTAGAAGAGGTTTGGCCTCAAACTTAAGCATTGATATCAAATGCATTTTAGAATCTTGGAGTTTTATTTTTATCTAATAATAGAGTTCCGCAAATTATAATCTTGGGATCTACCCAAGCAATTAGTTCAGTGATTCTTTTGTAAAGTTTGTAGACACTGGGGTTAAAAAGGAACGAAACAGTACTTTATTTTAAGCAGCTTAATTAATGTCTTTAGCTACTCCATCTATTTATCGCTTTATTCTACAGTGTTTTTGCAATGCCCACTTCTTTGGCAGTGCATAGAGAAACAAAGTTATTAATTACTATTATCATAACCACTTCACAAAGCAGTAAGTACTCAGACTTTCACTTCTACTTCCTAGGAGCAAAAGTTTCACACCAACATTCCTCCAAGACAAGCATCTTTAGAGTAAAATATTCATATGAATCATCAAGAGCTATTATTAAACGCTTTTCAGAGTTTCTGAGTCATTACCTTAAAGATTTAACTTAGGTTTACTTTGAGAGGAAAATAGAAGGCTAGCATTTAATATCTTTTCTTCTCCTTTAAGAAGTGCTAGTTATTGACCAGGCCTCCGTGGGCGGCCCGCCCTACCACTCTTCTTATGGGGGAGGTAGACTCAAAGGTGCTTTGTGTCTATAAGGAAAGTGTTCAGGCCTCTTCCTCTTTCTGTTAAGGTGGTATACTAGCATGGGCTGCTGGTTCCCTCCCCCAAAATTTACTGCAGATAGCTCCAGAAGCAGATACAATCAAAACTCTGAGGAAATTATCAGTGACACCCAAAAGGGTGAGAATGCCCTAGAGAGACAGAAGGCCATCTAGAGTAGGAGTGTGAGGAATGAGCGGTGGCAGGCTGGGGCAGACAGCTGGGTATGTGCAGCAGGCAGAGGGGATAGTGGAGGAAGGCCTTTGGGTTCTGCCCATTCCTCTTCACTGCCTGGCTTTAAATGAATCCTTGCTGGTCCCTTTGCCATTGAAACCGGCAGCATCAACGCAGTCTGCTAGTGTTGTCAGGATACATAAAAGTACTGCAAAAACCCCTACTGGGATGAGGGTTGATGAAAATGGGACTGGCCAGCTGATATTTAACATCCACTCATCCACCTCTTCCACATCAAACTCCCTGGGATGGCAGATTTTAATCTAGGCGACTATTGCCTGCAGGAGTTGCCTAGCAGAGTGGTACCAAAAATAGTAGCCTATCGAATTCTGTGGTATCTGGAGCATCCAGCTCTGGATTTATTCCTTCTCTGTTCTTAAACTCACATGGAGGGATTCAGCTCCTGCTTAAAACACATTACCAGGCAGGGTAGATTAAAACAGAAACATGTTTTCCCAGGACAAAATAACTGTCTCCTAAAGACAACAAACGTTGACTGGAACTTATAGAGCAAGAGCTTAAATAAACATAACAAGTATAACTTAAAGTGAGAATGTGTTAGCAATCTGAAGCCGGAAAATAATGTTTCAGGTATATACATATGTGAAAATTTATCAAATTGTACACTTTAACTATATGCGGTTTATTTTTTGCAAAGTATACCACAATGAAGCTGTTAAAAAGAAAACTAACCACTTATTCACAAAATAAAATGCAAATCTGACAATGTCACCCTATTTAACACTCTTCAATGGTTTCCCAATTATCTTAGGATAAAATGCAATCTTTAGAATGTGGCTTGGAAAGCTTGCATGATCTGGACTCAATATGTCCTTTCCATACCCAAACTCTCAAATAGGAGACCCAGATATCTCAATTTCTTTCAATTCTTGGGTCTGCCTCCAAGCATTTGCATTCTATTGCTTGTTAGAACATTTTTCCCATGCTCTACCCCTACACATACGTATACACATTTACCTGGATAATTGCTTTAGGATTCTGCTTAGATATCCTTTCCATGAAACTCTCACTGACCATCTCTCCCACCCCCACGACTGGGTGGAGTCCCTCCTATGTGCACCTACAGTACTCTGGGCTTCCCATATTGCTACAACTTGGGTGTAGTTTATTTGACTCCACAGTCTCATGTTGAAATTTGATTCCCACTGTTGGAGGTGGAGCCTGGTAGGAGGTGTTTGGGTCATGGGGGTAGACCCCTTATGAATGACTATCTGATGCCATGCTCACTGGGAACGAGTCCTCATTCTTTGTTCCAATCAGAACTCATTGTTGAAAAAAGCCTGGCACCTCCCTTCCCTCTCTGTTGCTCCCTCTCTCACAGTGTGACACACTGGCTCCTCTTTGCCTTCTGCCATGAGTGGAAGTAGCCTGAGGCTTCTGCCAACAGCAGATACTGGCACCATGCTTCTTGTACAGCCTGCAGAACTGTGAGTCAAATAAACCTCTTTTCTTTATAAGTTACCCAGCCTCAAGTGTTCCTTTATAGCAACACAAATGGATTAAGACACATAGCTTATCATGTATCCCTCTATCTTGTGAGTGCCTGTTTACTTCTCTGATGCCTCACACCATCCTGTGAGAATGTTTGAGAGCAATAAATGTCCCTGTCTTGTGTATCACAGCTCCAGTGCCTTGGATACTATCTAGAATATGGTATGTTTGCTTAATGACTCAATCAATAAGTCAATGGGACATGGAGGATCCAAGAGTATGTCTTTATACGTAATTTAAAGGAAACCCAGGACAACCCTGTGAAAGGGAGAGAAGCAGGGAAGTACAGGGGTAAGAGCTCAAGCAATGTCAGGTAGACTTGGGTTCTCATATCAGCTCTGTCACTTAGTAACGTGACCATGTGGAAGCTCCCTAACCTCACTGTGCCTCACAATATCCTCATCTGTTAAGTGGAGATAATAGTGATACCTATTTCATTGGATTATTTTGAGGATTAAATGAGATAATCTGTGTAACTTTAGGTTCAAAGCCTAGTTTGGCCCAATAAGTGTTAACTATAACTAAACAAAACAATATCATAGTGCTTAAGAGCAAAAGGAACTAAATAATAACAAAAGCCAGTCAAATAAATGTTTCTGATGTTACCAACATGGAAAAGCCAGTTACAGGTAAGTAGCAGATTTGATCAATGGTAGCTCAACTTACAGCTTTGCCTTAGAGGCTTTCTGCCCAGTTTTCCTGTAGTGTTGGTGAGTCTAAGGGTACTGAAGTTTGTGTTCCATGTTTTTGAGACTTCTGATTTTCTTCAAAACCTTGCTGAAGTAATATCTAGAGTTGAGGAGCCCACGAGAACATTCTAGCTAGGGAAGGCAGGGAGGAGATGCCACTCTCTGCTTACACGTGAAGAAGCCCTTTGCAGTGGAGACTGTGGTGTGTTTCCTGGAACCTCCCCTCCAGGACTGAAGCATTCATTCCTCTAGCTTCTAGGTGTGTTGAAGTCCAACACTCAGGTGAGACCCTATCTGGAAATTTGCCATGGCTAGAGAGAGCTACCTCCCCCAAAGTCAGTCTCTTCCCAGGGCAGCCTATATCTAACAACTGATTGAAGTGGGAGTACAAAGGCATCAACCTCTCACACCAGTTGGGTACGTCTCTGAAGGCCATTCTAGCCCCAGGCCTCCCTGTAGAATTGACCTCTGTGGTGGGTGCATAGCAGTTCAACATTTATCTCTGCCCAGTATGTGCCTGAGAGCACTTATCAACAAACTCCTTACCTGCACATCTCAGGCTCAGAAGCTGCTCTCCTGGAAACTGGACCTGTGACTCCCATCTCTTAACCCACTAGATGCCTCAGTGCCCATATATCCAGGTGCCACTGGGCAAGCAGTCAATGCAGAGATTGGCCACCTTCTCTGAAACTGAAGCAATGGGGCAGCAAATAGTGTCTTGGATCAGAAGAATGAAGGAAAATTGCCACCATCCTTAGGAATTTGACATATGGAGTTATATTTCAGGACAACATTTTGAGGAGAGGCCTTGAGTTTATTGAATGATCAGAAGAAAAAGGTATTTACGATGGAAATCTGGGAGATCAAGGCATAGTTGACTGAACCATTCCAACTAAAATTGTAAGCTCCACGAGGGCAGGGATTTTTGTCTAGGTTGTTCATGCTGCATCTCTAGCACCTAAAACAGTGTCTGGCATATAAGAGGTACTCCATCAATATTTAGTGAGTCAATGACTATGGAATTCAGCAGACGAGGTGGGCAGGGAAGGAGGCAAAGCTAAAAAGCAAAATGAGAAATGTGACTTAATTCAAGTCCTAGAGAGGGAATGAGGCAGTGAAATTTTAGAAAATCAGATCATGAACTATGACCACAGGCAGAGTTGAGTTCAACTCAGGCTTTGCTACTTGGCAGCTCTATGACTACTGGGAAAATCATTTAGCCTCTCCAAGACTCAGTTTTATCATCTGTACAATAGGACTTATATTAAATATGGTGATTCTGTAAATTAAATAAGGTGATTTGCATTACATGCCTTGTACATAGTAGATACTCAATTATCTGTTCATAAGGAGGTACATATGGTACATACATATGCATACACACACACACACACATACACACACATGCACATACACAATCTCAAGGGATTCTAGGGTAATAGTGTTTATAACGTGCTTTCATATCCCCAAGAGGAAGACGTATGCTACTTTGTCGGTTGTAAAAGGCTCAATAACTTATTGGCTTTAAGGATGACACAAATTAATGCAAAAAACATGTGGGCAAGTGGAGCTTATAAACTTACAAGGCTGCACCAGCCCATTACTTTGAGTCCCAACCATATGACTAAGTTTGTAGTTGCTTAAGCAAACAAATGTTTTCAAACACCCTTTGAAGAACAAGCTAATTTGAAATTGAAGTTTTTTCTTAAATTGACCATTTGAGATATTGCTGCTGAGGCTTGAATATTCAACTTTGACTTAAAGTAGAACAGTTATGCCAGATAGATGAGAGGCCATTTGACCCTTTTATCTCTGCCCAAGCTTTCTAAACAACACAAGCTATGGACACAGATTGGCTATGATTTTAGTTACCATGGTATATAAGCTGCACTATCCATTTCTGACTTTGGTCTCTTATTAAATATGGGGTGGAAGTGGGTAGGCTGTCAAGGAGAACCAACAATTTCATATAAATCCTTCAATTCCAGGGAATTGTTTGAAATCAGGCAGAAAATACAAGTTTCATTTGTTAACCTTTTATACTTCAGTTGACAAAAATAATCATGTACTCAATTTGGAGACAGAGTTCCGCCTTCCATGACACCATTATTTGGACATCGTGGTTCTCTTCTTCTCCTCATTGAATGGTAGTCATGAAATTTGATCCTATCCGTCTTGGCACAGTGAGCCCGCTTTAGGTTGCCCAGGTCTCAGTCCAGTCCCTTCCTCTGACCACAGGGATTGGTTCAGGGCAGACCAATCATTGCAAATGTAAGGACTCTCCCTTAGATTCAAATAAGGGGAACCAGCCTTGCGATGGAGCCCTCACTATACATATTAGAGTCTAGTGAGAGAGAAAAACTGAATTATCAAGTCCCTGGATCAAATTCCCCTGAAACCCATATGCCTCTGAGATTTTCCAGTACATGAACCAAAAAGGTTTAAATTGAATTTTCTATTACTTACAACTAATGACTTCATAAATAATACATGTCCATCAGCAAATGAAAATGTATTTGCATTTCCAAAACTATATTTGACTTCCTACATTCCATGACAGGGGGCTCAGCACACAACTTCCCGTATTGGCATGTATAATAAAGGGAGATAGGCTTACTTAAGCAAAATGATTTTTCTTCACATCGGAAGTAGAGTTTGAGTCCTGAATTTGCAACTTGTTTGTATGTGAGCACTGAATTTGAGCTATGGAGTTCCAGTCATTATGGCTGCCTCCATGAGTAGTGATTAAGCAGTTACAACTCAAAAAGTCATGCAGAATCAGAATTAGATCTGGTACCCACCTGATAGGTCCAACATCAATGAGGCAACCAGACAGGCAAAACACCTTAACATCCATTAGCCAATGAATAGGTCAGTAGGAACTAAGGGTCAGTGCCAATACTTCTACAGGGTTAACTTCAAAAGGTCAGTTTTCTAGCTTGCTTTGTCAACAAGGAAGGGCAGATGGGTTTGTTTAAGGAAGTTTGGAATGAAGTTTATTAGTGAACTTACCCACCCTTTTCTTCCTGTCCATTTTGTTTGGTCTTCCATAATTAGTAAGCAGCATTTATTTATACATGTTCCTGACATAAAGCTATGACATAGTTTTCCTGTTCTAGTAAGAAATTCAGTCAAAACCACCCAGGTGCCCACATCTCAATTAAAATAAATAAAAAGACAGGGAACAATTGGATAGTTCTACTAGTTTTTAATGTTCTGTTTTTTCACAGCCCAGAATGTTCTAATTGGGAATGACAAGATTGCAGATCACAGGCAGAGCTGGGAGGTTTTCAGCCAAATTTAATGATACCTGAAAAATCCACTATTCTTCCAATGGGCTTGGTTTACTGGAAATAACGCCTGCAGTAAATAATTTACATCTTAGTATATGGGGTAAATTGCATGAATAGTGTTTTGTTGGTTTGTTTGTTTTTTGAGACAGAGTGTCACTCTTATTGACCAGGCTGGAGTGCAATGGCATGATCTCAGCTCACTGCAACCTCTGCCTCCTGGATTCAAGTGATTCTCTGGCCTCAGCCTCCCACGTAGCTGGGATTACAGGAGTGCGCCACCATGCCTGGGTAATTTTGTATTTTTAGTGGAGTTGGGGTTTGACCATGTTGGTCAGGCTGGTTTTGAACTCCTGATCTCAAGTGATCCACCTGCCTTGGTCTCCCAAAGTGCTGGGATAACAGGCGTGAGCCACCAGGCCCGGCCACATGAATGGTTTGAATTCTCTACCTCTCCTTGTATCTATTCCCACCTGTTACCATTTGACTTTGAAGTTCCTCTTACCAAGAGGCAGAATATATTTCCCTGCCTCTTAACTTTGGGTTCAGCCATGTGACTTGCTTTTACCGATGGAATGTTAGTGGGTGTGGTATCACTAATGGCTGGAAAAGGACTTGTGTAATTGTTCCTTGCTTCACTGCTGTAACCAAGAGATGAACATCTTGATCTAGCCCGTTGGTCCCAGGAGGAGGATGAGAAACACATGGAGCAGAGTCAGTCTCAGCTAAGCCCAACCCAGAACAGCTAACTCCAGGTCAGCTGGAGGGCTGCAGGCACACAAGCTAAATAGATGATTATGTTACTCACTGCTGAGATTGTGTGGTTGTTATAGAGCATTGGTAATTGTTAATTAATGGAATGTCAATTAATTGTTATTTAATGAAATCCAGGATGCCCCATGCCGCCTTCTGAACATAAGTTTGTTTCCATTTTAGTAATGCCTCTGTTGCTCCATTTTTTATCCTTGAAACTTTGTGGTTTTTTCCCACTTAAAGAGTGCACTTCCAGACCTTTCTTCATGCATTGATATAAACGAGTGATACTAACTTAATACCTTGACATCCAATACAGAGCTCCAAGGAAAATGTGGCCCGCCTATGATTTTTAGCAAAGACTTGTTATATCATCGGCTATAACATATGAACTTGCAGGCTTAACCTGCCCACTACAACCAACGTATAACAAATTGCCACCAGCTGTCATACAGCAGATCTACAGTAACGATTTACTAATTTAATTCCCTTAAAATGTTATAATGGGCCAATTGTGGTGGCTCATGCCTATAATCTCAACACTTTGGGAGGCTGAAGCAGGTGAATGACTTGAGCCCAGGAATTCAAGACCAGCCTGGGCAACGTGGCAAAATCCTGTCTCTACCAAAAAAAATATGTGTGTATATACATATAAAAAATTAGCCAGGTGTGGTGGCAGACACCTGTAGCTACTTGCGGGGGGCTGAGGTGGAAAGGTCACCTGAACCCAGGGAGATCAAGGCTGCAGTGAGCTGTGATTGCACCACTGCACTCCAGCCTGGGTGACAGAGTGAGACCCTTTCTCTCTCTCTCTCTCTCTGTATGTGTGTGTACATACACACACACACACATATATATACACACACACACAAACATATACACACACACAGATACACATTCATATAGAGATAGTAAATATACATTTTATATATATATATAGTATCATGAAACAGGAACAATATTAATTCTCAACTCACCAATGTTATCTTTAAAAGCTCCATGTAGCTAATACATAAAGATATTTATTCTAGTATTGAGTACTATTGAAAAAAATTATAAATATTCTATGGTTTTTTTAAAGATAGAAAGATCTTCACACTGAGAAGATAAAATTTCAGGTGTCAGCCAATAGGTGGGAGAGGGTCAGAGGAATGTCTCTAGGAACCGATAAAACCCTATTACATGGTAATCGATATGAATGGCCTTAAGTTCCAAACTTCAACATGTACCTTCGGTAAATTTAT
The DNA here is from genome assembly GCF_001698545.2 of Rhinopithecus bieti. NCBI lineage: Eukaryota > Metazoa > Chordata > Mammalia > Primates > Cercopithecidae > Rhinopithecus > Rhinopithecus bieti. The sequence goes on from NW_016824412.1 coordinate 117,479, forward strand.
CTGTTCTATACCCGTCATTTGAGTGTAATGGTAGTAAGTTGCTAGGATGGTAATAAGTTGCTGAGATACTTCCAAGCAGCCTTATAAGTTTACTTTGTTAAACTATATCCTATGAATTAAGAATTATTAAGTGTTTTGATTGGATGAGGTGAAGAGAAGTATTTATTTGCATTATGAGGAAACCAAAGAGTGCCCTTTGAGATTGGTCCAATCCCTTCATTTGTTTTACAGATTACTTTATTAAAATAAATATTTATTGAGCACATTCTATGTGTCAGGCACTGTGCTAAATAATGGAAAATAAAGGGCACCCTTGAGAGGTTCACAGAAGATGGGGAGACAAAGACCCAGCAGGGTTAGGGAAGTTGCTCAAGGTCATAGGACCTTGTAAAAGAGACTTGAATCTTAGTCCAGTGCTGTTTGCCACAATGTGAGAAAACTCTTGACAAAAGTTAATATAAATTAATATTCAAAATGAACTTCTATTTGGAGGCTTCTTTAGCTTCCATAAGAGCAAAGACTTCTCATGAAGCATGCATTCAATAAGCATTTTACTGAGTGCTTATTGAGTTTACTTCATAAGAAACATACCATATGCTGGGGAAATAAAGTCGTGTTCTAGTAGGGCCAAAAGCAATTTAAAGACAGAATCCTGGGCAATGGCATATGTACTATTGCAGAGGCATACTCTGGTTGCCATGGTAGCCCAGAAGAAAGGGGGCAAAAGCAGCCCTAAAGGGATTATGAGTTTTGAAGGACAAGTCAGACATTACAGGGGCTTGGGACAAGTGGGACATTCCAGGAATGAACAGCATGTGAGTTGCACTTAATGTGATTAATGTTACTAAAAAGAGGATTGACATTTTCTCAGTAGTGTCTGAGAGCAAGATGCCTGATACCTATGGAGACCATGTGTCCAGTTTCAAACATTCAGCTTTTTTGTCCTAAAAATTGGAAGCACCTTGGCAGACCACAGATCTGAGTTTGGGAAATGAGGTAGTGAAGCCAATATTTGAACAGATCTTTAGGTACAAGGTGTTGGATTCTCAGACAGGGGATGGGCCTACACATCATTGACATTTCTGACTCCTCACCTCTCAGACATCACTGCATTCCATGGGATCTTTCTTAGAAGTCACTTAGGTGTTCACCTGCCTCTGAGGTGAAAACAAGGCTTATCTCCTGTGTTTCACCCACTCTGAGACATCATTGATTGCAACATGCATTAATATTTTAGGTACCATTAAGAAAGAAAAATACTGCCATGGAGCCATAACATGATGGTTTCTTGCCAATTAGAAGGTGTTTTTAAAATGTTCTGCACATTAAAAAAAGATCTTTCAGACTCATTTAGACATGAGCTTTTATTACAGATCACATTTGTACATACATAGAAAGGAAATATAAGCAAAATAAAATGACTTAGATATCTCTAAAACTTCTACACAACATCCATCTCTTTGAACCACTTCAAATTCGGATCATAGGTGTCCGTATCTTTCTATAAAACATCATCCTCTGTGCCATTAACAGCCATGATGTGCAACGTTTCTTAAGCGTTCCCCACATTTGTCTCTTGGATTTCTTCCCAAGATGCTGACATTCCTTCTAAAACTTTTAAAGCTGTATGCAGCAAATATCAACTATGACAAGAACAAAACCTGGCATCAATTGTAAGATTCATTCCTATTTCAGAGATTTTAAAAATGTGTGTCTTAGAATAATTGAAACAATGGTAAGCCAGACCTAAGGTTTCTTAGAACATTATTACGCCTTTAAAACTTAGCAGAAGAAAAGTCCAGAATCCAGAACTTTCCCTCTGACTTTTTACATGGCACAAACCTGTATCCATCTCCAGAGGTTTCTAACATGTGATTTGGCAGCCTCATGTCTGTCAGGCCCTTGTGAGGTGGGAGCAGGATGACAGCTGCAAGTCAAGCACCGGAGCAAGACCTGCTGCCAAGCACTCTGATTTTAATCCTGTCAGTTAGTGCTTGGCTCCATCCAAAACGTATTCAGGGCTGTGATAAGGGTTCTCAGATCCAGTGCCTCCTTTTTACAATAAGGATTTGGGCCGGGTGCGGTGGCTCACGCCTGTAATCCCAGCACTTTGGGAGGCTGAGGCCGGTGGATCACAAGATCAAGAGATCGAGACTATCCTGGCCAACAGGATGAAACCCCATCTCTGCTGAAAATACAAAAATTAGCTGGGTATGGTGGTGCGCACCTGTAATCCCAGCTACTTGGGAGGCTGAGGCAGGTGAATCGCTTGAACCCAGGAGGCAGAGATTACAGTGAGCCAAGATCGCACCACTGCACTTCAGCCTGGTGACACAGTGAGACTCAGTATCAAAATAAATAATTAAATAATAATAATAAAAAAATAAGGATTTGGGGACACTGAGCAGATTGTATTTTCCAAAGATTGCCGTAGAATATCTCCTGTCCCACACCATCTTCCAGAACTGTGCTGCTCCTTTATCAAGATTTGGAGCCCAGTCCTCCCACTCCTTGAATCTGAGTTTGTATGTAGTTTGTTACCAATGGAATGTGGGAAAAGTGAAGTTGTCACTTTTAAGGCTGAGTCAGAAAAGGCGATGCAACTTCCACCTTGCTTGGTGGAACACTCATGCTGGAGTCCAGACCTGCCATGTAAGCAGTCTCACTGCCGTAAACTGGCCATGCTGTGATCAAGCCCAAACAAATGTGGAGAGGCCCTGAGATGATCTGAAGAGAGAGAGACTACTGCTCTCAGTTGAGAGACTACTCAAGCTCCCAGCTACTCGAGCTCCTGCCTCCATCTGACTGCAATCATGAATTGCTGTTATTCTCACCCACTAAATGTGGGGATGGTTTGTTACATGACATTGGTAACAGGAAGATTCCCTTTAAGGAGAATCCCTCCCATGGAAGACAACTGCCTTAGGGACATTAAATCATCCATGTGACCACCAAGTATACCAACACCAAGGAAAGGCTTCAGGTTCAGGGGCCATCGTTTCTCAGCCACTTACACTTACTGGAGTTCGATTACTCTCTCTGCCTCACCTCTTATCCTCTTCATCACCATAAGTCCTGGTATAGAACATTTACATAACTTACCATCTCTTGGATAAATAAGGAATAATTTCAGTTAGTTCTACAAACTGAAAAAAGCTCAAAGAGATGATAGTTATTTCCCTATTAGTTATACCCCAGCTTTCTCGTTTGGGTCTCAACCCCAGCATCAGGGTCTTCAGGGAATGTGGGATAGTGAAAAGCTACTTCCTGCCCCACTTCACTCCATCCAAGTGGCCAGGGGTGCCAGGCCTCAATGCATGGGCAGAGCTACGTTGTGTGGGGCTTGAATCTTTTACAACTCTGGGAACACTTTTTAAGAAAAAAGAAACCAAAATTAGATATGAAAGGAAAGTGATTTAGAATATAAATTCACAACAAATTACAACTTGAAAAAACTCAAAAATCCTACAGTCATGAAAACATCCACAACATAATTAATTACCTAATATGCCCTTATAATATTTTTGTACCTTTTTTTAGTTGCATACTATTTGATTAGTCTTCATATGACAATTTTATGCTATCATTCTACCTATGGTGTATTGGAAGTTTATTCAGTTGTCCTCTAGTATGGTAATCAAAATGTGTTTTTAATTATTGATAGTTTAAACAGTTTTTTTTGGTTTCACAACTTGTTATTGGTAATGTAATGTAAAGTTTTAAAATTTTTGTCAAATGTTTAAAAAACCTCAAGTTTTTGTGTTTGTCTGTTTCTGCATATGAGCTGTAAGATTAGGAAGAATTTTCCACAGGCTAGCTCCTGGCAATATTAATTTCTAGCCTTGTTTCCTTGTTATTATCCTCATAATTCCAGGTTGGATGCCACAGGGCATGCTTCTAACATAACACGGTCTCTGGCCCTGCACCTTTGTGTGAGTTTACCTGGTTTTGTTCTCCCCGCTGCGTGGTGGACATCAGGTGTTTTTGCTATACACTGCCTCCTCCTCCTATACAAATCTTCTCCCGCAGATCTTGATCTGGTGAGACTGACAACCACAACTCTCCACCCTGCTGGCCACAGAGAGAGCAGAGGGCCCAGTCACACTGCATATTCCAGTCAGCACAGGGGATCCACGCGAGCGCACGGCTCAGAGTCAATCAGCCTCTAATCTGATTTTGATCTCTTGGGGCTGGGGAAGAGATCTTCCTTCAACTCCACATATTACCCCAAAATTCTTACTGGGATAGGTCCTCACTTACCCCTGAGCCTTTTTGTTTGTTTTTTAGATGTATTAGGGCTGGTTTCTATACACTCACAAGAAAAAAAAAAAGTTCCTTTTTATTATTTTAACTAGTCATTTTATGACCATAGAATACATACATATTGTGCAAGATTTGAACAATGTAGAAAGGCATAACAGGAATATTTCAGAGTGTCTGTCCCTGTAATTTATTTCTAGTTTTACTACATGTGGTCCAGAACTTGGTAGAGGACCAGAGGATTTACTGAGGTTTATATATATATATATATATA
>NW_016824412.1:122388-167973 GCF_001698545.2 Rhinopithecus bieti
TGTGTGTGTGTGTGTGTGTGTGTGTGTGTGTTTATATATATATATATATATATATATATATATATATATATACACACACACACACACACACACACACACACACATACATATACACTTTAAGTTCTGGGATACATGTGCAGAATGTGCAGGTTTGTTACACAGGTATATACGTGCCATGGTGGTTGCTGCACCCATCAACCCGTCATCTACATTAGGTATTTCTCCTAATGCTGTCTCTCCCCTAGCCCCCCAACCCCCAGCAGGCCCCAGTGTGTGATGTTCCCCTGAGATTTTGTTGTTGTTGTTGTTTGGAGATGGAGTCTCTCCCTGTCACCCAGGCTGAGGTGCTGTAGCACAGTATCAGACCACTGTAACCTTCACCTCCCAGGTTCAAGCAATTCTCCTGCCTCGGCCTCCTGAGTAGCTGAGATTACAGGTGTGCGCCACTATATCCAGCTAGTTTTTTTTTTTTTTAATTTTTGGTAGAGACAGGGTTTCACCATGGTGGCCAGGTTGGTCTCAAACTACTGACCTCAGGTGATCCACCTGCCTCGGTGGCATGAGCCACTGTGCTCGGCCTACTGAGGTTTTATAAGGTCCAGTAAATGACTAATTTGCTAAATGTTTCCTAACCCTTTAAAATGATATTCACTGCTTGAGGTTACAGAGCTCAATATATAAGCAAAATACATTCATTTTATTTTAGACTTTTGTGCTGAGTCTATTTCGAGTATGAAGACAATAGTATCCCTACAACATAAGATTGTTCTAAGGACTCAATACGTTAATACATGAAAAGAGCTTAGAATAGTGCCTGCCACACAGTAGGCATCCCTAAAATGTTGTCATCAGCATCTTCCTTTTCATTCTTGTTCGATACTAGATAGGCATACTTACAGCTGACATTTTAACTGTGAAACATTGATGAAAGTATGTTAGCACTCTCTTAATACTATTTTATGAATTTCTAATAGACTTTGCTGTATATAATCTGAAGTTGTTGGTGATTGTGTGATTATTGTGGATAATCTCTTGATCAATTAAATAATTCTAGGGCCTTTGATATTAATATTATGATGATCTCTTACTTTTTTACTGTAATTCCCTGGCATTCTTTCTCATCTTTTCATATTCAGCCAGAATCATATTGTTTTGGTATGCACTTTGAAATAGTAAAATTTCATAAGTCTTACCATTTTCAGAAACCAAATCATGCTAATTTCCTCAGCAAAACCAGCACATTTTTATGCTGCTTCCTCCCTCCTCACTACTCACTTTTACTAAAATAAATGAGAACCTAGGAACTAGCATAAAATCAAATGATTTATTGTTATTCTTTATAAAATAATTACTATGCTCCCAGTATACATATTTCCTTTCAAATGCTAACGTATTGTTTGACAGCCATCATTAACGCAGTACGCAGCACTAAAATTATACCTAATAGGAGCCACTGCCTCACAACCAGCTCACAAATTTCCTACAGTTTTCCTGTTGATCAGTTATTTACTCTCATTCTGTACATTCATAAAAAACATCTGTATGGTTTTCCAGTAAAACTACGAGTAATATCCATGTTTTTGCACTTAAATGTCTATTTAGATAGACATGCAGTTTGTGCTGTAGTAAATGACCTAATTCTCCTACCTTACAGATTTCCTTCACACAAAAAATATTCTGATGCTTTTCAGTTTTTATCTTTTCGTTTTCCTGAACATAGTGAGTACTGCCCACTTCTGGTGTAGTACTTTTTGAGTTTAGGAAACTTTTCTTCTTCTTTCCTCTAAAATGGTGTTCCTGTTACACGCGTTCTGTTAGTATTTTCCTTCTATCACTTAACAAGACTCTGGATTCTCATTGTCTGATCTCTTTATCTAGGATGTTCTCTTTGGCCATTTTCCCTGTTTTGCACTTTTTCTCTGGGTTCTAGGGGATTTTCTTAAGCCTGGTCTCCACATCAGAGGTAGATTTTCCTGGGGCTGATGATGCTCTTGCTGTTTCTAGGGTAATGTTAAGTTCTCTAATAGAGAGATCTCTCTCCTTAAATCCTTTCCTTGGTGTTGCCAGCTGTTCCTGCATGTCCTATCTTTTCTCTCCCCTCATTCCAGAGTCCGTGCTCTCCTTAAATGCCCTGAGCAAATACTGCTTCTGCTCCTTGGAATGAATCTTCCAGAGCATGGTCTTTATCACGTGCATCTGGTGCTCACATACTCTTCTATTTTGTAGTATTTCTGGAACAGACCTATGTTACTTAGTGTTTACTTAATTGGGGGCAATTCTGCAATTTTGGTTTCAAACAATGGAGTCATTCAACTGTTCTCCCTTCCTTGTTTGCCTGGCCTTTCCCTACATCCACAGCCTAGGACTAGTGAGGATAACAGGATGTTGTAAACCCATCTGTTCTGTCTTCTAGAGACCTGAAGAAGGTGGGAGGACTGGGACTGTGGGTGAGAGTCTTGGCTGCGCCCAAGAGCTTTCTATACTTATTGAAAACCCCATCCAGGGGTTGTTATCCTGAGTGGAAAGAGGGAATCCTCCGCCCCTGCATCACCTGGGAATGCCTGTGGTGGGTACATGCCCATGGTGAGAGCACAGGCAGCAGCTCCAGTTTGCATCTGTGCATCAGGATGAGCAGCACTTTGGTGAAAACGCTAGACACACAAACTCCCTCCATCTGGGAGCTGTTGGTGAGGAGCTTCCTTTTCTTGTTTTATGTCCTTCCCAAAGTCCCTTTGCTATTCTTGCTTTTTGAGTGTAAGAAAGGTTCCTTTGCAAGATTTCATCTCTGCCCAGCTGGCCCCTGTAGACTGCCTCCACCCCTAAAGGGAGCATGTACTGCCTCATTTGCCCAAGTCGGAAGGGAAGTGGGGAGAAGGCACATGGTTTCTCTTTGTGGGGCCTTAAGTCCATGGGGTTTCCCATTTTCCTTTTCCTCTGCCCTGCCCATACTTCTCTTCCTCAGAATTGAACATGTTGTAAATAAAATCCCCTACCTGGCTCTTCTGTACTTCTCTGATAAGGGCCGAGGTCCAGCCTCTTTTACTTTGGCTCAAATTCTAATGCCATCCAATGATTTGTTTACAGACTAAACTTTTTCCTCTATTTTTGACTCTCCGACACCTAGTCATGATTCTATTGGTGACAAAGGTGACACATTTCTGTGCAATAAACTGAAACTCATATAGGAAACATGCCTTCCCTCTTCTCTTCCTGTCCCCTTGTCTGTTTCACTGGCCGGCTCCCGGCTCTAAGGGTTCAGGTAACTAGGAAAGGAAGAAGTCACTGTTGCGTCAAATGTTCCAGCCCAAAGCAGCAGCTTTGCCATATGCTGGGTGACCGCAGAGGACTTTGTCTCAGAACAGGGAGGAGCTCAAAGTGTTTTTATTCTGCACCAGCAGAAAAGTGCAATGCTGAGAAGTGGGAACACCTTGCTGATTATGCTGAGAAAGGCAGAAATAGGTGTTTGTGGGGAGGCGGCCGGGCCACTCACCTTGCAAGAAACAAAATGTGCTGTGAAGCAGGAAAGTATACGGCATCCTGTACTTTCATACCGCTCAGTGCATCTCTGCACGCTTATCCCAAGTGCTGCCTCATCTAATCTCACCACAGGAATCACAGCAACATTTCAGAGAAGGAAAAGGAGGTCAAGGGCTTGGGTCAAAGTCACCACAGCAGTTAGTGGGGATCAAAGATTGCCATGAGCATTTCTCTTCTTCTTCTTCCTGCCCCAGATGATTGGACTTCACAAGGCCAAGGAAAGCTTAAGTGGGTCATCATCCCCGGCTTTCCTTAAACTTCAGCAGGGTGGGAATGGCTAGGAGGAGGAGAAATGCAGAGTGTGAGCTTGTATCACCCCCCGTCTGCCTACCCAGAGACTGTCTATGTGAGTGAGATGAACACAAACCCTAGTACAGTGCAACTGAAACACTTTTATGAAGGCTGCCTGAGAAGTAATCTACTGACCTGGAGAGTATTCAAGGGATCATACAGGAAAGTCATGGGCTCCTCCCCATGCAACCATCTCCAGAGACCTAAATAAAAAGTCAATTTAATGCAAATAAGTGGAGAGATGAGCTGCCCAGTAGGCAGGTCCTGAGAGACTGATCACTGGGATACTCAAGCAGAGAGGCTGAGGGCGGAACCTTCCAGGTGGCATTAATGTTGACCTGGATTACATCCCATAATGAGTTATGCATCCAGAATTACCTAAGGGAAGGGGTGTGTCAGCAGTGCCATCAAGGGTCAGTGACTCTGACCTCCCAGGCTTCAGGGTCCCTTGCAGATATGACTGAGAGCCAAGTGCGCAAAGCGCAGATGAAGGTGCTACAGGCTGGGACCCCGGGAGCCACTGGAATGTCCATTTCCTGCAGCCTGCCTATACTGAGGTTTAATCTAGATAACATTTGACAAAAGGGTCAGGGTGAGATTAGGAGATGATGATTAACCTCTAGGGGTCTATCTCATTTGTACAGCTGTTCCCCCACTGGGTACTCCCATTCTTCTAAGACCAAGGGCTGAGAGTGGGAACCACATTGCTCTGCGTTGAGCTTCCAGACCACTGCCCACCCTCCCTTCCTCAAAAGGCTCTCACCTGGGAGATGCTATCCTGTCATGCCTGCTTTCCCCTCTGGCAGGTGCCACTGGCCGTGTGGCCACTCCTCGTGTTCACCAAGGATGCTGACTCCTAGGTCACACCATCCTCCTCAACATCTGTCGGTTTCTTGCTCCAGCACCCACGTGGAGGCTCACCCTACCCTCCAGCCTCACCAACCCTAGATCTCACTTCTTAAGGCTCCTCCCCTGGCTCTGGCCAGCAACCCCAGGTCATACCCTCTATTTTCCCTCTACCTGAGATTGCTCCACCTCTCAATTTCCAAAGCACTCCTGTCTGGCTCAAATATACCTCCCTGCCCAACCCCTCACCATGCTGGAGTTTCTACCTTGTCAAGACCTCTAATTTCCTAATCTCTCCCTAGTCACCTCCAGTTTTCAGTTTCCATCTTGGTCAGATTAATCCTCAGACCACACATTTCATCACTATAATTTCTCCTGTGCATATCATCTGAATTGGCCCATCTTTCTCTCACCTCCTATACTCCCCTGGCAAAACCCCAGCACTGCAGTAAGCATCTCCATCCCAGCTCCTGAATCCTGATGAGGGGAAGACAGGTGCATGCAGAGCCCCACTCAACACACACACACCTGAGTGCCCAGCATCCTACTCTAAACTGACCATCTCAGAGCTCAGCCTTGCCCTGCCCTTCTGCTGTTTCCTTAATCAACCTGATTTCAACACCTAGGAAAACATCTACTTCATACTTTCTGAGAACGTGCCCCACCCACATCTAGCTGATAGTCTCACTTCATTTCACAAAGCGATTCAAACTCCGTCATCATTTCCCCATTAATTTAGTCATCCTAATCTTCTATACTTGCCCCTTTCTGTTTTATTGAGCTGTGTGAGGCTGCAGGGCTGTGTCTCTTCTTACAAAGGTCCCATCCCTCCTCCTTTCTCATGAACTCTGCTCATTCGGGGTCCTCCTCTTCATGCCCCTCCCACCTCTCTCATCACACCATCTTGACTGTTGCCATCAGCATTGGCATGCTCTACCTCCCATCTCAAACATGCCTTGACTCCACAGCTCTCTAGTTATTAACCTGAGCCCCTTTAGGGCCAACTTCTCACATGCTGTGTTCCCCCACTCTCCATTCACTCAACCAATCCAGCCTGCTTTCCACACCACCCTTCCTGAAATTGCTGCCATCATAGTCATCAAACACTTCATGTTACTGAATTCAATGGACAGTTCTGCCTCTGTTTTAGTGAAACCCTCACAAGCACTCCACATAGTCCACTTTCTGTCTTTAACATGCCTGGTTCCCTCTGCCCAAACTTTTAGGATTGGGCTTCCTCAGGGCCTTGTCCTGAGTCCTCTTCTTTTTGTCTTCCCATGGATTACCTCCTCCAGTCTATGTTTTTATGCCACCTTTATGTACATGAAGTGAAGGCAGGGCAGGGTTAGACTGGGGTGGGTCAATTCCCTTGTGATAGTCTCAGAGTCTCAGGCATCCCAAAGATGAAAGCTCTGGAGGAGAGACACCAGTACTCACAGGTCTCATGTCCATGCTCCGTCCAAGGAGACCTAGCCACTTCCTTACCCCTCCTGCTCAGTTTCAGAAGAAAAGGATTGGGGATTGGTTGGGCTGTTCTCCCACCTTCTAAGAGCCAACTGCCTTGGTCACCACTCAAGACAAGAGCACGTCTATTTTCAGGAAGCACAGGGGGGCCTCTGCTTCTCTATCCTCCCTAACAAATAGGCTGGGCTAGACCCTGGAGGGCAGCCATGGAGGAGTGTAGGAAGGACTCACCCTTGCTTCAGAAGTTCCTTGCAATCAGGGACCAGGGTATGGTGACAAATGCCACTTCATGGTTATACTGGACATGACCAGGGGAAGGTGTCAGGCTGTGTGTTGTTACAGATTGTATATTTGCATGCCTGGGGGTTACTAGGCTGTATGCATATAAACAGGGAGGAGGCAGGCTCTGAGAACCTGCCAGGGTGCCTGGGATGAGCTGTGAATTTTTGCCCCTGATGCCATGAGTTGGAGGGGCCTCTGGCTCAAAACATATGGTATATACTTCTCCTTCTTTTAATCTGGGATCATGTATCATCTCTCAAGTCCAATAAGAAAACATTCCCACGTCCTTCCCTCCCTCCCTAGTACCAAGGTCCTCATCTCAGTTTCCATGGGTCCATGGAGGGCTGCCTCTAGTGATGAGCTGGAATCTTAAGGCCTGAAACAGAGCCAGACTGCAGCAGTCCCAAGTCTTGGAGAGCTTCAAGTAACTGCTCCCGGGCAGAGCCAATAAAGGAGTTCTCCAGGAAGGTAGGCAGGCCTCCCACACCATCCCGCAGGGTATACAGGGGCACTCGCACCAGGCCCAGCACCTGTAAAAGGAAGGAGACAGGAGACACTGGGGCTCATTCCCTTAACTCCATCCTCTCTCCAGCAGATATTTCTAGAGCAGAGGCCTCACCCCTTAATACTCCAGCAGAACCAGGCCCAAGGCTCACACCTCACTAAAGCCTAGTGGCCCAACCTTCTGCAGGAAAATGACCCAAAACATGTTATCTAGCTCTATCAATTAATCTTTCCCACATCTGCTTCTAAACCTCTAATGGCTCCTGTCTCAAAGATGTATTCATACCCTTTCACCAGTGGTTGTCAAAATGTGGTCCTCGGATTATCTGCATCAGTATTTGGGAACTTTTGAAAATTGCAAATTGTCAGGTTTCCTGTCTCCCCGCCCCGCCACCAATGCAGGAATGCTGAGAGAAATCGCTATTTTAATAAGACGCCCAGGTGATTCTGCTGCTTGCCAAATTTTGAGAACCACTTTCATACATAATCTATCTACTAGCCCTGCCTGAAATATCAGGGCCACATCTCCTACACAAGAAAAGCAAAACCCAAGAATAAAACCTAGGTTGCCACACCTAGATAATGTGATAATCTATCACACTGTCAATAGGGAACAGCAGAGAGACATGGATGAGTGTGTTCTAGAAAGGATCTCTCCTGGTAAAGGGTGGGAAAGACCTTTACAGAAAGCCCAGGTTGGCAGTACTAATTCAAAGTAGAGATGACCACGATCTCAACTCCACCAAGAAAACTGGGGAGAGGGCAAGGTCAGAGGGGCAAAAAACTTTTCTCCAGGGATGCTTTCTTGGGGTAAAGAAAGCTTTGGGAGAAGAGGAAACTGGGAAAGGGACAGAGTCCCACGCTGGTCCCACCTCCAGCCCGTGGTCCTTGGCGCGTGTTGCGCCGGCCTCCACAGCCAACAGCTGCTCGAGCGTCAGACGCTTGGCATAGAAGTGGGCCACAACGCGTGGCCCTGACCCGACGTGGGAGCTGCGGTAGTCAGTGCGCTCCACGCGGAAAGCGGCCGCCGCTTCGCCGAGCTCCTCGCGCAGCTCGCGGTTCAGCCCGTCCTCTAGGCTGCTGTCCTGCGTGTCCACGAATCCGCCGGGGAAGCCCAGGCGTCCATCGAAGCGCATCTGCATCTGCGAGAGGGGGAGGCAGGGATTGGCAGGGGAGCCCCAGAAGAGACCCCCAGAGAGGGTGCGGGGCTCAGGCAGAAAGTGGCCGGGCGCGCCCCCTTCTCACCAGTACGGCGTAGCGCAGCGGGATGCGGCCGAAGAGCATCCCAGGGTCCGGCGCGTAGAGGAGAGCATGGCACGCATGACGCCAGCCCGACCCCAGCGCTAGGGCCTCGCCCAGCTCCAGCCTGCGGGCCCCGGCCATGGCCGGACACTGCTCCTCCGCTGTCCGGAAGGCCCAAGTGTGCAGAGGGGCGGGTCTCACCTCGGACCAATCCGAGCCTGGGCGGTGCCGCAAGGCCCAATCCCTGCAGGAATAAGGGGAGGAACCTAGGCGCCTTAGGACCCGGGGCCGCGACTGGTGCGGGAGGCAGCTAATCAGGGCGGGACTTGCAGACCGGGTTGAAGTCCAGGGCCCAGGAACGCTAGGGAAACCGAAAGCAGCCTCTGGGTTGGGTCTGCGGTGGGGTGGGGCTGGGGGTGTGGCCGCGCCCTGAACCTGGAGCAAGGCCAGTACACAAAGGTTCCTGGGAGCCAAAAGAGCAAGTCAGGGAAGTAGCTTTGGTTGGGTTTCGTGGTACACAAAGCACAAGGCCTGGGTTGGGTTCGGAGGAAATGAGGCTTGCGGCGGGGCGGGACTGAAGGTATGGCAGCGCCCTGAACATAAACAAAGCTGGTACATAAACGCCTACGTCACAATCTGGAGTCAGCTGGAGTGTCCCATCAGGTGAGGAAGAGCTGGGGCGCTCAGTTGGTGCTGGGAGCCAAAGAAGCAATAAGTACATTTGGTTGGGTGTGATGGTACACAAAGCACAAGGCCTGGGTGGGCTTTAGGAGGAAATGAGGCAGGGTTGGCCTCAGACACCAAGACCCATCCTAGGGAAATGGGGGTGGAGAGGCGCCATGGTCTAACAACTATCTTGAGTGGTGAAACTGAGGGGACTTGGTGACTGAGTGAATGGGGAAGAGGGAGCCCTGGGCTAGTGGTGGTTCAGAGTTTCCTGGATGTGGTGTCATTTTCTGAGAAGGGGAGAGTAGGAGAAGGGTGAGCAGTGGTAAGTGTAGTTCTAGTCAGGAATTGGGGTGGCCATAGGCAGTGGGCAGCTGATCGTGGGGGTCTGACGCACAGGAAGTGGCACATGGAGAAGTCACAGGGCAAGTGAGATTTTCAGGGGAAGTGTGGGGGTGGAAGGAGCTGTGAGTGAAATCCTGTGGCACAGGACTGGGAGTGAGGAGGGGTGAGAGGTAGAAGCCTCCTAGGCTTTCTAGTCTTTCCCTCAAACACCCTGAGACCTCTGAGCTGTGAAGGAGGGTGGGTTACCCTACCACAAGGGCAGAGGCCTACTCAGGGCCTGATGCTGAGATGCAGGATCCCTCACCCCAGGCCAGGCCTTCCCCACCCTGCAGAGCGCCCCTACACCAGGTGTCGATATTGATTATGCAATAGAAAGCAGGAGGCAGCTCCTTGAGGGGGGCTGGGCATAAAGTTACAGCCTGTAAGTGACAGCATGTGGTGGGAAAAAGTCCGGACCCACCCAGAAACGGGTTTATGACCTTAACAAGCCACTTAACTCCCTCAGATCGCAATAGCTCATCTGTTCAGTGGAGATGATACTAACCTATTAGGGATGTTGAGATATGTAAAGCACTTGTAACAGTACCAGGCGGAAAGTAAATGTAGCCATTCTTGGAGTCGAGGGTTGGGGCACAGTGCTATGTGTTATGTTAAAGACCCAGGGGTTGGAACTGAGCCACACTCATCAAGGATGAAAACTGTTGGGTATCATTTTTCCCAGCTTAGTCTTCTGAGTTACAGGGTGGAGATGCCAACTACTAACATCAGACGGCCAGATCAAGGTGATAAAGCTGTAGGTGTGATACAGTCCACGTTGGTCTGCTATCATTCTGGGGACTTGGAAATGGCCTAGCTTCATGTTACACTCACCTTGCTCTTAAAGCTGATAGCAACTGCCAATTTCAGGGTTCCGACCAGACCAACTGAATCAGAATCTGTGGAGGTAATGCAGGGACATATGTGGCTTTTCAAAGGTGTTTCAGGTAACTAATAGCCAAGGTGGAGAAGAGGTGATCTACCCCTTTCCCCAGCATTTCAAAGGTGACCTTGTCTCCTAGATTAGCTACTTTTAAGGATTTAGGGTTAAACATGCCCTTTCCAGATCTTCAGGCTGTTCTTTCTTTCCTGGTTGCTTGAAGAGACATTTGAAGATGGACGCAACTATTTATCAGGCAACACGAAATCTATAAAAACCAAGGCAACAGCTATTCAGGAATTAATGCTTTGGAGACCAGAGCTTTTTCTGGATGAAGGAATATGGAAGCCCTTAAAAGCCCCAACCTTGCCATCCCTTTCAAATCCCTCTTGCCTCTGCCCCACCTCCCCACCCCCACCAACCATCCCCCATTTCACTATCCTGAGGTAGAATGCCCAGGACTCAAGGCTGCAGGTAGAGGGCTGAGCCATGTACCTAAAGAGCTGCTCCAAGTTCATAATGGTACACGGAACCAAAAATAGCTCTGTGGTCAGTCTAGGAGAATGCTAAGGAACCAATTCATTTGTAAAATAATGAGGAAAAGAATTAAGCATTTATCATCCTTTTTTATTTTATTTATTTATTTATTTGAGATGGAGTCTTGCTCTGTCACTCAGGCTGGAGTGCAGTGGCGCGATCTCGGCTCACTGCAACCTCTGCCTCCCAGGGTCAAGCGATTCTTATGCCTCAGCCTCCCTGAGTAGCTGGGCTTACAGGTGCTCACCACCACGCACAGCTAATTTTTGTATTTTTACTAGAGACAGGGTTTCGCCATGGTGGCCAGGCTGGTTTTGAACTCCTGATTTCATGTGATCTGTCCACATTGGCCTCCCAGAGTGCTGGGATTACAGGCGTGAGCCACAGTGCCCAGCCCATCCTGCCTTTTTTATATGGGCGCTTCCTCAGGGCTACTAAATAGTTGATGAGAGGAAATTTTTGTTTTAAGTATTCTAGCTAATCAAAGAAGAAGGAGCCAATAACAATTTTACATTTTTTGTTTAAACTTTAAAGAATTTATGGATCCTAGGGAATGATCATCAATCGTTGCTAACATCATGAAAAGAACCAGTTACTGTGCACTTCATGATGGAAGAATACATCACCTCCTATTAATTTTTCTTGCACAAAATTGAAGTCGAATCTCAACCTAAATACCAATTATTAGAAATATAAAGATGCCCCTTTTTAAAATATCAGGAAGAGACTAGAATGATCCATGTAATAGTGGATTTGAGTTGGAGACATCAGTATTAACTCATGTTTAACTTAATATAGCTACATATGTTTACATAGGGAAATATTTATAGATATGTAGACACCTCTTTTATAAAGTCACTAATCTAATTTGTGAGGCCCCTGCCCTCATGACCTAATCACCTTCCAAAGGCCCTACTTCCAAATGCCAATAAATTGGGAGTTAGGATTTCAACATACGAATTTAGGGGGAACAAAAATATTCAGTTAATAGCAACCATGAAATACAATGAAAGTCTGAGAAACTGTCACAACAAAGACTAGCCTAAGGACACATGACATGACTAAATGGATTAGAGAAATCTGAATAAAGTATAGACTTTGTCTAATGATAATGTATCAAAATTGGTTCATTATTGCAAGAAATGTACCATAATGTAAGATGTTAATTATAGAGTAAATTAGTTGGAGTAATGGGAACGCTAGGTACTGTCTCCACAATTTTCCTGTAAATGTAAAAAGTTTTTAAAAATATATAGATGAGTCTCAGTATATTGCCCAAGCTGGTCTCCAACTCCTGACCTCGAGCTATCTTCCCACCTGCACTTCCTAAAATATTAGGATTACAGGAGTGAGCCACTGCACCTGGCCTGCAAATGTAAAACTTTTGTAAAAGTTTGTTTTAAAACACATGAGGATGCAATCAGTAAATCCTAGACTGAAGGAAAGTTTACAAGAAACATGACCTGGTTTCATTAATAAATGAATTACAGGGGAAAAAGAAACATGGTGGTAGACTCTGTACATTAAAAGAGATTGAGGAGACATATCAATTGAAGCAACTGGGCTTTATTCTAATTTGAACAAATAAAAATTCAACTAGTGAGGGACATGAGAATACTGATTGGATATTTTATATACAGGAATTATGGATAATTGAGATGTGATAATATTGTGGCTATGTTTCTTAAGAGTTATCTTTTAGAGACACATATATTTGAATAAAGTTTTGCATTGTACAAAACTCTTTCAATGAGAGGATCCCTTTTGGTTCAGGAGAGGGAGAGAGGTAAGAGTGTAGTCTCACTTTTTAGGCAGGAAGAAAGTGATAGCAAACATCTGCCATCTGACAGTTATTTTTAAACCATTCCACTTAATCCTCATGAAATTTTCCAAGTGCTTTGAATGCAGAGCCAAGGTTGAGAACTACTAATTTAGAAGAATATACCATAGTGTGAGTGGGGAGGAAATGCCACCAGCAGACAGCGATCAGCTAGAGGCTGTAATTTTACCCAGTTACTTCCTGAAAGTGCTAGATGCTGTTGCTTATTATTATTATATTTTTAAGCATTCACATAACCTAAAATCCCATTCAGGAGCCTTAAAGGAGGTGCATTTTCTAGAAGCTAACACTGTTTTTGGTTATTTGCAGGTATAGCATCAAAACCATCCACTGCTCTGTTTTTGGAGTTCATTAAGTAGATCCATTTCACACTATCAGGACAGAATTTTTCAGACACCTGAAGCTCCATGCCTAGACCTTTTATTTGTATTTATTTATTTATTTATTTATTTATTTATTTTTGAGACAGAGTCTCGCTCTGTCACCCAGGCTGGAGTGCAGTGGCGTGATCTTGGCTCACTGCAACCTCTATCCCCCAGGTTCAAGCCATTCTCCTGCCTTGCCCTCTCCAGTAGCTGGGATTACACATGCCCGCTGCCACGCCTGGCTAATTTTTGTATGTTAGTAGAGATGGGGTTTCACCATGTTGACCTGGTTGGTCTCGAACACCTGACCTTGTGATCTGCCTGCCTCGGCCTCCCAAAGTGCTGGAATTATAGGCGTGAGCCACCGCGCCCGGCCGCGGAGACCTCTTTAACTGAATACCCCACAAGCACCCCAAACTCAAAACACCCAGGAATGAGCTCAGTATTTTTCCCACCGCCCAATCTGCCTGTCTTCCTGTATCCCCAGCTCTGTGAATGACCTATCTCCTGCCCAGTCACCCGTGCTATAAAACTACCAGTCCTCATAGACCACTCCATCACTCCTCTACCCATCCAGTCAGTCCTCAGTTCTCTCTCATTATCTCCCCTCAGGATGTCTTGACTTCCTTAGATGCAAGTCAGGCCTTCATCTTTTCTCACCTGGACAAAGCTCCTGCCTTGCTGTCCTGCCTCCAGTCTCACCCTCTTCAAACCTGCTCTCCACCCGGTGCCATGATACAGCTAAAGATCATGTTCATCAATAACTTTGCAGTGGCTGCCCCTAACTACAGGACACAGCAGAGCAAACATGGCAGCATATATCTGAGCTTTGCCTTCTGTATTGGTGATGTATTGCTGAAACATATTGTAAAATGTATTAACACCGTCACAAGAAACATTCATTATTTCACAGTGTCTGTAGGTCAGGAATTAAAAGGGGGTGGTTCTAGTTCAGGGTTTCTCATAAGGTTTTAGTCCAGATGTCAGCCAGATCTGTAGTCAAATGTAGGCTTGACTAGGGCTGGAGAATATGTTCCCATAGCTCACTGACAGCTGGCAAGGTGGTACTGGCTGTTGGCAAAATGCCCCAAATTTTTATCCCAGAGATCTTTCCATAGGGTTGCGTACATGTTCTTAAAATATAGTGGCTGGCTTCGTCCAGTGTGGGTGAAACAGATGAAATCCATGTGTTTTGTGACCTAGTCTCAGAAGTCACACACCATCACTTCTACCGTATTCTGTTGGTCACACAGGCCACCCCTGAGGCAGTGTGGGAAGGATCTACGCAGGACGTGAATATACCAGAAGTGAGGATCATTGTAAGTCATGTTGGAGGCTGGTCACCATCCCCTTCTCTCTAAACCTAACATTATCACTCTCATATTTCATGTTCCACCAGCACCAAAGGATTTCAGATTCCCAGAATCTATAGGGCTATGTCTTCCATCTTTGTGTTCCTCATGCCTGCAAGATCTTTTCCTCACTTCTATTTGCCTGGTGAATTCTTATTCAAAACTATGTGCCTATACTTAGTGCCTGGTACAGAATGGGAGCTCAGTACACATTAAGCTGAAATCCAAAGAATAGAATTAGAAGATTTACAGTCCAGGTAGGCTCCATGCTGTCATCCCACATTACCTTGAAATATGCTGAAGGTCAGAAAAGTCAGAGTTTGTGACTCACCTGGGCCATTTTGAAAAAGGGTATCTGTATTTTTTCTAAGAAGCCACAGAATAATTTAGTTGGAGATAAACTTCCTCCAGATTTATAAAATCAATGCCAAAAAAAAAAAAAAAAAAGCCCAAAGTGTTGGAGAAGGAATAAAGAGAGTGATGTCAGGAGAAGGAAGACATTTTCGTTAGCTTATTGACACATAATGCCACATAACAACCAACCACAAATCCTGAACAGCATGCAGCAGGAAATATGTATCTCTTGCTCGGGAGTTTGTACCTAACCTGGAGCAGCTCTGCTTTGCTCTGCAGTGGCTGAGGTGACTCTGTGTCACTCTGTGGGCTGGCTGGGGTGGCTCTGCTCCACCTCTGTTATCCTCCTATGATAGACAGGCTGGCTGGTGATAAGGGAGATGCAAGAGAACATATCCAAGTGCACCGACACGTTCCCAGCCCCTTAGTACTTTCCTCAGCCAAAACAAGTTCCATGACCAAACTCAGAGTCAAGGAGTGGGGAAATACTGAGAACTACAGAGTTATAAGGCAACGGTCAGGGGTATAGGGAGGGGTAAATTGGGATTAAAAATTCAAACTATCAAAGTGGGAAAAGCCAATATTTTGGGAAGAAAAGAGAATGTTTCTAGCTGTTGAAAGATTGTCTCCTGAACTAAACCTAAAAATCTACTTTTAAAATATTCCTATTGGGGCCGGGCGCGGGTGGCTCACGCCTGTAATCCCAGCACTTTGGGAGGCCGAGGCAGGAGGATCACCTGAGGTCAGGAGTTCAAGACCAGCCTGGCCAACATGGTGAAACTCTGTCTCTACTAAAAGTACAAAAAATATTAGCCAGGTGTGGTGGCGGGTGCCTGTAATCCCAGCTACTCGGGAGGCTGAGGCAGGAGAATCGCTTGAACCCGGGAGGTGGAGGTTGTGGTGAGCCAAGATGGTACCACTTCACTTTAGCCTGGGCGACAGAGTGAGACTCTGCCTCAAAAATAAATGAAGAAATAAAAAAGAAAATATTCCTATTGGAGTCACGTTTTCAATTCTGTATAAATGTTAATAACTATGGTACTCCTAGTGAATATTTGTGAATATATAATTTTATAATGTATATTTGTTGAACCAAATTTCTGAACTTCCTTCTGAAGTTAAAGAAAACTTGAGCATCCTAAGATGATGAAGACTGTGGTGTTGCAGATTCATGAACTGTAAAGTGGGTTGAGGCACTGAAAGAAAGCAAGGCTGGTCTGGAGAGTCCACTGACTCGCCCTTCCAGAGCTGTCTTCCTTATGGTTCTGTCAGCTCTTAGCTGGCTCTCAGCTAATTTCTTGTTAAGTGCTAGCTGAAAATGGCTAAAAGTGTTTATCTTTCAGGGTACATTTGGATGGTAATAATAGAAACCTAAGGAAGTCTTCAGGGATGAATCTCCAATGGTGGAAGATGACAATACATTTAATGATTTTTTTCCTCAAAGTTGAGAACATCTTATGGCATTTAAAGCACTTCAACACATTAGGCTGAATCGCATTGGCAATTTCATGTGATTCAACCTATTGTATTATTTATTCTTTACGGCAATCTTCAGACACAGGTAGGAAACAGATTCAGAGGAAATCACTTTTTTTGCCTTAGATCACACAGTAAATGGTAAGAGTCGGCCTGGAATCCAAGTCATCTGCTATCAAGTTCAATTTTTTTCCTTACACAGGTGTGGCAGAAGTACTTTAAAACATTTTTTGCTCTGCTGTGTCTCTCTTCTTCCCCCAGCCCCACACCTTCTCCTTCTGTTTGCCTGTTTCTGTTTATCCCCTTAGTGGCCTGGCCCCATTCCCTTCTGATACACTAACTAGTGAACCCATCATCTTGAAAGAGAAATGTGGTATATTTCCCCCTGTTGAGCTACTGCTTAATTTGTCAACCTCCTTTACCCTGAGCCCACTGTGATGGCTGGACTCTTATAATATACCTAGAGCTTTGCTCCAACTTCAGCCCCAAAGACATTAAATAATTAACTTCCAGCACTCTCCTTTGTGTGCTTTATCTCTGCATCACCCAAAATAGCTGGTGGCATTTCCTCTGTATAAATAGAAAGCAGAAAGGTCAATTGGCATTTTTGAAATATATATGTATATATTTTTTTACAAAGCAGCAAGCTAGCAGGGTCCCTTTATTTGCTCATAGTGACTGTTTCATAGCAAGAAACTTCCTAGTTTAACTCCTTAGTCAATTTCCCCCGCCGTCTTGCAGTTGGACAGTTATTAATACAATTCGAAGTGGTTCAAAATTAAGATTGAGTGTAGCCGAAGGAGAAAGCATTTTCCCAATGACGATAAGTCAAAGATTTAACCTTCAAGTACTGTTAAATCTTGTTCCCCATTCCCACCCCAGTGAACCAAATGAAAGTAAATTTGAGTGAGCTTCTCTTTAGAGGCATGGAGCTATGATGCAAAATGATATTTCTTCCTAGCTCTTTTTTCTTTTAAGCCTGATGAAGTGCATAACACAAATCCCTGGAGAGTAAGCTGTTTTTGGTCTGCACCTGTCTTCTAAGAACCATGTTCTGAAATACAAGGTATAGGAATGTGAATCTGTTTGTGAAAGAGACTATTTGAAAATCTAGCTATTTCCTCTTAGGACCCAGCACACACGTTTTGTTCTGTTCTAATGTTATGGAAAACATTAACAAGAAGATTCAGCAATTTTTATTAACTGGGGTAATATTATGGTCCCTGCTCTTCCAGTCATATTTGCAATCTGGTTGGTCACAAAAGGGCATGTGGGCTCTGGGGAGCATTTTCTGGGGTGAGGTCTCGTCCCTGTTAATATTATGGCAATTTGCATGCCCACTGTCAGCAGCAGTGTGGTCACATGCCCCCATCATCACAGGTTTCCCAGGGCAAACCTGATTTTCAGTGTTCTACCATGGCAACAACCATGGGTCCTAGATTTTGACTTGGGAAACACACTCAAGTTCCAAATTCTGAAAAGTCTCAGATCCCACCTCCAGAAGCCAGTATTTGAGGTCTGCTTTTCCTGCTGCAGACACAGGGGCTGTGAGAGCACATACATGCTCCTGTCCCCCAGCCTCCCAGCCAGGAATCATTCTCCAGTATGCAGGGAGGGAGGGTGAGAACGAGCATTGTTAGCTTTGGGAAGAGGCAGAGTGAAGATTTGTGCAGCCCCAATACCTCTCCATAGTGTAAGGGAATTGTGGGAACTCAGAAGAGTGATGTTCATAACCCTTGAGCACTAGAGAAATTGTGGGTTCACCTGGTTGGTTCCTTTGGTCGCTGGGCAGGGATAGAAGTGAAGCCACAGGGTAGAGCGTTAGGGCACAGTGACCATGCCCCTTTGTCCTTAAAATAAGCCCATTAAGTTCTCTCAAGTTATTCACACTGACTCCCCTACCACTCCACCCCAATTACTACTTGTTTATACTCGCTGTGAAGCATTTGAAGTCTTTGGAGCCTTCTTTGAAGTCCTCATACCACCTTCCAAGATGTGAGATTAATTAAGCCCCCAATTAAGAGCAGCCAAACCACTGTTCCAAAAAGAGGGAGGGGAGAATAGAGACAACAGAAAGAAAGGTCTTGAACAATGGTTCTGTGTGGTACCAGTGGCACTAGCACCACTTGGAAATGTGTTAGAAACCCTGACCTCTGGATTCAGAAATGCTGGTGATGGAATTCACCAATCTGTGCTTCAGCAAGCACTCCAGGTGATTCAAATGCATGCTCAAATGTGAGAATCACTGGTTTAAAGGAGTGCATCATGCAGGAAGCACAGCACCACTGATAACAGGTTAGTAAGATAAAGAACCTCTCTTAGTTTCCTCAGTCATCAGCAGGAGGCAGAAAAGTGAATTAACAGTACTGTGGGCATCAAATTCACCCATATAGTTCTGAAACAATAGATATGTTTTAGCCCCTTATCTTCCCAGAGAAGGGAGTGGGGTGGGTCTGGGTATTGAAGATTATCTCCTTGACCAAACTTTAGACAGGCTCTTTTGAGCCCTCTTTTTATGAGGACTCATTCTTGGCTCTGTCTTCAGCCTGCCAAATCCAGTTTTAGCAAGAATTCTGGTAAACTCAGTTTATTGAGAATCCCCCACGTTTGATAGCTGCTCACCCTCAGTATCTGATCAGATTCCTCATCACCTGCCCTCTATCTCTGATGACCCTGGCCTGCCTTCAGCGGAAGCCTTAAGTCAGTTTAGCAGGAGTCTCCCTGCTATGGTTTGAATATTTGCCCCTCCAAAACTTATGTTGAAATTTGATCCCCAAAGCGGTGATGTTGGGAAGTGGGGCCTAGTGGAAAATGTTTGGGTTATGGGGGAGCACCCTCATAAATAGCTGTGGTACAGATCTGGAGTAGTGAGTGAGTTCTTGCTCTCTAGGCTAGATTACTTCTTGTGGGAATGAATTATTTCCCGGAAGGGTGGGGTTATAATGCCAGGACACCCCTCAGGTTTCCCTGTCTTCATACTCATCCACCTCCCCTTCACTACCGTGAAGGGAGCACGCCAGCTTTTGCCAGAAGCCAGGGCCATGCCCTTGAACTTCTCAGCCTACAAAACCATGAGCGAAATAAACTTCCTTACTTTATAAATTACTCAGTCTCTGGTATTCTTTTATAGCAACACTAAACAGATGAATACAACCCCTAACCTTTGAATACTCCTCTTAGAAATTTTCCATCCGCCAAGGCCCCTATTCTGCTAATTGGCTATTAATCTCTAGTTTTCTTTGCTTCAGCAAAGAAACTTCAGAGTTGAGCCCAATGCCTCTCCCATATTGCAATATTGTTGATACCTATCAAAATAGTCCTGAGTATAGTCTTTTTGTCGTTTCAATAAGTGTCAGAATAATTTTTTCATTAACAGTATATTTAAATGTGTCTATGTTTAAAAAGCTTCACAGGCAAATCTAATGTAGCTCCATGGTTGAAAATTCTGATTGACAGTGGTTAAGAGTATGGATTCTGGAATGAGACAGACCTGGTTTGAAATGCCAACTCTGCTTCTTGCAGCTGAGTGACTAAGCAAATTACCTAACCTGAGCATCTCTCTTTCTGTTGTCTGTCTCTCTGTCTCTCTTTCTCTCTCTTTCACTCTATCTCTCTCGAGTTAGTGAAAAGATCCAATGAAGGCCCTTAAACTACTAAGCACAGTACTGGTACCCAACAGGCACCAAATTAACCAAATATTACTGGCTCTAAGTAATAATTATCAAAGGATGGATATGTTGCATTCAATAAAGTTTTACATAAGGAAAAGATAAAATAGGTAATTTATTTTGTAACTGTGAAAACTGTTTATTTTGAATACAAATCTTGAATTATCTATGGATGAGTTATGTTTATTTTGAATACAAATCTTGAATTATCTATGAATGAGTTTGAAATAAATCATAGAAGAGAATCACTTTTTGGATTTTTAATCCAGGTCCTTGTGTGTGTATGAAATACATACATTTCTTCCTTGTTAGTCATGGAAGGGCAAAAGTGGACCAAAAACAGGTCAGCTAAGACAGGTATGTCTGGCTTCTGGGCTGCAGCTCAGCATGTTGTAGGTTAGGGTCCAGTGACCTTCACTGGCTGGCTGCCCACAGTCCACGAGACCCTAGGCAGTCAGGCACTGAGCTCTGTCCACCAGCTGAAAATGATGAAGAGCACATGGCTTCTCCCCGGTCATTGTCAGGGTGACTCAATTCTGCTGGAAGCCCAGAGGGTGCACATGAGAGAAATGCTTTACAAGAGAGCCAAACTTGATCTACAAGCTTATCTCAGGGTATAGTCCAAATAACACTTATGACTCCAAGCACAGGCAGCCATGCTTACCGCTCTCTAAAGAAGCCGGTACTTCTGACGAGGAATTGAAAGTCAATATGGGAGCTCCGCTTTTGTATCCATTCCCCACAATAGAGTTCAGCTTATATGTTAAATGAATTTTCACATACATTTGTCCACTTGAACTCCTGCTTCTTTTTGACTGTTGCCTAGAGATGGTTCTGGAGAGTAGGTTATTTTCCCATCAGCAACTGCTCTTCAAAGTACAGGAGCTGGTCCACTTCAAAACAGTCACTGGCTCGAGGCACCACTTTTTCCAAACACTCCCGGATCTCTGCTTCGCTAGCATTCTGATGCCTTGCTCTCTTGAGGTAATTATAGACCTCTTCAAATACTTCTGTCCCCAGCTTCTGCACGGCTGATCTGCCAAAAATGTTACAAAAGATTATGAAGAGTTACGTATTAAGATCACCTGCAGGAAAATGTGCTTTTAAATCATTGATTTTACAAACATTGTCATTCTGGGATTTAGAAAAAATGGGGGGGAAAGGGCACAATGTCTAAATTGTGCCCTTTTTTAAACATTTAACAATATTCAACAAATAATGCCTCAATGTCTATTATGTGCCAGGTACCCTTCAAGGAACTGGGAATATAGCAGTAAACAAGTCAGGCAAAGTCCTGCCCTTGTGTGTGTGTATATATATAATACACAGATATACACACATATGTGTTTATATAAACGTATGTATATATACACATATACACATAAGATAACAGATGGTTCTAAGTGCAATGAAGAAAAAGCAGGGTGAGGCAGGCAGGAAAATTCTTCTGAGGAAGTATCATTTAAGCAAAAGCTCTCAGGAAGTAAGACAAATACTAGGGGCTAGAGAATTTGGGACCTAAGGCTAAAATATATTGGAAAAATAACAGGAAAGCTATTGTGGCTGGAGTTAGTCGAACAAAGGGAAACAGGATTGTGGGATATAAAATCCTGAAATAGTTAATAATAACGAAACAACAATGAGGAGGAGGAGGAGGAAAATGAGGGGGAGAACAGTTTTATTTACCACTTGCCAGGCCCTTTTCTACTCACTTTGCCCTTACAATCACACTTAACCCTTACAACAGCTTTACGAAGGAGGCAATTTTTTAAATCCCTATTTTACAGATGAAGAAACTGAGGCTTAAAAGGGGCAAAGTTATTTGGCTAAGTTTCCAACAAGGCCAACATTCATTTTTTCCACACTTCCAGTGTTTGTCCTTATGTCAACATAATCTTTACGTTATAATCACATTGCCATATCTAGTATGTTTATTTCACCATTGACTATTTTCCTCTATCTCCAGAAAGGGTCACAAACTAAAGACCTATGGGCAAAATTTGGCCCACAACATGTTTTGTCAATACCATGTTTTATCTTCCTTTATTATTTTTAAATGTTTTAATGTGAATGTCTTTATGTGGGGCCTGCAAGAGCTCTGTACTCTGCATTTTCTGACCATCTTTGACCTACCTCCCCTATGTTTTATCACCTTATAACAGGCTGCTTCTCATAGTTCTTCTACCTGCTTAACTCAAGGGCATTCAAGTTGGTGGATTTAGCTTTGCGGTTCTTCACAGTTGTTGTTTTTAATGGCCCCATATTGTTCCACTGAATTTATGTGCTAATATTTACTCCATTATCCCTTCACCAAACAATGAGCTTTTTTCGCTTCTTTTCACTATAACATAGTATGAATATCTCATCTTTAGACATTAGGCTTTTTCATTTTAGAGGAATATTTTATGACATCACATTTTTAGGAGTTGGGCTATTACATGTGTGTGTTCGCTCTAAAAATGTATGTGCGTACTTAGGGTTTCTGCACTTTTCTCTGAAGAACAGAGAAAAGAGTAAATATATATTGTGCTTGATTAAATGATAAAAATGTTATGGGAATGAGATTATTAGGTCAAAGTGTATAAATATTTGTGTGACTTTAACTTGAAGAAATATTTCTTTTCTTCATTTCAATGGATTTGGTAAAAGAAAACCAGGATGTGTATTTTTTCACAATTTAAAAAATTTTTTTTATTTTATTTATTTATTTTGAGATGAAGTCTCGATCTGGTCCCCCAGGCTGGAGTGCAATGGCGTGATCTCAGCTCACTGCAAACTCCACCTCCCGGGTTCAAATGATTCTTCTGCCTCAGCCTCCTGAGTAGCTGGGATTACAGGCACCTGCCACCATGCCTGGCTATTTTTTGTATTTTTGGTAGAGACGGAATTTCACCATGTTGGCCAGGCTGGTCTCTAACTCCTGACCTCAGGTGATCCGCCCACCTTGGCCTCCCAAAGTGCTGAGATTACAAGCGTGAGCCACCGCGCCCAGGCTTTTTTCACAATTTTTGAAGCATTAATGCTTAACAGTAATGATGGTAATGTTGATAATAACATTGGAGACATTAGTCATAGACTCACTCATTTTATAAGCTTTTATTGTTCAGTGTTATTCAACCTTGTAATCTCTAAATCATAGGATATGTGTTACGTATTGTGGCATATAAAGAGATGAATAAGTAATTCTTCTAGCTGTGGTTTAAAGGCTAGTAATGACAATGCAGGACATAAATTTTTAATTTTAACTAACATTTCTATAGCCCTTTAGAGCTTGCAAAGTGCTTTTGCATTCATTATATCAAATGCTCCTTGTGAACTAGGCAATTCATTAAACATTTGTCTTCATTTTACAGATGAGAATAAGTAGGTTTTTAGTAGTCTTTCGCAAGCTCCACAGTTAGTGTAGTGGAGTTTGGACTCAAATGCTGATCTTAAAACACCAGATGCTGGAGAAACCAGCAGCCCTAGGCTCCACAATAGGTTTCCCACCTTCTGTCATGAGATTATCAGGACTGATTCCAGCATGCCTGACATCCCTAGTCACCTCAGTTACCCCCCAAAATCAGGTGTTTCTTTTGCTGACATCTACCAAACCCTGGTCATTCCCTTCATACATTGATTACTTCAGTGACCAGCCCACTCTCTTTCTTCCACCTTGTATCTTGTCATCATTCTTGACTTCTGTATTCTTGCTGTCTCTGGTTTTGAACTGCCTAACATTCAGCCATCATTTCTTTTACCCTACCTGAGTTGCCCATTCACATGATCATATCAATTGACTTCATCAGTGCCAATGACTACATGACCTCTGAAACTGATTTCATGCCTCCTACTCTCTAACCACCCCCTCTATGCCCTCCCACCATACTTACCAGCCAATCTTCCACTTCATGGTGCTCTTCATTCCTTCGACTCTACCCCCATGATAATAATTACTCACTCCCTTTTTAACCTCATATACTCACTCCCCACCTCCTCACAGTTATATTTCATGGCCCATCATCACAATCATTATCTTGCAAATACCTTTGACTTTTTCCACTCCTTTTCCCTTTGTCTGGCAAAGACCTAATGGTTAAACTCAGTCATATACCTACTCCATGGCTGTACCCAAACAAGAGAATATTTATGGAGAAAAGCATCCAAATGTACCAAGTCTCTCATTTAAGATGATAATCTTGATTCAGAATGGCTCTCAGCACTACCCAACGATCTTACCGTATTTCTCCAGTATGTTTATTTTCCTCCCCAAATGACTATCTCAAATGTTTGCCTTTATTCTTTTAAAAAATACTTTATTTTGATTTTAAATTTTATTGTGTATATTTGAGGTTTACAACATGATATTTGGGGATACACATACATAATAAAACGGTTACTATAGTGAAGCAGATTAATATATCTATGACCTCACAGTTACTTTTTAATGACAAGAACAGCTAAAATCTACTTATTTAACAAAAATTCCCAATACAATTTTATTAATTTTAGTCCTTATATTGCACATGAGATCTCTAGACTTGCCCATCCTACCTATCTTCTGTTTTGTATCCTTTGACCTACATTCCCTCATTTCCTCTCCCCTACCAACCCTGCCTGAGGTAACCATTGTTTCATTCTCTATCTCTGTGTATTTGAACTCTTTTTTTTTTTTAATATTCCATATGTAAGTTAGGTCATGCAATATTTTTCTTCCTGTGTCTGGCTGTTTTTCACTTAGCATAATGTCCTCCAGGTCTTTCCATGTTGTGGCAAATGACAGGATCTCCTTTTATAAGGCTGAATAATATTCCATTGTATATCTATGCCACCCTTTCTTTATCCACTTCTCCATTGATAGATATTTAGGTTGTTTCCATATCTTGGCTATTGTGAACAATGTTGCAATGAACATGGGAGATATCTTGATGAAGTGGTATTTTCTTCTCCTTTGGGAAGAGGGATTTGCTGGGTCATTGGTAGTTATATTTTTAATTTCTTTAGGAACCTTTATATTGTTTTCCATAGTGCCTGTACCAGTCTACTGTCCCCCAGCTGTATATATTAGGGTTCTCTTTTCTCCACACCAACATTTCTTATTTCTTCTTTTTGATAACAGATATTCTTAGGAGTGTGAGGTGATATTTCATGGGTTTTAATTTGCATTTTTCTGATGATTAGTGACATTTAGCACCTTTTCATATATCTTTTGGCCATTTTAATGTCATCTTTGGAGAGGTATCTGTTCAGGTCCTCTGCCCATTTTTTTTTTTTTTTTTTTTTTTTTTTTTTTGAGACGGAGTCTCGCTCTGTCACCCAGGCTGGAGTGCAGTGGCTGGATCTCAGCTCACTGCAAACTCCGCCTCCCAGGTTCACACCATTCTCCTGCCTCAGCCTCCCAAGTAGCTGGGACTACAGGCGCCCGCCACCTTGCCCAGCTAGTTTTTTGGATTTTTTAGTAGAGACAAGGTTTCACCGTGTTAGCCAGGATGGTCTCAATCTCCTGACCTCGTGATCTGCCCGTCTTGGCCTAGCAAAGTGCTGCAATTACAGGCTTGAGTCACTGCCTCTGCCCATTTTAAAAACTGAGTTATTTGGTTTTTTGCAGTTAAGGTGTAAGAGTTTTTATAAATTTTGGATATTAACCACTTATTAGATACGTGGTTTGCAAATATTTTTTCCCAGTCTGTAGGTTGTCTTTTCCTTTGTTAATTATTTCTTTTGCTGTGTAGAATCTTTTTAGTTTTATATAGTACCATTAATTTATTTTGCAAAAGATCAGAATAAAATAAATCAAATAGGGAATAAAAAACATAGAAAAAATTAATCAAACCAAGAGTTGGTCATTTGAAAAACAAAACACGATTGAGAAAGCTCTAGCTAGACTAACTATGAAAAAAAAAGAAAATACACAAATAATAAATCAAAACAGAAATAAAAGTGGAGACATTACAACAGATGAATCAGAAATAAAAAAGGATTATAAGGGACTGATATAGTTTGGATATCTGTCCCTGCACAAATCTCATGTTGAATTGTAATCCCCTGTGTTGGACGTGGGGCCTGGTGGGAGGTGTTTGGGTCTGGAGAGCTGTTCCCTCATGGCTTGGTGCTGTCCTTGTGATAAGGAATGAATTCTCACAAGATCTGGTTATTCTAAAGTGTGGCACCTCTCCCCTCCCCACTCTGTCTGTCTTGCTACTGCTATGTTACATGCCTGCTCCCACTTCCCCTTCTGCCATGAGTAAAAGCTCCCTGAGGTCTTCCCAGAAGCCAAGCAGATACTGGTGCTATGCTTGTACAGGCTGGAAAACCATGAGCCAATTAAACCTCTTTCTTTATAAATGACCCAGTCTCAGATATTTCTTTATAGCAATGCAACAATAGCCTAATACAGAAAATTGATACCAAGGAGAGGGGTATTGCTATAAAGATTCCTGAAAATGTGGAAGCAGCTTTGGAACCTGGGTAATGGGCAGAAATTGGAAGAATTCAGATAGCTCAGAAGAAGACAGGAAGATGAGGAAAAGTTTAGAACTTCCTGGAGACTGGTTAAATGGTTGTGACCAGAACACTTTATAAGGTTTTATAGTGCTGATAGTGATATGAACAGTGAAGTCCAGGCTGACAAGGTGTCAGATGGAAATGAGGAACTTATTGGGAACTGGAGCAAAGGTCACAGGTGTTATGCCTTAGCCAAGAGCTTAGCTGCATTCTGTCCACGCCCTAGGGATCTGTGGAAGTTTGAACTTCAAAGTGATGATTGAGGGTCTGTCAGAAGAAATGTCTAAGCAGCAAAGCCTTCAAGATGTGGCCTGGCTGCTTCTAACAACATATGTTCAGATATTGGAGCAAAGAAACGATGAAATTTGGAATTTATATTTAAAAGGGAAGAAGAGCATAAAAGTTTGAAAAATTTGCAGCCTAGATGTGACAAAGAAAGAAAAAGCTTTTTTGGGGGGAGAGAAATTCAAGCAGGCTATGGAGCAACCACTTGCTAGAGATATTTGCATACCTAAATGTGGGTCAAGTGTAAATATCCAGACAATGAGGAAGAGGCTTTAAAAGCATTTCAGTGATTTTCATGGCAGCCCCTCTCATGACAGGCCCAGAGGCCTAGGAGGGAAGAATGGGTTCAGGAGCCAGGCTAAGGGACCCACTGCCCTGCACAGCCTTAGGACACTGCTCCTCACATCCCAGCTGCTCTGGTTTTAGCCTTGGTTCAAAAAGGCCCAGCTCAGGCCAGAGCTCCAGATGGTGCAAGCCATAAGCTATGGCAGCTTCTACATAGTGTTAAGCCTGCAGGTGCACAGAATGCAAGAGTGAAAGTGGCTTGGAAGCATCTGCCTAGGTTTCAGAGGATGTATGCAAAAGCCTAGTGTTCAGACAGAAGTCTCCTGCAGAGGTGAAGCCCTCACAGAGATACTCTGCCGGGGCAGTGTGGAAGGAGAATGTAAGGTTGGACTGTCACCCTGGTTCTCAGCCAATGACCTTACCTATTTTCTCAAATGGAAAACCAAAACAATCATATAAACATTCCATTTTCCCAGTACTCAAACTGCCCACTTATTTGGATCAGTAACTATATACTTGACCTCCTCTTCTGTGCCTAATTAAGGGATCCTCCCTGCTCTTATCAAAGACAAAACTCTACCTGAGTGCTCTGAATCCTGGCCTCTGTCACCATTACAGTGACATTCCCTCCTGCAGTCATCTTCTCTCTTTACCTCACAATCACTTTCTACCTCTACTGGATCATTCCTATCAGGGTACACACATGACCTGCTCTATCTTTTCCTAAACAATAAAACCTCCTTTAACCTCCACATCCCCCAAGGCTCA
Organism: Rhinopithecus bieti; assembly: GCF_001698545.2. Classification (NCBI taxonomy): domain Eukaryota; kingdom Metazoa; phylum Chordata; class Mammalia; order Primates; family Cercopithecidae; genus Rhinopithecus; species Rhinopithecus bieti. The sequence continues at coordinate 149,895 of NW_016824412.1, forward strand.
TCCCCTTCTCAACCCATCACTTTGATCTCTATTCCCAACAAAACTTCCTGAAAGAGTTTTATTTGTTGCTTTTTTACTGCACACTCTTTGTCAATCCACTCCTCTTGACTCTTGGTCCTCTCTTTTTCCCTGAAACTACTCTTGCTATGGTATCAATGACTTTCATATGGCCAATTCCCCTGGTCACTTCTTTGTATACATAAATTTTTAAATTCTTTTTTAAAAATTGAGGTAAAAGTCATTTACCATAAAATTCCTGTTGTTTATAAATTGGCCAGTCTGAAGTATTTTGTTATAGCATTGGAATGGAGTAAAATACTTAAAAATTTTCTGTGCCTTGGGTTTCTTATATTTAAGTGGGGATTTCATATACACACATACACGCATACATATATACACACACACCCCTTATCGTGATAGCTATTATTTTACTATCATGCACGTTATTGTTGCTTCCTCAGTGGTGAATTGCACAGCAATCCTATTTCTGTTAAAATGGAAGCCTCAAACAATTTTGTAGCTCTATCTTGGTTAAGACACTATTTTAGTTTTTTTAACTTCTCTGGATGAATTTGAAAAAAAAAGACACCAGGAGACTAGTGACACAGTGGGAGTGAAAAACATGTAATTTCTTAGAAATAATCATGAAAACCTGGTTTACCAGAAAGCCTTAAGAGAACACAGGCATAGTTTAAGGAAACCCTGAAAATGATTTTATGGAATATAAGAAATCTCTGCACATCACATATGTATGAGTCACTGCAGGAATGGAATGGTACAATGTACTTTACCTTTAATATTGTCATTTCAACAACCATTTGGTGCTAACAAGCATCGGGAATCTTCATTAAGGATACATTTTACAGAAAGAGGTTTACAATTCTCCATGTGTAGTGTTTCAAATGGCTGTCTCTGAATCAGGTGGGCAAAGACAGAACAGCTTTCTCTCCAGAAACAGGCAGGTGAACCGGTAGACGCTTCCATAGCCTGCAGCCTGCCCAGATGGAGCATGTGCCTTGAAGGCCTCTTTCTGTCAATAGCACTTCCCTCTTGTTCAGCTCACCCTAGGCATGATCCTGAGTGCAAACGTTGGTTTAATATACTGTTAAAAACCATTTCTAAAAAGATTATTTTAATTGTGACTTAAATACCCACCATCATTCATAATCATAGTAAATGCAGATGGACTAGACTCACTGACTGAAAAACAAAATCCAGCTAGGCGTTGTTACAAGAAATACACCTACAACATGAGAGCATTCAAAGATTAAAAGTAAAATAATTTTTCACAAAGCTACCAGGCAAATAATAACCAAAAGATATCTAGGGTAGCCATATTAATATGATAAAAATACATTAAAAAAGCATTATTAGAGATAAAGTCACTACATAATAATTCAATTCACAAAGAAGAAAAAATTCTAAACGAGCATGCATCTAATAAAACAATCAAAATACATAAAGCACTATAAAAAACCTGTCAGATATATTCTTACAATGCTGGATTTTAATATACCTTGCTCAGTTATTGATAAGTGAAGCATTCAAAATATTAGTCATGATAGAAAATATCTGAATAACATACTTAATAGGCTGAACTTAATAGATACACATAGAGCAAGACATTCTTCCCAGGCTCTCATGTAACATTTACGAAAACTGACCATGTGCTAGACAATTTAAGCTTCAATGAATGCTGAATATTAATGAATGCTGAATAATTGGTTTCACATAGAATCTAGTGTCTGACCACAATAAAATGGTTAGAAATCTGTAGTAAAAATAAAGATTAAACATTTATACATGTGAGTAAATTTTAAAATAATACATTCTAAATAAATTATGGGTCAAAACCAAAACCAGTCATGCCATAAACAAACTCAGGCTGACAGAAAAGCTATAGGTGTTCCAGTCTTGGAATATTGCCATGTAAACTTATTCTGATATTTGGAAAACACACCATAATAGTTCTGCAATGATGCATTTGAATTTTTAGGATTCATAAATAGAAATTTCTATTTAAGAGGACTCTTGCTGTTATCTAAGATGTGAGAAGGGAGGGCAGTGTTCTCTGTGCTGTTCAAATTAAAACAGTTCCTATGTTCCCTTTTTTAAAGAGAGGGATGTGGGGTGGCAGGAACTATTCCTTTATTTAGTTGGGTTTCTCAAATAAGAAGAACTTATATTTTCATTTTTTTCTATTTCTATGCTGTATTTCCTTTCTAAATTTTATCATTTTGTTCAAGAATCAAAAGCCTTTTAAGTTTTTTAGGGATCGTCAAGCATCATTTTAGTCCAAATATTTCATTTACAGGTTGTTTTGCCCAAGATTGAATTGGCAGTTGGGGACAAATAGGGGACTAGAGTCCAGGTTTCAGGACTCTCAGGACAGTGCTCATTGGCTGGATAATGTTCCCTGGACACAGGAGTCAGGAATCCTGAAGGAAGGTTCCCTAATGTTCTAAAATTTGAACTGTTTGGGGTCACATCCCAAATATGTGTTTGGCTGACTCCCCTGCTGATGAAAAACTATTAAACACCAAGAATGCTCTTCCTCTCTCCCCTGCCCATTTCCTCCAAACTCAGTCTGTCATCCTCCAAATTCCTTTACTGACTTCTTCCTGTGCTTACCTTTCATTTATAAAAAAAATACATTTTATCACATCTACTTATTTGCCCATCAATTATAGACTATGCTGTGTACCCTCTAATTATCTATCTCTATCTCATAAGGGTTCTAAAGAACAGAGCCATAGCTGCTTAATTTTATAAGGATAATATGTAAAATGTACTCACATTTTAAATATTATTTTAATTTTGAATCAATCCAATACTAACAGAAACGTTATAGGAATAGTATAAAGAACTCTTTTGTCCCTGAGTTTTTTGAGAACAAGTTGCTACCCCAATGTCCCCAACTCATACTTCGTGTATATTTTCTACGAATAAAAACACTTCTACATAACCACAAAACTGCCACCAAAATCACCAATCAAATTGACATTGACAGATCTGACTCTCTTATCTTGTATATGGAAACATTCAGATTTCCCCCAGTTGTCCAATAACACAGCCTTATAACAAAGCATTCAAAATAATCATGAGTTTCATTTACTTGTCATGTCTCTTTAGTTTCCTTCAATGATCTGGATGCTAGAATGTCCCTCAATTTGCACTGCTCATCATACCTTTGGGATTTACCAGCTCTTACCCTCTGGTCATCCATCCTTTTATGTATTAGCCTAAAGGATGTCTTCAGGAGTAGGGTCTTTCATTATCTTGAGGCATTATTAGAGAGCTCCACCTACGCCAGTTCAAGAAGGTTCTCACTTCTCTTGGGAAAGAACAAAGCCCTGATAGTAACAGGAGAATGATCTTGCCACTTCCAGGTGCCTACTAGTGATTCTTCCATGCAATCTGTTCCTGTTGTACTGTAAAAAACAGGACTCCTCCTAGGGAAGGGAAGCAGCTTGTGAAGTGAGTTTCCAGAAGCTCAGAATACAATGCTTTGTCCCAAATATTTCCCTGTACCCTCACCATCACACTTTATAAATCCCACCAGTGAAGGGTACATTCATACAGCTGAAGAAATCACTTCTCAAAGCAGCTGTTAGCTTCCTAGGATAAGGGTCAGGGGCTGCAAAGCTGAGCACAGTGAAAAGACTGAAGCCTCGTCAGACACTCTAAGTGCTGGATGGGATTCTGCCGCCAACTTTCTGGGTGAGGGACTTTCACTTTTCAGAGCCTCAGTTACTTCATCTGCAATGTAGACTAAATGATTTCTAAGGATTCTTTCAGCTCTAAATGTTCAGATTCAATTATAAGTGAGAGCTCAGGAAGACATTCTTTGCTTATAGGTGATCAATAATTATTTGTTGACAAAATGAAGTAAAAAATGACTCAAAGGCCAGAAGAAAATAGACATTGTGAGTCACGAATTTCACTCTTTTTAAAAATAATATCTGAGTAAGCAAATTAAGAGCTTTCAATCATGAGTAGTTGTTGCTCAGGGAGAGGGGAATATAGAAGAAAATGTGTTTTTTTAAGAGTATGTTAAGTACCAGGAACCTTTTGTTTTTATTTCATCTTTGTGGAATTCCCTCTTTTATTTTTTATATATTTTTTAAATTGATAAAAAAATTATATATAACAAAATTTCTTATTTTGAGTGTACAGCTCTAGGAGTTTTGACAAACTCATTCAGTCATCTAACTCACACCTCAACTGAGATACAGAGCAATTTCATCACACTCCAAAATTCCCTCACATCCTTTTGTAACCAAATCCTCCCTCCACCCCTTGGTGGTGACTGACCTGTTTCTATTCCTTCAGTTTTGCTTTTTCCAGAATGTCATATGAAAGGAATCATTCAGAATGTAGCTTTTTAAGAACTGGTGACTTTCACTTAACACAGCATCTTTGAGATTCATCTAAACTGTTATGTGTATTATAATTTGTTCTTTTATTGCTGATGAGTGTTTCACTGTATGGATGTGCTGCAGTTGGTTTATCCATTCATATCTGGCCAATATTTGGGCTGTTCCCAGTTTTTGAAGATTGTGAATAAAGTTGCTATATGTATTCATATGTAGGTTTTTGTGTGGATGTATATTTTCACTTGACTTGGATAAATACCTAGGAGTGGAATTTCTGGATTGTATGGTAAGTGTATATTTAATTTTATAAGAAACTGCTTATTGCTTCTCAGCCTTTTGGCGAAGATCAAGTGTGAATAAACCACTCAACTGTTTCCATTTTGCATTCCCACCAGCAGTGTATGACAGTTCTAGTTGCTCCATATCCTTGCCAGACTTGGTATTTGAAAAAAAAAAAAAACAGCCGGGTGCAGTGGCTCACGCTTGTAATCCCAACACTTTGGGAGGCTGAGGCGGGCAGATCACGAGGTCAGGAGATCAAGACCATCCTGGCCAATATGGTGAAACCTCGTCTCTACTAAAAATACAAAAATAAGCCGGGCATGGTGGCATGTGCCTCTGGTCCCAGCTACTCAGGAGGCTGAGGCAGGAGAATTGCTTGAACCCAGGAGGTGGAGGCTTCAGTGAGCTGAGATTGCACCACTGCACTCCAGCCTGGGTGACAGAGCAAGACTTCATCTCAAAAAAGAAAGAAAGAAAGAAAAAAAATTTATGCCAAGCACTTGATTATCTGTTTTTAATGTTTTATTTACACAATCATATGAGGTATGCAATATAACTCCTGTTTTACAGTTGAAGAAACTGAGGCACAGATGTTAAGTATCTTAACCACTAAATGGCACTACATGCGGGGTTCAGATTGATTCTCATTCAGGCTTTGCTGCTAGCTAGCTGTGTGGTCTAGTCACTCAACTCTCCAGGCCAGTCACTATCTTCCTTTATAAATGAAGACATTAACTTCTGGAACAATCTCTAAGCTGATTTTTAATATCTATTAATTCTCAACAAACTGGAGACATTGCTAATGGTTTAATGGATACACGGAAAGTCATTATCATCTAATATTCACTACTCAAGTCCCCAGATTTACAAGGATGTTTAGGGCATCAGAACTTAAACATATTTACTGATAAATGGTTGTATATAAAATTAGTCCACCCTGAAAACTGCCTCTTTGCTGAATGCTAGTTTCTATCTCGGTCCATCACACTAAGAGTTCTGTTACTGGTGAGCTGTGACAAGGTAAACACAAAGAGCAAATGCAAAGTAAACTGACTTCATTAAAATGGCATTACAAAACTTGCAGATGCAGGATTTCACATGGTGCGTGAATGTGTCCCCCAAGGTTCACGGGTTGGAAACTTAATCCCCATTGCAGCAGTGTTAAGAGGTGGGATCTTTAAGAAGTAATTTGGTCTTGAGGGCTCTGCCTTATGAATGATTAATGCTGTTACTATGGGAGTGGCTTAGTTATTGTAGGAGTGGGTTCCTGATAAAAGGATGATTTTTTCCCCCTCTTCCTTCTCTCTTTTCCCCTCTCTCTTGCTCTTCTGCTTTCTGCCATGGGATGATGTAACAAGATGGCCCTTACCAGATGCTGGCACCTTGATATTTGACTTCCCAGCCTCCAGAACTGTGAGAAACAAATTTCTTTTCTTTATAAATTACTCAGACTGTGGTGTTCTGTTACAGCAACGCAAAATGAACTACGTGATGAAAATCATGTTGGAATCTTGTGCTGTCATTGATAAGAAAGGATCTGAGCATTAGGTCAATTACCAAAAAACTGAAAAATCAGTAACAATGATGACAGACTCTTCAAATAGGATGATTTAAATTTTAGGAAATTGGAAGAAGACTTTGAGAAACTTAACAAGGTCCTCCAATATTTTCCCCAAAATGATCTTCTCTGATTTGACTATGCTTGTTCCTCCATATCTCCCTGATCCCTAGACTTCTTCTGTCCTCTATCCACATTCTCTCCCAAGGTGGGTCATCTAGTTTCATGAGTTTAAATCCTCCCTTAAACTGTTGGTTCTCAAATATGCACTTGTCACTTCTCTCCTAAACTCCAGACTCATGTATTCAACTACCTACTTGATACTTCTGTGTGGATGTCTAGTAGGATGTCTAATAATCTTAGAATTATTGTGCCCAAATTCCTGCTCTTCTCTCTAAAATATCTTAATACCATTCAGTCTTCCCCATTTCTGTTTATGTCAGTTCCTGCTAAGATCAAAAACCTCTGAGTTATCTTTGATTCCTCTCTTTCTCTCACATTCCAGTAGTCCAGTTTCTTTCATAATCAGATCAATTAGTAAGCCAAATCAGCTCCACTTGTAAGATGTAACTAGGATCCCAACACTTCTCACCATTTCCACTACTACTCTGTCTCCCACCTGATTATTTCAGTAGCCTCTCGATTAGTGTCCTGTTTCCATCCTCACTACTCTACAGTCTGTTGTCAACTCAGCAGCCATGGTAAGCCCTACTTTCACTTCTCTGCTCAAAACTCTATTGGACTTTTCTTCTCAGACAGAGTGAAGGTCTTTCCAGTGGTGTATAATATCCAATCACATCTCTCCAGATTGCCTACCTTCCTCCCCTCACTTACTCCATTCCAGCTGCACTGGCTTCTTGCTCTTCTTTGAACACATTAGGCACATCCTGCTCCGGGACATTTGCACTTGATGTTCCCTCTGACTAGAATGCTCTTTCTCTGCATATCCATGTTTCTCTCCTCATCATCTTCAAATCTTTTCCCTCATGTCATCTTCTCAGAGAACATATTCTGACCACCCTTTTTAAACTGTAATCTTTACCAGTATTCTGTACTACATATTCACCAGCTCTGCTTTTGTATTTTCTTAGTACTTGCTACTTTCCACCATGATCTGCTTTTCCCTAATATTTTATGATTTATTAATCACCCTTTAGAATATAAGGTCCATGAGAACACGAAAAATATTTTTTGACTGATCCCACTGCCTACAACAGTGCTTGGTGCATAGTAAGTAGTTAATAAATATTTGTTGGATGAATAAGTAGATGTCTTGAAAGTCAAATAGGAAGGAATATGGTGATGTCATACAATTTTATTAAAAAATGTATGTATCCCTAGTATTCTAAGAATAGCTAGGAATTTAATAGTAAATAGAATTTAATAGTAAAATTATAGCCTAATTTTATAAACTCTAAAATCGCCGGGCGCGGTGGCTCAAGCCTGTAATCCCAGCACTTTGGGGAGGCCGAGAGGGCAGATCGACAAGGTCAGGAGGACTCGGAACCATCCTGGCGGACACAGTGGAAACCCCGCTCGTCTAGCTTTAGAAAATACAAAAAACTAGGCGGGTGACTGAGGCGACGGGTCGCCTGTAGGTCCACGCCTACTTGGGAGGCTTGACGGCAGGAGAATGGGCGGGGAACCGGTGAGCGGAGCTGCAGATGAGCTGAAGGATCTGGCAATGCATTCCAAGCCTGGGCGGGCAAGCGGCCGAGAGTCCGTCTCAAAAAAAAAAAAACAAAAAAAAAGAAAACCCTCTAAATCCTTTTATGGTTTTTAGCAAGATAAAACTCCGAACAAGTAGTTTTCAGTATTTCTTATGACATATTCATCATTATTGCAAATGAATTGGCTTTATGGGGCCTGCACAATCATCTTTAGATAAAAGATGACCTCTTACATTTCTGGGTGACTAGAAACAAGCCCTAATTTTTAAAAAGGAATTCTATGCAGAAGGGACCGTGTTTCTGCCTGCCTTCTTTCACACTTTGCACACCCAGGCCATCTGGAGTGAAACTGAAGTCTGCCCAGAGCTGCTGGAAGCCCCAGCTGCCCTGCTGCCCACGGAGCCCTCTGAGAAGAATGACTCCAGAGGCCCTCAGCTCCTTGGAGGAGTTAAGCAGCCAACACAGTGTTGTTCAACAGATGCCACCGTCTGCCATGTAAGTTAAATAAGGCAGACAGCAGCAGCTAAGGAGATTTTAGCCTCCTGTTCTAAGCAGTATTTTAGCTTAACAGCAGAAAACGTTTAACATGTTACCCCACTCCTAGAAAAACAAGCAATGTATGTTCAGGGAGAGGGAGAAAAAACACTTTCCACCTTTCTGATGGGTCATCAAGTTTAAAAGCTCTCTTATCCCTAACCCTTTAGAGAAACTAACAGAAAGTCTGTTTCCCTTTCTCTGGAGCTTATTTACCTTGGAAATTGTTTGTCTGCCCAGAAGTGCTACAATAATGGCTACATACGTATTTTTGTTTCCAGATTCATTAATGATGCCAGAAGTGTAAAATTAAAAGGAGAAGACTGGTTTTCAAGATTGCTCCTCCACTAGGCTTGGAGACCATGAAGGCAGAGGACCTTTCTGAGTTATCTTTGTACCCTGCACAGTCCTGGCACAAAATAGCACCTAAGTCATTCATTCGGCAAATTTTTTAAAACAATATTCCTGTCATGACACATTCAGCAATGATCTATTTATTTATTTATATTATTTTTAGAGATAGAGTCTTGCTCTGTCACCCTGGCTGGAGTGCAGTGGTACGATCATAGCTTCAACCTCGACCTCCCAGGCTTAAGTGATCCTCCCACCTCAGCCAGTAGAATAGCTGGGACTACAGGAATGCACCACCACAACTCAGCTCATTTAAAAAAAATTTGTAGTGACAAGCGTGTCTTGCTATGTTTCCCAGGCTGGTCTCAAACTCCTAGCCTCAAGCAATCTTCTCATGTTGGCCCCCCAAAGCACTAGAATTACAGGCATGAGGCACCATGTCTGGCTATAAGCACATTTTAAATGAGCACTTAGTATGTGTCACGTGGGGCAGATGTAGCCACAAGCCTCTGACCTCACAGAACTCATAGTAAACAAATAAACAAGGTAATTTTAGATTTTTTTCAGTGCTACAAAATAAAAACAGGGAAATAAGATAGACAGTAGAGAACAGGACTGTTGAGAAGAAAGTCTGGAATCCCCAAGAAGGTGGGTGTCAGAAAAGATATTTCTAATGGATTTGGCACAGACCCCACTTTTTTTTTTTTTTTTTTTTTTTTAACCCCAGGCTCTGGAATTTGAACCACCATCTTCTGGACTGACTCAAATGCAGAGGAAGCCAGGCCTGCTGCTAACATTTGTAAGAGGCGGCAAGAGTATAAATGGAGACCCACATATGTATAAATAATTAAAGAGTGTGAATCAAGCTAACAAACTGTTTAATAAAATATGATCTACCCTCTTAGCTTGACAAATCAACTTTTCCAACACCTGGAAGAACAAGTTTGCACTCAGGATTCTCAGACTCCTCAGAGTTCTGCACTGGGATGTGGAAGGGCTGTTCAAGCCAGCCCTTGGGTCCCTGATCCCTGCCTCCTGGCCTGTGCCCGTATCTTCTCAGCCTGGCTCCAACTCCCATTGAGAGGAAGTTCTTGTACACATATGATACTGTAGCCCCTATTGTCTAATATTTATCCATACCTTCTGCAAACAGCCACTGTGTGACGACCCTTGGGCTTAGGGGTCTGCAAACTGACAATACAGACAAAAGGAACCAAAGCAGAGGCTCACAGACTCTAGAAATGGGCTTGGGGCCATTTGGGCAGAGACTTGTGGAATCCCAGGTAAGCAGGGCATCTTAGTTTGCTTGTGCTGCTTAAACAAAATACTACAGACTAGGTAATTTATAAATATGAGAAATTTATTTCTCAGAGTTCTGGAGGCTGGGAAGTCCAAGGTCCAAGGTCAAGGTGCTAGGAGGTTTGCTGTCCAGTGGAAGCTGCTCCCTCTGCTTCCAAGATGGCACTTTTTTGCTGTGTCCTCTGGAGGGGAAGAAAGCTTAGATGGGCAAAAGGGGGCAATTATCTCTCTGAGGCCTCTTTTGTAAAGGTATTAATCCATTCCTTATGGCTCTGCCCTCATGACTTAATCACTTTCCCAAAATCACATCTCTTAATACTACCTCAATGAAGATTAAGTTTCTACATGAATTTTGAAGGGGGCACATTCAAGCCACAGCACAGGGCATGACCTAGTAGAGGAGATGCAAGCTCTGGGTGTGCAAGTCCCCTTGGTTCCATGGACTTCTTGCTTCACGGGAAGGGATGTGGCTGGAGGGTACCCCTCTACAGCACAGGGCCCAGAGCACCCCTCTTGTCTTGGGTTTAGGGATAATATAGGTGGTGGTTGTGAGGCTACTTTTGCTCATTAAGAAAAGCCTCTTTGAGGATGGGTGCGGTGGTTCACACCTGTAATCCTAGCACTTTGGGAGGCTGAGGTGGGTGGATCACGAGGTCAGGAGATCAAGACCATCCTGGCTAACATGGTGAAACCCCGTCTGTACTAAAATACAAAAAAAAAAAAAAAAATTAGCCGGGTGTGGTGGCGGGGCCTGTAGTCCCAGTTACTCGGGAGGCTGAGGCAGGAGAATGGCGTGAACCTGGGAGGAGGAGCTTGCAGTGAGCCAAGATCATGCCACTGCACTCCAGCCTGGGTGACAGAGTGAGACTCCGTCTCAAAAAAAAAAAAAAAAGAAAAGAAAAGAAAAGAAAAGAAAAGCCTCTTTGAGAGGTGGGGCTGAGAATGACATTTGAATGGAAACTTGAATGATAAAGATGAGCCAAGACTTGGGAGAAGGGCATTCCTAAGTGAGAGAAGAGGACATGCCCAGCTCTCATAAGCTCTAAGGAAGAGTCACCAACTAGGGTGGGTGGAGCCTAATTAAGAGGAGAAGAATGGTAAGAGATGACGTGAGATGATGGTCAGGCAGGAGCAGGGAGCCTGGAGGTCAGGTAAGGGGTCTTGACTTTGCCATGGGTGCAATGGGAAGCCTCTGGAGGGTTGAAATGATTTGAGTTCTGTTACAGCACGATCACTCTGGGTGCTGTGTGAAATGGATGAATAGCAAGAAGCTGTAGCCAAAAGCAAATTAACAGAAGTACCACTCAGAATGTCTCAGTACCCATTACATAAGGATTCTCGTGATTAATTCTTCACCGAATTTTAGAGCCAAGAAAAATCCAGTTCTCCTACCGAGAGTTGTAGATTAGAGCTTCTGTTTCTAATCTACAAACAAATATGTGCAATGTGTTTTCATGACAATTCCAACTTTATCATAAGGTTGTCTACTAAGAAACCAGTAGGCAGGTTTCTCTTCTTGTCTGGACCACCTGAAAGCTCATAGCTGAGTTTGTACTTATTTGCAGAGTAAGCTGCTCATTTATCAATCTGGCATCCAATCACAACTTTTTAGCTAACTACCTATATGTTTTCATAAACTTTTCTCACACAGTATAAATTTTAAATAAATAACAATAGCAATTACTCATATAAGTAGTAACAACTTGAGACTGGTATCTGACTAGTGGTTCTTTCACCAGTGTGTACACTGGAAGTTTTGTTTGTTTTGTTTTTGATGTTTGTACATTGTAATTGCAGGACAGGTAGTAAGAAGATTTTAAATTCACATTAGCTTTGCTACCACTAAATTATGGTGACTGAGTGTTTCTAATTTACAAACAAATGTATGCAATCTCTTTTTATGATTATCCCAACTTTATCATAAGGTTGTTATATTTTAAGACATATGAAAAGGTACGAAGTATAATACAGTGAATACCCATATATCTAACTCCCAGTTTAAGAAATAAAACATTAGCAAATACAGCTGAAGCTCCATGAATTCCCCTCCCAAATCATACTCCCTTCCCACCCGCAGAGGGAACCTCTATTCTGAGCCTGGTGTTTATCACCACCAAGAATTAAAAAAATACTTTTACTATATATATACAAGTATGTATCCCTTAGAAATGAGTAGTAGTATGTTTTGTGTGTCTTTACACTTTAAGTAAATAGTATAAGTTTTTTCTTGTTTTTGCTCAAAACTGTTGATATTTATGTCCTTTGATTCTTTGGCTGATTGGCTTTCACTGTGAGTCATGCCATCATTATTTCTGTATTCATTCTCCTGCTGAAGTATATTTCAGGTTGTTTCTATTCCTCTCCTGATCCCCCTCCCCCAACACACATGCTTTTATTAATAAATCTGCTGGAATATTCTTGCATACATCTCCTTGGATGTGTTGTATCATAAACCACAAAATATATTGAGCTTTTCAGACACAAGTTCTACATTAAGTCATTATTTTCAGATTGATTTACCATTGCTCATATTCAATCCTTTAGAATGGCCTCAAGAGGATATTTTATAACAATGGAGCACAATCCAGAGAGGGACAGAGTAATTTTAAAAATCAGAATTATAAAAAAAAAATCAGAATTATAGAATTAAAAAAAAATCCCTGTAAGGTACCAAGGAGCTCACCTAATGGAACACCTTCATTTTATGGACAAGAAAACCAATGCTCAGAGGGGGAAGGAGTTGCCCAGTAGTGAGCACAGGGCTACTGGGGGCAGCAGATATCTTCATTGAGCCTCCACTGTGATGGTCATGTGTACAAACCTTACACATAAACCCCTTGCTTTCCCTTCTGTTCTCCAAGGCTCACTAAACAATGTGCTATGAAACATAGCCCACTTGATGAAGTCCCTCCTGAATGAATTACAATTGTGCTTCCTTTATCAATTCAAGCCACATTTCTTTTTTCATTTTTGAAGAGTCAATTTCACCTCAGCTTTACTGAAGTAGAAGCAAAGATCAGAAGATAAAATAGATTTCTTTACCAAGCATAACTAGAATAACTAGATTTACAAAGGACAAATTTTAAAAAATCACAAAGGAGAAAATAGAGCATAAAGTTGGAAGAATTTCTCAGAGCAAGGATGAGTTCCCATGACTGGGAAACTATTCAGTTTCCTTAGTTAAGAGTGAATTTTAAAATCTGCATTTCATTTGGTGAGTTTCAACAAGGACTCTTTCCTTGACCAAAGCTTAATCTTGTTCCTCTGAGGCCTCTTCTGGACTAGGCCTGGTCCTGGCCTGCAGAGCCCAGATCAGCAAGAATTCCCAAACCCTTGATACATAACCAAATCCTCTTAGTAATTTCCCATCCACTGACCCCTTCGCTATGCCCATTGGCCATAAATCCCCAGCTGTCCCTGCTGCATCCAGAGTCAAGATTAATCTCTCCCCTGCTGCAATAGTCTTGAATAAAGCCTTTCTTGCCTGTTTAATTATGTTTCATGCTTTTTTCTTCAACAGATTCACCTCCCAATACTAAACTGTCACTGAGTCCTTCATCCGAAACTGCCTGTAATTAGGATGGCCATGTGTATCCCTTTACTGAGACAGTCCCAGTGCCTGCCTGACACAGGAGCACAATTACCAGTGGCTGCCCAATCTACTCTCAAAATGCCTTGGTTTGCAAAATAAATTGTCTTCACACACATAAGGTGTGAAATTTACTGGCTAGAGACACTCATTAAGAAGAGGACTTTAAAAATGGTGCTACAGCAATATACACAGAACAAAAGCGAGCAAATTCATGAAACTAGAACACTCCCTTTTTCACAGTGCCTCCAGAGGCATAGTTACGTTTGATTTGTATCATATTCTACCCTAGTTAAGTGTTTCACCATAACTAAAAATTGATGATTTTCATGAATTTCTAATTCAAACATATTCATACAATACCTTTATTATGCCTCTCCTTTGGAAACTACAAATGGGTTTATTATAGAACACCAGCCAGAAATGTGACATGCATTCCAGAAAGAGAGGAAGACAGGGGAAGGAGACAGAGAGGATATAGAAAGAGACCAGGAAGGCCAATGTGGTATAGGCTTCAGGAAAAACAGCTGAGGTTGGGGAATCAATACCTCCTTTTCCAGAAATTGCATTAAAGGACTGAAATGAATTTGCAAAACAATAATTGAGGCTGACACCTGCTCTTGACAGAAGGGATGAATCAAGACTGAGCTGTGCTTTAGCACCTGCTGTGGGGAGAAAAGAACGAAGGGAACTGCTAAAGCTTTTCACCTAGAAATGCTGAGTTTTTTAATTGCTTTCTGAAGCCAAAAGAGAAAATTACTCATTAAGGTGGGGTTTGCTGAGTGATTTTTGAACAATGGTTTGTTTGTTTGTCCTAGCTACTTCCATGTATTTGAAAACATTTGCAAGAGGCCCTTATTCTGCAGAGCTTTCTTAGGTCTGATGGAATGAGATGAGAATAACAACTGCACACTCAGTGGGTAGGATCTCAGGCATGGGCTTTCAGACATAAGATGTGATGCAGGGAAGAGGGGAACAAGTTAGATCAGATAATCTCCCAAGTTTTCTCTGACTGGAAAGTCTAAGGTTCTGCCATTCAGTGGACTCTCTACATGGGTTTGCTAATCCCATTTTACAGAAGGAAAGATTCAAACAAGGAGAGAGCAAGGACACTGAAGGAGAGCGGGGGCCTCTTCATCAGTGCTCAGTATGTGACCCACAGGGTCAGACTGACAATTTAGAAAAGAGGAGCCAAGGCCACCACAAGGATGCTCCACTGAAGCCTCAAGGAAATGTGATCCCACCAATGGCATCACATCACATGTGAGCTGCTTAGACATGCAGAATCTCTCACCCCTCCTCAGACCTACTAATCACAATCTGCATTTCACGAGACCCCGAGTTCTTCATATACACATTAGAGTTTGAGAAATACGAGCTCTGGTTTGCATTTCTCAGATGATTAGTGATGTTGAGCAGTGATTACACTTAAATTAGCAAGACTCTAGAAAGTAGTTACAACTATGAACTAGCTTTTCAAAAAATATAATTTCAACTTTTAGATTCGAGCGGATGCATATATGTGCACGTTTGTTACATGGGTATATTGTATATTGTGTGATGCTGAGGTTTGGGATATGAATGACCCCCTCACCCAGATAGCAAGCATAGTACTCAACAGTTTTTAACCCTTTCCCCTTCTCTCCCTCCCTCCTCTAGTAGTCTTCGGTGTCTATAAGTGACAACATGTGGTATTTGGTTTTCTGTTCCTACAATAATTTGCTTAGAATAATTGTCTCCAGCTGCATCCATGTTGATGCAAAGGACATGACTGCATTCTTTTTTATGGCTGCAGCATATTCCATGGTGTAGATGTACCTCATTTTCTTTATCCAGTCCACCACTGATGGGCACCTAGATTGATCCCATGTCTTTGCTATTGTGAATAGTGCTGCGATGAACATACATGTGCATGTGTCTTTTTGGTTGAAAACCTTGTTTTCTTTTAGATATATACCCAGTAGTGGGATTGCTAGGTCAAATGGTATTCCTTTTTTAAATTCTTTAAGAAATCTCCAAGCTGCTTTCCACAGTGGCTGAACTAATTTACATTCCTACCAACAGTGTATAAACCCTCCCTTTTCTCTGCAGCCTCACTGGAATCTGTTGTTTCTTGGCTTTTTGATAATAGCCATTCTGACTGATGTGAGATGGTACCTCATTGTGGTTTTGATTTCCATTTCTCTGATATTCAGTGATGTTGAGCATGTTTTCATGTTTCTTGGCCACTTGTATGTCTTCTTTTCAGAGGTGTCCATGTCTTGCCCATTTTTTAATGGTATTATTTGGGTTTTTGCTTGTTTAATTATTTAAGTTCCTTAAAGATTCTGGATACTAGACCTTTGTTACATAGTTTGCAAATATTTTCTCCCATTCTGTAGGTTGTTTGTTTACTCTGTTGATAGTTTCTTTTGCTGTGCAGAAGCTTTTTCATTTAATTAGGTTCCACTTGTCAATTCTTGCTTGTGTTGGAATTGCTTTTGAGAACTTATTCATATATTATTTCCCAAGGCTGATGTCCAGAATGGTGTTTTCTATGTTTTCTTCTAGAATTCTTACAGTTTGAGGTCTTACATTTAAATCTTTAATCTTTAATCCATCTTTAAGTTAATTTTTTTTTTTTTTTTTTTGAGACCCGGGAGTCTTCGCTCTGTCGCCCAGGCTGGAGGCCATGGCCGGGATCTCAGCTCACTGCAGCTCCGCCTCCGGGTTTTATGCCCCCACTCTCCGGCTCAGCTCCCGAGTAAGCTGGGACTACAGCGCCCGCCCACCTCGCCCCGGTTAGTTTTTCCCGTAGTTTTTAGTAGAGACGGGTTTCAACCGTGTTAGGGCAGGATGGGTCCTGGAATCTCCTGACCTTCGTGACCGCCCGTCCCCTCCGGCCTCCCCAAATGCTGGGATTACAGGGCTTGAGCCACCGCGCCCGGCCTAGTTAATTTTTATATATGGTAAAAGGTAGGGATCCTGTTTTATTCTTCTGCATATGGCTAGCCAGCTATCCCAGCACCATTTATTGAATAGGGAGTCCTTTCCCCACTGCTTATTTTTGGAAGACTTTGTCAAAGAATAGATGGCTGTAGGTATGAGGCTTATTTCTGGGTTGTCTATTCTGTTCCATCGGTCTATGTGTTTGTTTTTGTGCCAGTATCATGCTGTTCTGGTTACTGTAGCCTTATAGTACAGTTTGAAGCTGGGTAATGTGATGCTTCCGGCTTTGTTCTTTTTGCTTAGGATTGCTTTGGCTATTTGGCCTCTTGTTTAGTTCCATGTGAATTTTATAATAGGTTTTTTCCTAATTCTGTGAAAAAATTATGTTGGTCATTTGATAGGAATAGCATTGAATCTGTAGATTGCTTTGGGTAGTATTGCCATTTTAACAATATTGATTCTCCAAATTCATGAATATGGAATGTTTTTGTATTTGTTTGTGTCATCTATGATTTCTTAGCAGTGTTTTGTAGTTCTCCTTGTAGAGATATTTCACCTCCTCTGTTAGATATATTCCCAGGTATTTTATTTTTTGTCTGGCTATTGTAAATGGGATTGCCTTATGAACTAGGATTGACATAGAATTCTGACATTCTTATAGGATCAGGGCAGCTTTCTAAGCTGGGAGGCATTGTTTCCCACACAGCATCCTCTACTGAAATACTAAGCTTCCTTTTTTACAATATGAGCTTAAATCTGGTAAAGGTACTGTAGAAGGAGTCACCATCAATTTCAGGCTACAGCTGTCTTTCCTTCTCTCTATGTCTCTCCCTCTTCTTCCCCATTTCTGGAGGACAGATTTGCATTGATAATTTTGATTTTTAACACATTGTTAGTATTAATCAGTCTACTGTTCTATGTCTTAAGAGGAGAGCACCAGCCTTGCATGAGATGGAGATTATGAATCTGTTTGGTAGTTTGCTGGATCTCCTTGTCCACATTTACTCCTGACTTCTAATTCTGCACTGGCTAGAATTCTCTTTGCTTAACTAAGCAGGAAACCATTTTCTCTTTAATTTGGGTACTACTACATTCTAATTTTATTTTACTGATGATCTGACTAGAAAACAACTAAGCATAAAGCTGTGTTAAGAATTTAATTTTTCTTTGATTTTCTTTGTATCTGGGGAAGGTACTATAGAAATTATTTGGTGTAAAATAGTTGTGATAAGGTCTAACATATGGGCAATCCTGGGGAAGAAACGAAAAGAATTAAATCACAGGTTTCATGTTGAGTTATATGGAATTGCCATTTTTACAGGTTAAAAGCAAGTCAAATATGGGCAATTTCATATAGTTCAGACGAATTAGAATATTTTAGTTTAGAATTTCTTGACTTAAGAAATATTGAGAAAATAGAAAGTACTATTTGTGGAGGCTGGGTTGTTTATTTTACTTGGAGACTTGTTTTTATGAAATAAAAAAATGTTTT
>NW_016824412.1:168941-179709 GCF_001698545.2 Rhinopithecus bieti
AAAAAAAAAAAAAAAAGAATAGTGCGTTAGAAAGTAAGGTTCAGTTATAGATTCAGGATGAACGTATGTGTCCTTGAAGGAGATTTATTTTTTGCATGTGTGAAAGAAAGATATAAATGGTGCTAGACTTTGACACCAAAAACTAGGGAAAGTTTCTTTTCTACTTCCTTGCCACAGTCAGGTAAACTCTGATAGAAGTAAGAAGAGAAGATATTTCCCCTACAGAATCAACAACACATTACCACCACTCTAGTTGGAAGGTGGGAGAATATTTGAATATTTCAAAGCAAAGTAGTCCCTTTTTGGTTAATTGTTACAATTATACTACAAGCATGCTGAGTTTCCATGGCACTCTGGGCATAATTCTATGACAGCCTGAACTGCGTCACAGTGTAATTGTGTGTTTAAAGGTCTGTTTTCCCCATACTAGCTCAATACCACACTTTGAGTAGTAAAGTAGGAATCATGCTTATTTGTAATGATGTGCCTAGTGAGTGCCAAGGGAGCTTAGCACACAGCAGGCATTGATAATTATTTTCTTTCAAATTTAAAAGTTTGTTAAATAAATGATGACTTTTAATAACAAGTCACATTAGAAAAAATTGAAGTATTATATTAAAAATCTTTTTGGAGTATGGAAATCAATTTGGCAATAAGTAAGAATCCTATGAACTAGTGATTATAATAAAAGGTCACATCTATGAATTAGTAATTACAAGATATTTATCTTAGTCTGAAATTTGAAAATAGCATTAGGTAAAAAAAAGTTTATGTCAACATTATATATGAGTTATAAAACTAAAACAACCAAAACCCAAGAGTACAATATTATATTATAGAGAAATTAATGATGTTTTTGGAATATTTAATAACATTGGAAAATGCTCAAGAAAGGTGGGTCAAAAATAAAAAATGATATTAATGTCCTGCTTACATAGGTTCACTTAGCATTACATCGCAGGAATGTCCTAAGTTATTCAAATTTCTACCAAAATAGTTTTTGTAATGGCTATAGAATATTCCATTGGATGTAAATATTATAAATTATCCTTTTATAAATATATATATATATAAACATGTACACACACGTACTAAACAATGACATATGGATGAGATCATATTATGCCTATTGTTCTGCATCTTTCTTTTCTTGGTTAACAATATACTCTAGAGAGCTCACCACAGAAGCATTTGCAGATCTTTCTCACTTCTTTTTAATGCCAGGATAGTATGCCTTTGCAGGGATATATGTTGATTTTCCAAAACAACTCTTATTGATACTTTCAGGCTATTTATAGCTTTTTGTTATTAAAAAATCCTGTAAGTATATACCTTTGATATATGTTTTGTGCATTTATACAAGTATTTACATAGCATAAATTCTGAAATTTGCTGAATTAAAGAGGATTTTCACTTAAAAAATTTGAACAGACATTGCCAAATTGCTCTCCAAATTACCACACTAATTAACATTCTCTTCAACTCTGTATGAAAGTAACTGCTTCATTTTAAAATGGAAATAGTGATTGGGATATATTTGTGCTTGTGTATTTGTTTGGGATTGAAATAGAGTTCAAGAACTCCAATGATACTATGGCACAACTAAATTAGGTATTGCTCCCTCCTTCCCTATCTCCCTTTCCACCTCTTCTTCCTCTTCATCTTCCTTCAAATTTTCTTTCCTTATTTCCCTCTTTCCCCTCTTCCTCCTTTCTTTCCCATCATTCTACCTTACTATTTTATCTAATGGGAGAAGAGATAGAAGAAAAATTGGACTGAAGGACAGTGAAGAATCTGAAGAAAGCAGGAAACGGGCTTAAGTTGGAAGCAGACTGTTGGGAATACATGGAAATCTGCAGAGTGGAGCAAGTAAAACATGCTGAGGAGGACAGTTTGGATATGATTTTCTCATCCGGGAAGAACTTGTTTAAAAAGGCAGAGGTCTGGCTGGGCGCAGTGGCTCATGCCTGTAATCCCAGCACTTTTGGGAGGCTGAGGCGGGTGGATCACGAGGTCAGGAGATCGAGACCATACTGGCTAAGACAGTGAAACCTCATCTCTACTAAAAATACAAAACAATTAGCTGGGCGTGGTGGCGGGCACCTGTACTCTCAGCTACTCGGGAGGCTGAGGCAGGAGAATGGCGTGAACCCGGGAGGCGGAGCTTGCAGTGAGCAGAGATCAGGCCACTGCACTCCAGCCTGGGCAACTGAGCGAGACTCCATCTCAGAAACAAACAAACAAACAAACAAACAGAAAAATGCAGAAGTCTGTTGTAGGGCCTAAGATTCTGCATTTCCTTCTCTCCTCCTCCTCCTCCTCCTTCCTTCTCCTCCTCCTTCCTCCTCCTTGCATTCCTCCTTCTCCTCCTCCCCCCGCCCCTTCTTCTTCTGCAGTGGGGGTAGAGACAGGGGTTTCACTATGTTGCCCAGACTGATCTTGAACTCCTGGCCCCAAGCAATTCTCCTGTCTCAGTCTCCCAAAGTGCTGGGATTACAAGCATGAGACACCACAGCTGGCCACATTCTGCATTTCTAATAGGACCTCTAGTGATACTGCTGCTCCTCATCTGGGACCACACTTTGAGGAGTGGCAATTAGTTGCCATAAATTGCAGGCAGGAGCATTCCTAATCAGTGGTAAGGACTGTGATCATCACTATTTACAGCCAAGGATGCCTCCTGCAAATGAAACAAGGGGATGAAAGCAATGAGGGGAGCAGTGTAGCACTACTGCTTCACCCATCAGTTGCAACCTGTGCTGACACCAGCACCAGGACCAAACAGCTGCTGCACTCATACCAATGCTTAGTTTTTCACTCTGGCAGGAACCCTTATTGAGGAATTAGGTCAAATTTTATTCATTTCATCTCCAAAGCTCTGTCACAGAGTCCTTCAACATTTCCTTGATTCACATAATATCTGGTGCTGCTGACACTGTCCTGGGTTTAAGTGGCAATTGCTTGCCATAGCTTCAGTCCTGAGGGTGCCCACAGACTGCAGCTGGTAGGATGGAAGCCTCACCCCATTATTTTCTATATTGGATGAGAAGAACAAAAAGGAAATTATTGCCTAAAGGCCTAGCATTAAAGTAGTTTGAGTCCAAGCTTGAAAGCATCTCAATTTCCATTTGAAATTTTAAGCCATTTTTAAGCTCCTCTATAAACTCTCCATGCTCCACTGAAATAGTTTTCAAAGTACCATGTTCCAGCAAAGTTGGGATTGTTCATGTATGCTTTGGAACCAGGTGCTTTTATATTTTATTCTTCCTGTATAATAGTTTCTTTACCATCAGTTTTTGCAAATCAAGGAAAGTACAAATGCTAACTTCAAAAAACTCGCAAGCTGAAGTTGACGGGAATATTTTCCACTTCTCTGATCTAAGCCAGACAGTGTTGGATGCTGGCATGCCTAGGTGTTCCCTCTCTCGGTTTCCACCTAAGGACAGGATGGCATAAAGATACTGTTTTTAAAGTATCAACAACAAAAAAAGCAAAAACAAAGAAGAACAATAACAAAAAAGCAAAAACACACATAATCAAAATACAGGCGGGAGCTCAGGCGTGGAGCCTTAAGAAAACTAGTTAATGCATATATTCTCATTTTCAAAATATAATCAAAAGGACAAGACTCAGAATAGCACAGGTCTGAAGAACTTCGTCACCTAGCAAAGCTGTTAAATGTACCTTCTGTGTCTATGCCTAGGATGATGGTGTTTGCATTTGAGAAATAGGTTCAATGTGAGTAAAACTGTGTGCTTCTCTAAAGCTGGAGAGGGGACAGGCATGCAGGGTTAGCTTTATGAGTGACAGATACAAATTAAGGACACACAAGAAAAGTTTCTAATATGCAGTATTCACTTTAGATTTTTCTTTAATTAAGGATAATTTTAAAATATAGTGATTAGCATTTAGGTTGTTTTATGCTTGATTCATGCTTTTATTTGCAATAAAAAGTTCTATTTAAGTAGAAAATAAGACAGGCATGATGTTTCTTTCCTTTTTCAGAAAATTAGGCTGTTTGGATCATATGTTTATAATAACCACAGAACTACTGTCTGTCTACCGGGTGTAT
The DNA here is from genome assembly GCF_001698545.2 of Rhinopithecus bieti. Lineage (NCBI taxonomy): Eukaryota > Metazoa > Chordata > Mammalia > Primates > Cercopithecidae > Rhinopithecus > Rhinopithecus bieti. The sequence goes on from NW_016824412.1 coordinate 173,014, forward strand.
GAAACAAAACAAATAGCTTTTTGAGAAGTTTCTTTGTATATCCATATATAGAAAGCCATAAAAATATTTATGCCTTTGTACTGATAACTAAAAAAATAGAAGCACGCCATCAATGATAGACTGGATAAAGAAAATGTGGTAAATAGACACCATGGAATACTATGCAGCCATAAGAAGGAATGAGATCATGTCCTTTGCAGGGACATGAATGGAGTTGGAAGCCATTATCCTCAGCAAACTAACACAGGAACAGAAAACCACATGTTCTCACTTATAAGTGGGAGCTGAATAATGAAAACACGCGGACACAAGGGTGGACAACACACACTGGGGCCTGTTGGGGGCTGGTGGGGGAGGAAGAGCATCAGGAAAAATAACTAATGGATGCTGGGCTTAATACCTGGGTGATGGGATGATCTGTGCAGCAAACCATCATGGTAGCAAACCTGCACATCTTGCACATGTACCCTGGAACTTAAAATCAAAGTTGAAGAAAAAAAAAGAAGCATGGCAAGATATAGAAACAACCTGTGTTTACTGATGGATGAATACACACACACACACACACACACACACACACACACACAGAGGAATATTAATCAGCTTTAAAAAGAGGAGATCCTGCCACTTGTGACAACGTGGATGAACTTAGAGGACATTGTGCTAAGTGAAATAATCCAGACACAGAAAGAAAAATACTGCATGATCGGAATCTAAAAAAAAGGAAACAGATTGCATACAGCACATAGAAACAGAGAATAGAATGGTGGCTGTTGGGGGAAGGGATTAAATGGGAAGATGTAAGTCAAAGCGTACACAGTTGCAGTTAGGTAGGATGAATAGTCTAAAGATGTAATACACAACATGAGGACTATAGTCAGAAATATTGTATTGTATACTGGTAATTTGCCAAGATAGTATATTTTAGGTACTTTTATTACATACACCCAAATAAACTATATGAGATGATGGATATGTTAATTTGCTTGACTACAGTAATTGCTTCATTATGTACGTGTATATCAAGGTACATATATCAAAACATCATGTTGTATCCCTTAAATATGTATAATAAAAAAGTGAAATAAAAATAAAATATAATAAGCTCCTCAGCAATTTCCATCCCTTAAGATAATTTATAAGTTATTTGTTTGTTGCTTTTTAAAATATTTAACTTGAAGCCTGTTTATCTGCTATATTTGGCATTGAATAATGAGCTGCTAAGGTAATAAAATATGTTTTTAAAACATGAGTATGGGAGCTTAGAAAGGCTTGTCCCAGGACAACTGAAGTCAAGGCTGTTTTCCACCTAGGACGCTGAAGGAAATGCTCAAGTTTCATGGTGAAGCAAGAAACACAGAAGCATGATATACTCCAAGAGTGTTTTTGGTGTGTGGTGGGCAGGCAAGTTGTGCCAGTTTTTCAGCTATGATCTCAGCTCCAAGCCCAATTTCTGTACTCTGCCTTGTGATGTTGAGCTCAAGACTCTGCCAACCCTACTTTAGCTTTCCAGCTGCTTCCTACTAGGTAGGCTCTGCCAATGGGAAGTGCTAACGAGAGACTGGAAAGCTGGAAGAGAAAAAGACTTATCCTATAGTTTCTGTGAATGATGGACAAGTTGAGAATGGCTGGGTAGGGTTCCTTTTCAATACATAACGTTCTTAAGCCTAGAGGATTTTCTCACAAGATTTGTTGCATAATTTGATATTAAATCAGCTACGGGTGGAACAGCCTGGTGCTTGTGTAGAACATCAGAAATGACACAAAAGAACCCAGTATTCTTGATGGTTGTTCCATGAGTTTCCACCTCCAGCTCCTGCTGTCGATGCTCTAATAGCAGAGAAGATAAACAGAGTGTAGTGTGGCATGAAATTGTGGTTACAGTATTTTACAACTTCCTTAATGCAATACACACACACACACACACACACACACACACACACACACACACACACTTTTTCTCCATGGATAAATTGGAAGAAAGCAATGAGAGATTTCTGGAGAAGAATCTGGAGATTATCAATCAGAATCCTGGGTATAGTTAAACAAAGATAATTAGATGTCATTACAAGAATAAATGCCAGCATTGTTGAGTTGGCAGCTGACACTTATTTCCCAATATATTGGACTGAAAAGTAAATACACCTTAACTTGAAGACCTTTTAAATGAGTTTTAAAAACTGCCAATTCATTTATTGTTAGGAAAACACATAATGTTGAAATGCTACTTGGTTCATATGCAAACCTGTGGGGCAAAACTGTTACCCCTACTTCGCACTAAAATGCTACTGTTGTAAAAGCAGTGTTGTAAAAGTCCCCTTCTTGAAAATTCCTAAGATTGTTTTGTTTGTGTTGGTTTAAAACAGCAAAATTGTGCATGGAGACATGTTAATATGAACATTTTCAGATGTATTGCTGGGTCTATAACATAGTGAGGACTGTGAAAACTTCCTATGTCTTACTTTTCAGAAGAAGATATATGTGCTACCAAAAAACATATGAAAAAAAGTTCAAGATCATGGATCATTAGAGAAACGCAAATCAAAACCATCATGAGATAGCATCTCCCACCAGTCAGAATGGCTGTGATTATAAAGTCAAAAAAATAACAGATCCTGGCGAGGTTGCAGAGAAAAGAGAACACTCACACACTGCTGGTGGGAGGTAAATTAGTTTAACCATTGTGGAAAGCAGTGTGGAGATTCCTCAAAAACTCAAAACAGTGTGGAGAACTACCATTCGACCCAGTGATCCTGTTCCTGGGTATGTAACCAAAGGAATATAAATCATTCTATCATAAAGATACATGCACGTGTATATTCACTGCAGCACCATTTACAATAGCAAAGACATGGAATTAACCTCAATGTCCATCAGTGGTAGACTGGATAAAGAAAATGTGGTACATATACACCATGGAATACTATGCAGCTGTAAAAAATGAGATCATGTCCTTTGCAGCAACATAGATGGAGCTGGAGGCCATAATCCTTAGCGAACTAACACAGGAATAGAAAATCAAATGTCACATGTTCTCAATTGTAAGTGGGAGCTAACTGATGAGAACACATGAACCCAAAGAGGTGAACAACAGACACTGGGGCCTACTAGAAGGTGGAGGGTGGGAGGAAGAAGAGGAGTGGAGAAAATAACTACTATTGGGTAGTAGGCTTAGCACCTGGGTGATGAAATAATCTGTACAACAAACCCCCCGACACAAGTTTACCTACGTAACAAAGCTGCACAGGGACCCCTGAACTAAAATAAAAGTTTTTCAAAAACTTACATCTTGTCTACTTCCCTTACCTCTAATTTTTAGCCTTCCTATTTGAACTGTTCTGAAATAGGCACTCAGAAGTGTTTTAGGGGTTCTGAAACTTGGCTGAATCATCTTTGGCCCTATTCTAGATTAGAAGGGATCAACTTGAATTTGTGCTGGTTGTTACACATGTAGAAGGTACAATTATGAGGCTGAGTTGACTGACCATTCAATAAATATTAAGTGTCTTCTAAAGAAACAGATTCAGGCTATGAACAGATTCCTCAGAGGAAGGAGCCCTGGAGCCTACACTCACCCCGGGACCCACACTATACATAAATTGCCTGGACTAGTTCTCAGGAAATTTGGATTCTAGGTCTGCTCTGTACATAGGTTGAAGTTTAGAAGATACTTATTTCATCTGTAAAATGGGGTCATGTCTACAATGATTATCCCACCCTGACTCCCCCATTGCCCCAAGGTCAGTGGGCTGGAAAGATGTTACAATGTCTCTAAGGCACAAGAACTGTTATAATTTCCACAGTGTGGGCATTGTCTATTCCCATTCAGCTGGTTTTGATCAGCATCTAGGTTATAAACAGCGGCTGGACACAGTAATTAGTGTAGGAGGCAGCAATACTGACATGGGGAAAGAGGTGGCCATTGAGGGCTGAGGACAATAAAACTAATTGTAATGTTCTGACTTTCCCTATGGTCCAGTGCTTTCCATGAGTCCATTATGCTAATCACTTAATGTGTTATCTAATTATTTCAACCCTGGAAAGCAGGCATTGTTATCCACGTTTTATAGATGACAAAATTAAACTTTGAAGAGGTAAAGCAACCTGCCCAAGATCATAAAGTTGTTTAGTGGCAAGAAAAATCAGAGTCTAAGTCTCCCAGACTTAAAGAACTGGGCTCCTAACATCTCAGGGCAATTACACATCCTCATCCAACTCCACCCTTCCCCATTTTGGCTCTACCCCCTTGGGCAATTAAAATTTTATGGACAAAACCCATGTTTTCTTGGGTGACTGTGGCCTGGTTGCCTTCCGAGCTTTTCTATATATACCTGGTAACTATGGCAGGTTCTAACATTTTCCTAAGATACATTACCCAACCAGTTATTTCAACTCAAAAATAAGTTCAAATATCTCTAGACTTTGTGGGCTTCCATTGAATTTTCAGCAGCTCTCTAAAACAACAGACAGTGGTTTACAATTTTTGCTAAATCTTTATCTTCTCTGGGATTTTTGTCACTAGATCTTACTGATTTGCATACAACATATATTTCCAAGAGCTATACTCTTCAAACATATCCCTTTCAGTGCTGCTCTCAAGTCTCACTTCCAAGTGGCAAACGTCAGCTGCCTTAGCACACTCTGTAATACTTCTGCCCTTCCACAATCGTCCATGTTTCTAACATTATTCACTCAGCAATATTAAGCCAACACCATAGAATACAAGGTGCTTCTATTTGCTTTGTTGCATTTAATTCAAGGTTCATAATAAACAAATGACAGTAGGCAACATTAATGATCTTTTACATTTAATAGAGCAGGAAGAGGAAGTCCGGAAAACTTAGGCAATTTGCCCAAGCTAGTAAGTCACAGAGGTGATTTAAAAGTCTTGGGCTTTCCTGTGTGGGGTTGAGGGGAGTGAACAAAGGTTGGTTGATGGATACAAACATACAGGTAGATAGAAGGAGTAAGTTCTGATGTTTGATAGCAGAGTAGGGTGACTATAGTTAACCACAATGTATTGTATATTTCAACATAGCTATAAGAGAGGACTTGAAATGTTCCCAACACATGGAAATAATAAATGCTGGAGGTGCTGGATATCCTAAATACCCTGACTTATTACATACTCAATGCAGGTAACAAAATATCACATGCATCCCATAAATACATACAAATATTATATATCGATTTAAAAACTTTTTGAAAAAAAAGTCCAGGACTTCTAAATCTCCTAGGGCTGATAAAATTCTGTACATATTTACTTAAGCAAAGGATGAGGGATCCCAGGAACCCCACTAATCCACAGGGGAGTTAGGAGAGGGGAAAATAGCTATCAGGGTCAATAGATATTTCCTTCTCTCCTAACCATGGCTTAGGAAGGAGGTCCATGATGCTTATGCTGTAGAGCTAGAAGCAATTACTAGGCTGCATATTTACAGACATCCCATCAAGGGTATTGACAACAGCAGCTTAAAAAATGAAACACCTTCATTTTAGGACACAGTTTGGGTGATGCAAACTGCCTAAGATGCTGCATTAATGTTGCTGTGTGACTCCTGTCTTTTCCTGCATTTGTCAATTCTTCTGTGCAGATAACACACTGTATTTTTTTTCTGAAGATGTTTTAGAAGCAGCCAAGAAACACATCTCCCTACAGCTGACACTCAAAAGGTGTGAATACCAGCACCTCTGACATCGCTTTTCACTTTAAAGTTTGAAAGTATATTTGTCATGTAAAAAGTAAAAGTAAGAAACAAAGAAGAAAACTTGAGATGCAAGAGATTTTTAAAATAAAAGTCTTTAGAAGAAAATAGCTAAGTTGTTCATCAGTGAAGTTGTCTACAAGAATCTCTCACATACAATCCTGAAAATTAGTCTTTCAGATCTATGATGTATCTCCTATAATCACCTCATATTAATCATCACATTAAAACCCAGTTCCTCACTGGAGCCTTGCATCTTGTCCAGAGAAAACAAACCTACGGGCACCTGAAAACTGCCCCAGAACCCATTTTTCTTAAGCCTAATCACAATCCATTTAGGATAACCAAAGATCTGAATTATCATAAATTAATGGGCAAACTTTTGGAGACTCAAGGGTACAATAGAGAATAAATACTTTTTATGACCTCATATTTCATTCATTCATCTATTTACTCACCCAACAGCTATTTATTGAGCACTGCTTTGTGCTGAGGAATGGGCAATAATCCAATGAATCCTGTCTAAATCATTTGTCTTTTTCTCAATAGACAAAATGCAATAAGGAAATCATGTAATCACATCGATAGGATTTTATTTTTTTGAAACATGGTCTCATTCTCTCACCCAGGCTGGAGTGCAGTGGCATGATCATAGCTTACTGCCGCTTCACTCTCTCAGGCTCAAGCGATCCTCCTGCCTCAGCCTCCTGAGTAGCTGGGATTACAGGCATGTGCCACCAAGCTTGATTAATTTGTCTTTTTAATTTTTAGTAAGAATGAGTCTTGCTATGTTGTCTAGGTTGATCTCAAGCTCCTAAACTCAAGTGCCTTTTAAAATAAAATGTTTTACCCTCCTATTTCTGAACAAAAGGGTGGTTTTCTTTATAGCATTCTTCAGGCTATCTGGCAAAAGATGCACTTCCCTAATTTACTGAACATCCATTCTTCCACTTAGGCAGATAATATTGTCAAAAAAAAAAAAAAAAAAAAA
>NW_016824412.1:180109-202522 GCF_001698545.2 Rhinopithecus bieti
AAAAAATGCTCATCATCACTGGCCATCAGAGAAATGCAAATCAAAACCACAATGAGATACCATCTCACATCAGTTAGAATGGAGATCATTAAAAAGTCAGGAAACAACGGGTGTTGGAGAGGATGTGAAGAAATAGGAACACTTTTACACTATTGGTAGGAGTGTAAAGTAGTTCAACCATTGTGGAAGACAGTGTGGCGATTCCTCAAGGATCTAGAACTAGAAATACCATTTGACCCAGCCATCCCATTACTGGGTATATACCCAAAGGATTATAAATCATGCTGCTATAAAGACACATGCACATGTATGTTTGCTGTGGCACTATTCACAATAGCAAAAGCTTGGAACCAACCCAAATGTCCATCAATGATAGACTGGATTAAGAAAATGTGGACCATATACACCATGGAATACTATGCAGACATAAAAAGGATGAGTTCATGTCCTTTGTAAGGACATGGATGAAGCTGGAAACCATCATTCTCAGCAAGCTATCATAAGGACAGAAAACCAAACACCGCATGTTCTCACTCATAGGTGGGAACTGAACAATGAGAACACTTGGACACAGGGTGGGGAACATCACACACTGGGTCCTGTTGTGGGGTGGGGGAATGGGGGAGGGATAGCATTAGGAGAAATACGTAATGTAAATGACGAGTTAATGGGTGCAGCACACCAACACGGCACATGTATACATATGTAACAAACCTGCACGTTGTGCACGTGTACCCTAGAACTTAAAGTATAATAAAAAAAAATTAAAAAAAAAAAAAGACGTCTATGCTTCTGACAGTGGAAGATCCATTTTACCCTGGATTTCAACTAGGAAATGACTCCATGCCAATGATTCCTTTTTTAACAATCCAAATAATAATGCCAGAGCCCAGCTCGTGTTGCTTTGTTTCTTCCCCCAAAGATTCAATTAGGAAAGAGTATGTGTCAATGAATTTTAAAATGCCTTTCCCAGGACCACAGCAGGTAGAACACTCACACAGATAACAAGAATCCCAAAGTTAGAGAGCGATACAGGCCAAGCAAAAGCAGAAAACATTCTGGGGGAATTAAGTAGCACCAAGCATTTTACCTGGTGCACTAGAGCAGGGGTACCTAACCCTTGGGCCGCGGACCAGTACCAGTCCATGGCCTGTTAGGAACCGGGCTGCACAGCAGGAGGTGAGCAGCGGGTGAGCGAGCATTACCACTTGAGCTTTGCCTCCTGTCAGACCAATGGCAACAATAGATTTTCATAGGAACACAAACTTTCTGGTGAACTGTATATGCGAGGGATCTAGGTTGCGTGTTCCTTATGAGATTCTAACTAATGCCTGATAATCTGAGATGGAACAGTTTCATCCTGAAACCATCCCCCACCCCACCCCTACCCCATCCTTGGAAAAACTGTCTTCCACAGAACCAGTTCCTGGTGTCAAAAAAGTCAGGGACTGCTGCGTTAGATGATGCACAGGTTACAGAAATCATCCAACAGCAATTACACTTAAATTGAATCTTGAAAATCCTCAGGTGCATGTATAAACTTTAGCAAATTATAAAAGGACTCTGTTACAAAGAATAGATTATCCTAGTTCAGAATAGAATGTGACATGCAGAAGACCATCAGCAAAATGTGTACCATACAAGGAAGAGAAAAATGTAGATCAGATGGGAGAAGTAAGAGGGTAATTCCCAATTCTTAAAGACAGGGGTGTAAATTTATTGTGCTCACTCACTCTGGTCCTCTGCCCCCATTCACTTAGTCATCAGAATTTGTTTTACATATTTTGCATTCATAAATTATTCTCATGCCAGAGTGTAAAGTTGATTACACACAACAAATCCTTGAGCTGCTTTAGACAATTCCGAGTTAAGAACTGTTTTTTATTATATTAATACTTTCTTGACTATTATGGGTAAGATTCTACTGCCTAAAGAATGGGCAAACCAACCCAGCAGAACCCCTTACTAAAGACTGATGAAGCTCCATATTGAGTTACTATTGGATGCTATTCTGCATCTTGCCTGTCTTAGAATATCAACAATAGTAATTGTGCTTTAAGACTCCTTGATTAGGAGGTGACCATAAAAATAGAAAGTCAAAACATAGTTAATTAATGCATGACAGTAGAGAAGCATACTCATCAAATCAGCCAAGGGCATTCCTGTCATTTATTCCTCTGAGAATTTAAATCAAAATCTGCCTTCAGTTTTTTTTTCCTTCTTCAAGGGTCACATATTTTTAATTTTAAAAAGTGAGAAGCAAACATTTAATTTTAATTAAAACCAACAGATTATAAATTCTCTAGGTACCACTGAATAGAGTTAGACCCTTGGAAGGCTAGATAGTTTAGTTCATTATAGAATAGCTTTTTGTCACCAAAGAAACCACCTTTATAAAATTCACACTGCATTTCATGCAGAACTATTGAAGATATTGCTGTGCTCAATATGCTCTATATAAAACATCACATGAGAAGCTCTGTCTTCCTTGAAGAACTGGCAGCACATTTGCATTCTTGATAATGAGAGTTAGGAATTGTATCATGTTTTCCCTTTTTGACTTGGCTTCCTCGAAGCTCAAACTATATATTCACACAGCAACTATGGTCAGCACATTGACTTCCTCACCTTCCCTTTGATCTTCACTTTCTATAGATATTCCTTTATTATTAGCCTTACTATATATTGCACTTGATGTAAAAGGGGATTAAATAAATGTCTCTCAGATAACTCTAATGAGTTAAGCCCTGCTCAGCAAAATGTGCTATACACATGCATCAACTGGCAACTTGATTTTCAAATCCTTTTGACAAAGAGTTTGGGAACAAGTACATTTTCAATTGAAACAGACGTTCAGTCTCCCAAAGGCAAAGACTGTTCTATTTCTCTCTCCACTTTATAGCAGTAAGCACTATTCTCTGCAAACAGCAGGGGTTCAGTAAAGGATACTGAAGGCAACAAGAGTTAACACTTGTCTATTGAGGGTTTGGTTTATATTTCTTGAAAGTTGATTTAACTTGGGAGGCTATTTTTAATCCCAAAATAGGAGGTACAGGATAAGAAGATAGGTGAAGGACTTCTAGTTTCTCATTTTCCATGGAAGTCACTTAGAAGGCATCACTGCCTCCTGATAAGTAAAAGACTGAACAGAGTTTTTAAAAAATCAACAACTCTTTTAGGATCCATTAGAGAGGTGAAGACACAGGGCAAACCTCTGCCCCCAAGATTGGAGAGACAGGCAGTCAAATCCATGGATGGAGTCATGGCTTACCAGAGTAAACTCACAAGTAGAAACCATTGTGGGAACCAGTGCTGGGGTGGGAAAACATGAACTGTAATTGATGAATTCCTGGAGGCTCAGTGTGGACAAATCTGAAAGTTAAAAACTCCAGGGAAACTTAGTTATACAGGGTCCCCATAATTGTGTGAGATATACCTCCAGGAGCTTGTCTATGTTATCCCAGTACATATGGGAGAAACGGCCTTGCATGCTTTCAGTAGGGAGAAAAGAGAAGGAACCATTTTGAAATAAGTCAATGCACTCTGTTCTTCTCAGCAAGGCTTGCTCTTAGGAGAAATTAGTTAACTAGAACCTAATCTACTAATCAGAACCTAACTGGCCCAGGCAAAAGAAAATGTCCAATTCCAGTTAGTTCTACCCTTCCATGTGGAAGAATAAAAATACCCAGCTCTAGCCCACTCAACATGAGAGAAGGGAAATACCCAACTATAGCCCACTTTAGCCATCTTGTCCTTGAGAAACTGAGAATTGAGAAAGGCTTGCAAAGTTCACAGCCAGAGGCACAGACATATTAGAAAACGGAGAACTTACTCCTAGGAGTGTAGAATGCTTCTCCTCCCCCTACACTTACTGCAACATTACTAAAGTCCTATTTACAGCAGAGTTTTTACTCAGTGTAACATGTTTGGTTATCAAAACAAAAATTATAAGACATATTAAAAGGTAAAAAACACACTTTGAAGAGACAAAACAAAGTACCAGAACAAGACATGGCAGGGATGCTGGAATTACCAGACTGGGAATGTAAAACACCTATGATTATGCTAAGGTCTCTAATGGATAACGTAGATAGCATGCACAAAAAGATGGGCAACATAAGCGGAAATCTTAGGATTTCTTAAATCCTCAGAAAGAACCAAAAAGAAATGCTAGAGATAAAAAAGGAGGGCCCAAGTCAAAATGGCTGTCTAGACACAGCCAAAAGGAACATATCCCATCAAGAGACGGGGACATTGGGAAGACTGGGACACTCCAAGCAGATCTTTGGAGAGAAGGCATTGAGAGTGGGTAGAGGGAGGACCCAGATGCTTAGCTGTAAGCAGAAGAATCTGGGAGCCCTGCATGGGGCTGTCAAGAACCAAGACTCATTCCTGGCTCCAGCAACTCTTTGAGAAAGGGTGAGTTGAATAGGTGAGGAATGGCCCACTCTTGCCATGACCCTCTGGAATCCTAGCAACAGAAGACCCCAAGATCCCCAATGACACTTGAGCTGGTAGGAAGAACTGTTTAGAGAGGTGGATGGGGTGAGATTCCAGCCTGTGCGGAGCCCAGAGGGTTTGGTGTTGGAACATCTGCAGTGGAGCCAGGGACAAGACAAGCCAGTTCCCCAAGGCTCACCATGCTCCTTTAGGAGACTTTAACCTTAGGTAGACTATTGGACCTAGGCAGAGCAGGGCAATCTTGCCTGTGGGATGGGGCCAGTCCAATCTGAGCACTCCTATGTCTGCTGGCTTCTCCTGGGGCCCCATCCTCACTATGCCTGCTAGCAGTGCAGCCTTGGATGCCCAACCAGGATATTTCCTGGGGGCCCTCATCATAGCTCTTTCACCAGCAGGCCACAGTTGACTGTTGGAGAGCTCCAGCAGACCCGCCCCTGCCAAAACACACCAGCTCACCTGAAGCTTTCCTTTGCCATTTGGTTAGCATGCACTCACCAATAACCTTCTTACCACTGTTTTGCTGCCATGCATGTGTAGACAGACCTTTCCTCCCTCCCCAGCTAGTGCACACACCATAGCACTACTTCTGCTGGTGCAAGCGCACCCCCACTGTCCCCTCCACCGATGTGTGGGCACCCCACCACGCTGCCACCACAAATGCATGCATAGATATTGGAAAGATCTCCCCTGCTGCCACCAGCACAAGCACACACACAAATGCTGGCAACCCCACCCCTGCTTGCAGCCCACCCAGCCATGCCACCACCGCCACCAGCACGAGGGGGTGCAGGAATGCCATCACTCCATTCCCAAAGGTGCTCCACCCCAGCTGACAGATGTATACCCCACAACTCTGCCTCAGCTGCTGGCATGTGCACGTGAACACAGATCCCACTGCCATTGCCCCAACAGAACCCTTTGGTCAGCACCAACTATTGGCATGTTGTGGTTAGCAGACTGGGAACACCACAACCTCCCACCCCCCACCCCAGTGCAGTAGGTTCCTAACCTCAAGAGTCCAGAGAACAAAGCCCAGTGACTGGTACCAGCCACTAGAGTTAGAGCACACAGCTCAGCTTATTCCATAAACAAAGCCAGATGCCTGAACCCACCCTGTACCACAATCAAACTCCCAAGGGTGTCAAAGAAGATAAAAGCAAAAAATCCATTCAAAAGAAAGCAACTTAAACGATTGAAGGAACATCAACCCACAAATATGAGAAAGAACCAGCACAAGAACTCTGGCAATTCAAAAAGTCAGAGTGTCTTCTTACCTCCAAATAACTGCACAAGTTCCCCAGCAATGATTCTTAACTTGGCTGAAATGACAGACGTAGAAATCAGAATATGGATAGAAAAGATCATTGAGATTCAGGAGAAAGTCAAAACCCAATCCAAGAAATCTAAGGAATACAATAAAACAATACAGGAACTGAAATATGAAATGGCCATTTTAAGAAAGGACCAAACTGATCTGATAGAGCTGAAAAACTCACTTCAAGAATTTCATAATACAAAAAAATAAAAAAAGAATTTCATGATACAATTGCAAATAGTAACACCAGAATAGACCAAGATGTGGAAAAATTTTCAAAGCTCAAATGCTGGTTCTCCAAATTAACTCAGACAAAAATAAAGAAAAAAGAATAAAAAGGAATGAACCTCAAAAAATATGGAATTATGTAAAGAGACCAAATCTACTGGCATATCTGAAAGAGAGGGAGAGAAAGCAAGAATTATGTAAAGAGACAAAATCTATGACTCACTGGCATCTCTTAAAGAGAGGGACAGAAAGCAAGCAATTTGGAACATATATTTAAGGATACTGTCTATAAAAATTTTCCCCGCCTTGCTAGAGAGGCCAACATTCAAAATCAAGAAATGCAGAGAACTCTTGTGAGATACTAGACAAAGATGAGCATCCCCAAGACACAGTCATCAGATTCTCCAAGGTCAAAACGAAAGAAAAAATGCTAAAGTCAGTTAGAGAGAAGAGGCAGGTCACCTACGAACAGAACCCAATTAGGCTAACAGCAGACCTCTCAACAGAAACCCTACAAGCCAAAAGAAACAGGGGGACTATATTCAGCATTTTTAAAGAAACAAAATTCCAATCAAGAATTTCATACCCAGCCAAACAAGCTTCATAAACAACAAACAAAAACATAACAACAACAACAACAACAAAACACTAAGATCCTTTTAAGACAAGCAAATTCTAAGGAAATACCACCAGACTTACCTTACAAAAGGTCCTCTAGGGAGTGCTAAATATGAAAAGGAAAGACTGTTATCAACTACCACGAAAACACAAATACATAGACTGTTGACACTATAAAACAACTACACAATCAAGTCTCTATAATAACCCCAGCTAATAACATGATGACAGAATCAAATCCACACATATCAATATTAACCTTGAATATAAACAGACCAAATGCCACAATTAAAAGGCACTGTGTTGAGCCGGATAAAGAAGCAAGACCCAACTGTATGCTGTCTTCAAGAGACCCATCTCACATGCAATGGCACACATAGGCTCAAAGTAAAGGAACTGAGAAAAATCTACCATAAAAATGGAAAACAGAAAAAAGCAGGGGCGCTATTCTAATTTCAGACCAAACAGCCTTTATACCAACAATAATCAGAGAAAGCAAAGAAGTGCACTACATAATAGTAAAGGGTTCAATCCAACAAGAAGACCTAACTATCCTAAATATATATGCACCCAACACAGAAGCACCATGTTCTGAGAGACCTACAAAGAGACTTAGATAACCACACAATAATAGTGAGAGACTTCAACACCCCACTGACAGTATCAGACAGAGCATCAAGGCAGAAAACAGATATTCAGGACTTGAACTTGACATTTGACCAAAAGAACCCAACAGACATCTACAGAACTCTCCACCCCAAACAACAGAACATACATTCTTCTCATTGCCACATGGCACATACTCTAAAATCAAACATACAATCAGCCACAACACAATTCTTAGCAAAATAAAAAAAATTGAAATCATACCAACCAAGCTCTCAGTCCACAGCACAATAAAAGCAGAAATCAATACTAAGGAGATCTCTAAAAACCATATGAGTACATGGAAATTAAACAATCTTCTCCTGAATGACTTTTGGGTAAGCAATGCAATTAGAAATCAAGAAATTATTTGAAACTAATGAGAACAAAGATACAACATACCAGAATCTTGGACACAGCTAAAGTAGTGTTAAGAGGAAAGTTTATAGTGCTAGATGCTCACATCAAAAAGTTAAATCTTGAATTAACAACCTAACATCACAACTAGAAGAACTAGAAAAACAAGAGCAAACCAACCCCAAAGCTGAAGACAAGAACTAACCAAAATCAGAGCTGAAATGAATGAAATTGAGATGTGAGAACCCTCCAAAAGATTAATGAATTCAGGAATTGGTTTTTTAAAAGAATAAATAAGACTGATACACCACTAGCTAGAATAATAAAGAAAAAAAGGAGAAGACACAAATAACCACAATTAGAAATGACAAATCGGGTATTACCACCAACTCCATAGAAACGAAAAAAAATCCTCAGAGACTACTACAAACATATTTATGCACACAAACTAAAAAACCTGGAAGAAACCGATACATTCCTGGAAACCTATAACCTCCCAACATTGAACCAGGAAGAAAATGAACTCTTGAAAACAGACCAAAAATGAGGTCTGAAACTGAATCAGTGATAAAAGCCTACCAAAAGAAAAGTCCCATACCAAGAGATTCACAGCTGAATTATTCCAGATGTATAAAGAAGACCTGGTACCATTCCTATGGAAACTATTCCAAAAAATTAAGGAGGTGGGACTCCTCCCTAACTCACTCTATGGGGCCAGTATCATCCGGATACCAAAAATATGGCAGACACACAACAATACCCTTGATGAACATAGATGCAAAAATCCTCAATAAAATGCTAGCAAACCAAATCCAGCAGCACATCAAAAAGCTAAACCACCATGATCAAGTAGGCTTTATTACTGGGATGCAAGGTTGGTTCAACATACACAAATTAATAAATGTGATTCATCACAGAAACAGAACTAAAAGAATCACACGATCATCTTAACAGATGAAGAAACGGTTTTTGATAAAATTCAATATATTTTCATGTTAAAAACTCTCCACAACAAACCAGGCATTGAAGGAACATAACTCAAAATAATGAGGCATCTCTGACAAACCCACAGCCAACATCATACTGAACAAAAAAAAGCCGTAGCAATCCTCTTGAGAAACAGAACAAGACAAGGATGCCCATTCTCACCATTTCTATTCCACAAAGTACTGTAAGTCCTAGTTAGGGCAATCAGGAAAGACAAAGAAATAAAAGTCATCCAAATAGGAGAAGAAATCAAACTATCTGTTTGTAGACAATGTGAGTTTGTCTATACCTAGAAAACCCCACAGTCTCTGTTCAAAAGCTCCTAAATCTGATAAATGACCTCAGCAAAGCTTCAGCCTACAAAATCAATGTACAAAAATCAGTAGCATTTCTATAAACCATCAATGTCCAAGCTGAGGGCCAAATCAAGAATGCAATCTCTTTCACAATAGCCATACAAAGAACAAAACACCTGGGAATATAGTTAACAAGGGGGTGAAAATTCTCTACAGTGAGAATTACAAAACATTGCTCAAAGAAATCAGAGATTACACAAACAAATAGAAAAATATTTCACACTCATGATTAGGAAGAATCAATATTGTTAAAATAGTCATACTGCCCAAAGCAATTTACATATTCAATACTAGTCCTATCAAACTACTAATGACATTCTTCACAGTATTATAAAAACTATTTTAAAATTCATATGAACCTTAAATAGAGCCCTAATAGCCAAGGTAATCCTAAGCAAAAGAACAAAGTTAGAGGCATCACATCACCTGACTTCAAATGATATCACAAGGATACCATAACCAAAACAGTATGTACTTGTACAAAAAACGGACACATAGACCAGTGGAACAGAACAGAGAGGCCAGGAATGAAGTCACACACCTACAACCATCTGATCTTGGATAAAGTTGACAAAAACAAGCAGTGGGGAAAGACTTCCTATTCAATAAATGGTGTTGGAATAACTGGCTAGCCATATGCAGAAGATTAAAACTGGACCCCTTCCCTACACCATGTACAAAAATCAACTCAAGATGGATTAAAGACTTACATGTAAAACCTAAAACAATAAAAATCCTGGAAGGTAATCTAGGAAATACCATTCTGCACACAGGCCTTGGCAAAGATTTAATGATGAAGATGACAAAAGTAATTGCAATAAAAACAAAAATTGACAAATGAAACCTAATTAAATTAAAGAGCTTCTGCACATCAAAAGAAACTGTCAAGAGTAAACGAATAGCCTACAGAATGGGAGAAAATATTTACAAACTATACATCTGACAAGGTCTAATATCCAGAATCTATCAGGAACTGACACAAATCTGCAAGCACACAACTAACAACCCCATTAAAAAGTGTACAAAGGATATGAACAGACACTTCTTAAAAGAAGACATATATGTGTCCAAAAAACATATGAAAAAATGCTTAATATCACTAATCCTCAGAGAAATGCATATCAAAACCACAATGAGATACCATTTCACACCAGTCACAATGGCTATTACTAAAAAGTCAGAAAATAACAGATGCTGAAGAGGACACAGAGAAAAGGGAATGCTTATACACTGCCAGTGGGAATGTAAATTAGTTGAGTTATTTTGGAAACCAGTTTGGTAATTTCTCAAATAACTTAAAAATAGAACTACCAATCATCCTAGCAATTCCATTATTGGGTATGTACCCAAAGGAATAGAAATCATTCTACGATAAAGACACATGCACACGTATGTTCACTGCAGCACTGTTCACAAAAGCAAAGACATAGAATCAACCTAAATGTTCATCAATGGTAGACTAGATAAAGAAAATGTAGTACATATACACTCTGGAATATTACACAGCCATAAAAAGAATGAGATCATATCCTTTGCAGCAACATGGATGGAGCTGGAGGCCATTATCCTAAGCAAGCTAACACAGGAACAGAAAACCAAATGTTGCATGTTTTCACTTATAAGTGGAAGCTAAACATTGAGTATACATGAACACAAAGAAGGGAACAACAGACACTGGGGCCTACTGAGAGGCAGATGGTGGGAGGAGGGTAAGGATCAAAAATTACCTACCAAGGGCTAGGCATGGTGGCTCGTGCCTGTAATCGCAGCACTTTTGGGAGGCTGAGGCAAGTGGATCACTTGAGGCTAGGAGTTCGAGACTAGCCCGGACATCATGGTGAAACCCTGGCTTTACTAAAAATAATACTGTGATGGCACATGACTGTAATCCCAGCTACTCGGGAGGTTAAGGCATGAGAATCACTTGAAACAAGGAGGCGGAGGTTGCAGTGACCTGAGATGGTGCCACTGTACTTCAGCCTGGGCGACAGAGCGAGACTCTGTTTCAAACAAAAATAAAAACAAAGGCCACCTATAAATTAAATGCTTGTCACCTGGGTGATGAAATAATCTTAAATCACAACCTTGCTACACACAATTTATCTGTATAACAAATCTGCACAAGTAGTCCTAAGCCTAAAATAAAAGTGTAAAAAAATACTGTAACAGAAACAAAGAATGCCTTTGACGGGCTTATTAGTAGATGCAAAATGGCTGAGGAAAAAATCTCTGAGCTTGAGGATATCTTAATAAAAACCTCCAAAACCTGAAAAACAAAGAGAACACAGACTAAAAGAAACAGAAGAGAATATCTAAGGATTATGACACTGCTACATACAAACACAGATGTATGAAAAATACTAGAGGGAGAACAGAGAGAAAAGAAGAAATATTTAAAACAATAATGCCTGAGAATTTCCTCAAATTGATGTCAGACAACAATCCATAGATCCAGGAAGCTTAGAGATCACTAAGTAGGATATACACCAAAAAGAAACACCACCACCATTACCACCACCACCACCTAGGCATATTATTTTCAAACCACAGAAAGTTAAAGGTAAAGAAAAAATCCTGAATGAAGCCAGAGTGGGGGAAACCATTTTGCCTATACAGGAACAAAGATAAGAATTACATTAGACTTCTCAGAAATCATGCAAGTAAAATGAAAGCCGTGTGAAATATGTAAAGTTATGAGAAAATCCCACCAACCTAGAATTCTGTACCTTGAGAAATTGTCCTTCAAAAGTAAAGGAGAAATAAAGACTTCCTCAGACAAACAAAAATTGAGGGAATTTGTTGCTAGCAGACCTGCCTTGCAAGAAATGTTAAACGAAGGAAAATAACATAGGTCAGAAACTCAGATCTACATAAAGAAAGACCACTGAAGAAAGAATCAAGGAAGGTAGGTTTTACAAACTTTTATTTTTCTTAATCTAACAGACAACTTGTTCTAATAATAATAGTAAAAATGTATTCAATGATGTATGCTTATGTGTGCATGTGTGTATACATATTTTCTTATGTATGTTCATATATAAATGGAGTGATGGTAATTATAGAAGGGACGGAGGAGAGAATTAGGATTATTTTGTTATTATAAGGTACCCACTCTACCTATGAAGTGGTATAACGTTGTTTGAAAGCAGACTTGGGCCAGGCATGGTGGCTCATGCCTGTAATCCCAGCAATCTGGGAGGCCAAGGCAGGTGAATGGTTTGAGCTCAGGAGTTCAAGACCAGGTTGGGCATCATGGTGAAACCCCATCTCTACAAAAAACACAAAAATTAGCCAGGTGTGGTGGCACTCACCTTTGGTCCCAGCTACTCAGGGGGGCTGAGGCAGGAGGATCACTTGAGTCCAGGAGGTCAGGGCTGCAGTGAACTGAAATCACACTACTCCACTCTAGCTCAGCAACAGATGAGATCCTTTCTCAAAAAAATTTAAATTTAATTTTAAAAGGAAAGTAAACTTGGATTAGTTGTAAATGTATACTGCCAATTCTAGGGCAACCACTAAAAAAAGTATAACTGATATGCTAGAAAGGAGAGATAAGGGAATCTGCTCAATTAAAACCATAAAAAGAAAACAATAGCATACTAGTTAAAAACAGATGGTGTATCCATAATATATAGTATTTTGCAACAGTTAAATAAAATGGGGCAGATATATTAACTTTATGTAAAAGGCAATCCATTGTTTTAGAACCAAATTGGCCTTAAAATTGTTTAATGCAAAAAAATTTACACATAACAAAATTACAGCCTCACAATATGATATGTACTCATCTCTAACTTTTTCTTCATGATTCTCAAGATAATGTACTACAGGTTGAGTACCCATAATCCAAAATCCAAAATTTAAAATGCTCAAAATCTGACACTTTTCAGCACCACCATGAAGGTCAAAAGAAATACTCATTGGAGAATTTCAAATTTCAGGTTTTCTAATTAGGGATGCTGAACCAAATATTCCCAAATCCCCCCCCAAAAAAATCCCAAAATCTGAAACACTTCTGGTCCTAAGCATTTCAGATAAGGGATACTCAACCTGTACTGACTATTCAAATCAGCCTTAAAAATCTTTATTTGGCCTCTTTAAAAAAAAGGCAGAAAGGACTAGAAGATAAAAATGGAACAAAGAACAGAGACAACAAATAGAAAACAGTAAGAAATAGGGTAGATACTAATCCAACTACATCAATAATCACTTTGAACATCAATGATCTAAATGTGCCAATTAAAAGATGGAAATTATCAGGGTGGATCAAAAAACAAGATCCAACTACATGTTAATTACAAGAAACTCACTTTAAATATAAAGACACAATAGGTTAAAAGCAATTGGTTGGAGAACAAGATACCATGTGAAAACTCATTAAAAGAAATCAAGGGGAGCCTTAATAATTTCAGACAGAGCAGATTTCAAAGCAAGGGAAGCTATGAGGGATAAATAAAGGCATTACATAATAATAAAGGGGTCAATTATTTAAGAAGTCAAAACAATCCTTAACACACATGTTCCTCAATGTGTATGTGCCTAACAACAGTGTCAAAATAGGTGAAGCAAAAACTGACAGCACTGAAAGGAAAAATAAGACAAATCCACTCTCATTATTGGAGACCTCAACATCCTTCTTTCAGAAGTAGATCCAGCAGATAGAAAATCAGTAAGGACATAGTTGAACTTGACAATATCATTGATCAAAAGGATAAAACTGACATCTACAGACTACATTCAACAGCAGCAGAATACAAATCTTCTCAAGCTCACATGTAATATTCATGGAGACAGACTATATTTAGGGTCATAAAAGACATTTCAAATTTTTTTTAAAAATAGAAATCATACAATGTCTGTACTCAGACTACAGTGGAGCTAAATTAGAGATCAGTAACAGAATGATAACTAGAAAATCCCAAAACACATGGAGATTAAACAACACACTTCTAAATAACACATAGGTTAAAGGAATCTCAAGATAAATTTTAACATTTTGAACTAAATACAAATGAAAACACAACATCAAAATTTGTGGATATAGTGAAAGCAGTGCTTAGGAAAAAATTTATAGCATTGAAAGCATATATTAGAAAAGAAGAAAGATATAAAATCCATAATCTAAGTTTCTACCTTAGAAAAAGAAAAGCAAATTTAATCAAAGTAAGCAGAAATAATGAAGAATTAGAGCAGAAATCAATGAAATTAAAAATGGGAAATCAATACAGAAAATCAAGAAGACCAAAAGCTGGTTCTTTGAAAAGATCAGTAAAATTGATAAGCCACTAAACAGGCTAATTAAGAAAAAAAAGAGAGAACACCAATTGCTAGTATCAGAAATGAAAGAGGGGACATCACTATAGATGTAAGAAACATCTAAAAGATCATAAAACAATACTATGAAGGACTCTATGTCCACAAATTTAATAATTTAGATGAAATGCACCAATTCCTTGAAAGACAGAAGTTGCTAAAACTTGTACAAGAATAGATCATTTGACTAGGTCTATATCTATTCAATAAATTGAATCAATAATTAATAACCTTCCACATCAGAAAGCACCAGGCCCAGATGGGTTCACTGTTGCTTCTACCAAACATTTAAGGAAGAAATTATAACAATTCCTTACAATCCTTTCAGAGGATAGAAGCAGAAGGAATATTTCCTAACTCATTCTATGAGACCACAATCACCCTAAACCAAAATAAAAACCAAAACCAAAGATGTTATAAGAAAATTAAACTACAGACCAATATTTTCATAAACATGCACGTAAAAAGTTTTAACAAAATATTTGCAAATAAAATCTAACAATATATAAAAAGAATTATACAACATGACCAAGTGGGACATATCCCCTCTAAATGAGGCTAGTTCAGTGTTCAAAAAACATTTAATGTAATTCATTACATCAACAGACTAAAAATAAAAATATCACATGATCATATAAATAGATGAAAACAAAAGCATTTGACAAAATATAGCACCCATTCATAAAAACGCTCAGTAAACTAGGAATACAGGAAAAATTCCTCAACCTGATAAAGAATATTTACAAAAAACTTCCAGTTAACATCCTACTTAAGGGTGAGAAACTCAAAGATTTTCCAACTAATATCAGTTACAAGGCAAAAATGTTCTCTCTCACCATACTTTTTCAAAATTGTACTGGAAGTTCTAGCCAATGCAACAAGATAAAAAAAGGAAATAAATATATACAGATTGGGAAAGAAGAAATAATGCTCTCTTTCTTTCAGAGATGACATGATTGTCTATGTAGAAAATAAAAAATAATGGATAAAAAGGCTGCTGGAACTAATAAGTGATTCTAGCTAGGTTGCAGGATACAAGGTTAATATACAAAGGTCAATCACTTTTCTATATATCAGCAATGAATCAGTGGAATTTGAAATTAAAAACATAATACCGTTTACATCAGCACCCCCCCAAAATGAAATGGGTATAAATCTAACATAATATATATAAGATCTATATGAGGGAAATTATGAAACTCTGATGAAATAAATCAAAGAAGAACTAAAAAAAAAAGGAGAGAGATTTTATACTAATGGATAATAAGACTTAATATTGGTAAGATGTTAGTTCTATCAGTTGGATGTAGTGGCACACCCCTGTAGTCTCAGCTACTTGGGAGCCTGAGGCAGAAGGATCACCTGAGCCCAGGAGTTTGAGGCTGCAGTGAGCTATCATCACACCACTGCACTCCAGCCTGGACTACAGAGTGAGATTCTATCTCTTAAAAAAAAAAAAAGATGTTAGTTCCTCCCAACTTTATCAATAGATGCAATGCCAATCAAAATCCCAGCAAGTTACTTTGTGGATGCTGACAGATTCTAAAGTTTATATGGAGAGGTAAAAAAGGTTTGGAATCATCAACACAATTTTGAAGGAAGAAAACAAAGTTTGAAAAGTAACAATATCTGACATCAAGAGTTTACCATAAAGTTACAGTAATCAAGACAATGTAGTATTGGCAAAAGAATAGACAAAGAGATCAATGAATCAGAACAGAAAGTCCAGAAATAGACCCACATAACTGTATTCAATTGATCTTTGACAGATTACAAAAGGCAATGCAGTGAAACGAAGACAGTCTTTTCAACAAACTGTGCTGGAACAATCGTACAACCATACGCAAATAATTGAATCTTGGTACAGACCTTACACCCTTCACAAGAATTATCTTAAAATGGATCATAGACCTAAATGTAAAGTACAAGACTATAAAACTCCTAGAAGATAACAAAAAGAAGCCTAGATTACCTTGAGTATGGTAATGACTTTTTAGATACAACAACAAAGGCATGATTTTTGAGAGCAAGGAATGATAATCTGGACTGCTCTGTAAATGACAATGTCAACAGAATGAGAGACAAGCCACATACTGGGAGAAGATATTTGCAAAACACTTATCTGATAATGGGCTATTATGTAAAATATACAAAGAACTCTTAAAACTAAACAATAAGATAACAAACAACCTAACTAAAGAATGGGCCTTACCAGGTACCTCACCAAAGAAAATATATAGATGGCAAGTAAGCATATGAAAAGATGTTCCACATCGTATGTCATCAGGGAAATGCAAATTAAGACAATGAGATACTACTACATACTTATTAGAATGACCAAAATCTGGAAAACACTGACAACACCAAATGCTGACAAGGATGAGGAGCAACAGGAACTTTCATTCATTGCTGGAGGGAATGCAAAATGGTTCAGCCATTTTGGAAGACAGTTTGGTGGACTTCTTGTTTTATTTTGTTTTTACAAAACTGAACATATTTTACCATATGATTCTGTAATCACACTCCTTGGTATTTACCTAAAGGAGCTGAAAATATGTCCACAGAGAGAAGTGAACATGGATGTTTACAGCAGCTTTATTTATAGTTGTCAAAACTTGGAAGCAACCAAGATGTCCTTCGGCAGATGAATGGATAAACTGTGGTATATCCCAACAATGGGCTATTATACAAATGCTAAAAAGAAATCAGCTACTAAGTCATGAAAAGACATGGAGGAATCTGAAATGTTACTAAGTGAAAGAAGCCAAACTGAAAAGGGGCACATACTATATCATTATAACTATATGACATTCCGGAAAAGGCAAAACTGTGGAGACAGTAAAAAGATCAGTGGTTGCCAGGGGTTGGGATGGATGACTAGGCAGAGTACAGGGTATTTTTAGGGTAGTGAAACTATTCTGTACGATACTATAATGATGGATACATGACATTATACATTGGTTCAAACCCATAGAATGTGCAACACCAACAGTGAGCCTTAAAGCTAACTGTAGACTCTGGGTGATTATGTTGTATGAATGCAGGTTCATCAGTTGCAACAAATGTACCATCTTGGTGCAGGATGTTGATAATGGGGAGGCTATGCATGTGTGGGGGCAGGGGATATATGGGAAATCTCTGTATCTTCCTCTCAATTTTGCTGTGAACCTAAAATTAAAAAATAACAACTTTTAAAAAAAGAAAGGGAAGATCTTGATTTTTCCAGTAAGCAGTTATCTGATCTTACACAGTTTGGCATACTAGTAGAAATCTAGGTGCACGGTTGAAAGCTGTCTCAAATTTCCTGCATCAAGTGCTGGGTGAGGTCACAGAGTCTGGCAGCATGACAGCAGCAGGGGCCATTTCTAGGCCTAGAACACTAACTGACAATTGTCTAGTCAACAATGACTTCGGCAAGAGACAACGGAGACAGAACCCCTGACCTGGGTAGCAGCCTGGGCCTATGTAAGCTGCATTCTCCCTGCTTCTCTCAAGTCTCAGCTAGTTCACTGATTCACCATGGTGAACATCACAATTTCTTGGGATCAGAACATTGCTGCTGACAAAATACACTGCAAAATAATACTGTCTTCTTTTCTCTTATAAGCTGATATAACAGCAGAGGCACTCCTGCTATGTCTGAAATTCCTCTTGCCTCTCATTTTTGACCTGACGCTGGTGAGGGTGCACACACATTTTGATGTAAGGCAGGACCACACATTAGCTCAGTTTCCTACCCATGCTGCCAGGCATCAAGGGTAAGTCTATGACCAAGAACTGTAACAGGTTTCCACCCAATATTGTAATCAACAGTGCAAAACAGAGGCTGAGCCTTTTCTGACTTGCGTGGGAAGATATATTTCAGAGTCTCATAATTATTTGTCTACTCAGAGACCTGGATAATGAGTTGGCTTTCTCAGACCTCCTGGAAAACTCACTCAGTTGTCTGCTTCAGTCAAAGGCCCTGTTTTTAACTGCTGGTGTCAAGAATTTGGATCCTTTGACTTGCAGAGACAATGTTAAGAAATCAGAGTTCTCTCTCCCGCTTTGGATGACAGGTGAGGCAAAGATAGGCATGCTCTTTCCCATTTCTCCAAGCTGTGCTGCACCATGACAGTGAAGTCAGTAGCACTGAGTTTGTCTTATCAAGAACCTCTGGGTGATAACAGACCATCCTGAGAATAATCTGTGTGAAATTCAGGTGTGCCCTGGACCAGTTGTTGCTGAGATACAAGCTGTGGTGCTGCTGGCAGGTCTGGAACTGTGCACCACCTAGAACCTCAGACCTAGGCACAGGAGTGGACAACAATTTCTAATGGGAGAGCATAAGGCTTGTCCTCTTTATCTGTCATAGGTGATACTAAGCAAAAAAGTTTACAAACCAAATCCCATCAATCACCTCTGTTCCACAGGTGGAGGTCCTTTGGAAGGCATTTGATGCTAGTGTCATGGTCTGTGCAAGTGCCTTCCAAACACTCTTACCTATCCCTCATGACCAAGGGAGAAAAGGGCCTGTGAGAAAGTCCTTCCACCACAGATAATAAAAACACCTTATGTTATAAACAGAACTGTGTATCCCCCAAATTCATGTGTTGAAGTCCTAACCCCCATTACCTCTAAATATTTGTATATTTGTAGACCAGGCCTTGAAAGAGGTGATTAAGTTAAAACAAGGCTGTTACTGTGGGCCCTAAGCTAATCTGACTGGTGTCCTTATAAGAAGAAATTTGGACTCACAGTGACACCAGGGACGTGGGTCCACATAGCAAAAGGACATACGAGAACACTGAAAGAAGACAGCCGTCTATAAGCTAAGGGGAGAGCTCTCAGGAGAAACCAAACCTGCTGGCACCTTGATCTTGGATGTTCAGCCTCTAAAACTGTCAGAAAATACATTTCTGTTGTTTAAGCAACTTGGTTATGGTACCCAATAACCAAGTTATGTTATGGCAACCCGAGCAGACTAATACACCTGATTTTTCTGATGAGTTCTGATGAGTAGCTTTAATCTGGGAGGGGACAGGAACATTTTAAATCTCCATTTTATAGTTCTATAATTTATTTATTAATATATACCCTTTCATTTCACAAAGCATTTGAGGGAGCCTAAAAGAATATATGTTATACTATATAAAACATTAAACTAATTAGTTGAAATCAGGGTAGAGCAAAAATAAAGTCAGGAAAGCCATAATCTAAGAGTAAGATTAACACAGAAATGCATACCATATAGGCCAGGTGCGGTTGTTCACGTCTGTAATCCCAGCACTTTGGGAGGCCAAGGCAGGCGGATCACCTGAGGTCGGGAGTTCGAGACCAGTCAGACCTACATGGAGAAACCCTGTCTCCACTAAAAATACAAAATTAGCCAGGCGTGGTGGTGCATGCCTATAATCCTAGCTACTCAGGAGGCTGCGGCAGGACAATCACTTGAACCCGGGAGGTGGACACTGCAGTGAGCCTAGATCATGCCATTGCACTCCAGCCTGGGCAACAAGAGTGAAACTCCATCTCAAAAGAAAAAAAAAAAGAAAAAAAAAAAAAAAGAAGAAAAAAAAAGAAAAAGAATTGCATACCATATAATCTTTGAAGAGAGAGGTAAATTTGATTCTATGATTCCTAGTGGCCGAAGCAGAAAAGATGATCAGTATGCTCACCAACTCAAACCCTAGGATTAAAAACAAACTTGCTACTCAGGAGAAACAGCTTCCCAGATACTAAGACATCAGAGAAAGAGAATATTTCAATGTAGAGGAGGAAAACCTGAAAACATGGCATGATACAGAAGGTGACAATATCTCTTGTTATATCCTTAATTGAAATCAACAGCATGAAATCAGAGCACACTCAGGACAAACAACTGGGAGTGACAGCAAGTGGGCAGAGGAGACCTCTGTCTCCTTAAATGTCATGGTCATGAAATGGGTGGATCCAGCAGTAAGATTTAGAAGATGGGGAGAAACTGGTGGTGGTCCTATTTTTCCAGCTAACCTTTATGAATATGAATTTTTGCCACTAGGTTTTTAATGAATATTGGACAGCAAGGGACTAATGATAGTTTCTATGGCAGGAACATGGAATGCATATAAATCTGTATCATGTCCAGAGAAAGGGATACCCCTGGGATGAAGTGGAGAATGTTAAGGCAAACCAAAATCTCAGCCTTCCTTACATAATATTACTGGTATAATAGTGTTCTCCAAGGGCTGAAATGCCACGAGGAAGTACAAATCAAAATGCTCTGGAGTTAGACCAAGGTGGGCCGGCTCAGCTTGGCATCTGGAGGATTGAAGGACTTGTGGCAAGTAGGTCAAATCCACAGCCTTTCCCATGTTGACAGAGGGAGGATAACATTTCTGAGATACTCTTATGATTCAGATATCACCTGGGCCTTAAAAATCTTAGATAGAAGTAGGCTTGAAACAAAGATCTTTGGCAGGGCATGGTGGCTCACTCCTGTAATCCCAGCACTTTGGGGCGCAGATCACCTGAGGTCAGGAGTTCGAGACCAGCCTGGCCAACATGGCAAAACCCCATTGCTACTAAAAATGTAAAAATTAACCGGGCATGGTGGTGCATGCCTATAATCCCAGCTACTCAGGAGGCTGAGGTGGGAGGATTGCTTGAACTCGGGAGGCAGAGGTTGCAGTGAGCTGAGATGGCACCACTGCACCCCAGCCTGGGTGACAGAGTGAGACCCTGTCTCAAACAAACAAACATCTTTGGACCATCCTTGAAACAGATCAAGTGGCCAAATTTGGGTCCCATTCCCATGATACACCCTTACCTCTTGTTCTGGAGGCAGGGATCTCTGTGTCTGCTAAACAATCCTTGGCTGCACCAAAGAGCATGCCTGCTCCTATGAGATTACCTTTCCCTGCAGTTCAGCTTCTACGGGCACAGATGGACAGAAAAAAACTGCTATTTCATATGGAGTGGGAAATGATAGGGCTCTAATATTATTCCAGTTTTTCTAAGGTTTCGCCCATTATTCTGCACCTGACTACCCAGAGTGCTTCTGGCTGCTCTGTTTGCACATTCATGTTGCACAAGGGTGACTTAACTGCATGTGCCCCTCACACCCAGAGGGGCTTAATGAAGGACAGGTGCAACTTCTTGATTCTACCCCCATCTTATCAAGAATCCAAAATAATCTCTTTGTAAATTTTTTTTGGTCAATATCTTCAAACCATACTGGCAGAGTAAACCTGCCTCCTTTCTGAGGTCCCAGGCACTGGGACCCCAGATATGGCAGTTTATTCTGAGAATTGAAAGGTTCATGTTGCATGCTTTCTTTTTCTTTCTTTCTTTTTTTTTTTATTATTATACTTTAAGTTCTAAGTGCAGGTTTGTTACATATGTATACATGTGCCATGTTGGTGTGCTGCACCCATTAAGTCGTCATTTACATTAGGTATATCTCTTAATGCTATCCCTCCCCCCTCCCACCTCCCCACAATAGGACCTGGTGTGTGATGTTCCCTTTCCTGTGTCCAAGTGATCTCATTGTTCAGTTCCCACCTATGAGTGAGAACATGTGGTATTTGGTTTTCTGTTCTTGTGATAGTTTGCTGAGAATGATGGTTTCCAGCTGCATCCATGTCTCCACAAAGGATACGATCTCATCCTTTTTTATGACTGCATAGTGTTCCATAGTGTATATGTGCCACATTTTCTTAATCTAGTCTGTCACTGATGGACATTTGGGTTGATTCCAAGTCTTTGCTATTGTGAATAGTGCCTCAATAAACATATGTGTGCATGTGTCTTTATAGCAGCACGACTTATAATCCTTTGGGTATATCCCCAGTAATGGGATGGCTGGGTCAAATGGTATTTCTAGTTCTAGATCCTTGAGGAATCGCCACACGGTTTTCCACAGTGGTTGAACTAGTTTACAGTCCCACCAACAGTGTAAAAGTGTTCCTATTTCTCCACATCCTCTCCAGCACCTGTTGTTTCCTAATTTTTTAATGATTGCCATTCTAACTGGTGTGAGATGGTATCTCATTGTGGTTTTGATTTGCATTTCTCTGATGGTGAGTGATGATGAGCATTTTTTCATGTGTCTGTTGGCTGTATGAATGTCTTCTTTTGAGAAATGTCTGTTCATATCCTTTGCCCACTTTTTAA
>NW_016824412.1:202735-208417 GCF_001698545.2 Rhinopithecus bieti
ATAGGGAATCCTTTCCCCATTTCTTGTTTCTCTCAGGTTTGTCAAAGATCAGATGGCTGTAGATGTGTGGTATTATTTCTGAGGACTCTGTTCTGTTCCATTGGTCTATATCTCTGTTTTGGTACCAGTACCATGCTGTTTTGGTTACTGTAGCCTTGTAGTATAGTTTGAAGTCAGGTAGCATGATGCCTCCAGCTTTATTCTTTTGGCTTAGGATTGTCTTGGCAATGCGGGGTCTTTTTTGGTTCCATATGAACTTTAAAGCAGTTTTTTTCCAATTTTGTGAAGAAAGTCATTGGTAGCTTAATGGGGATGGCATTGAATCTATAAATTACCTTGGGCAGTATGATGATTTTCACAATATTGATTCTTCCTGTCACACCAGTTAGAATGGCAATCATTAAAAAATCAGGAAACAACAGGTGCTGGAGAGGATGTGGAGAAATAGGAACACTTTTATACTGTTGGTGGGATTGTAAACTAGTTCAACCACTGTGGAAAACCGTGTGGCGATTCCTCAAGGATCTAGAACCAGAAATACCATTTGACCCAGCCATCCCATTACTGGGGATATACCCAAAGGATTATAAGTCGTGCTGCTATAAAGACACATGCACACGTATGTTTATTGAGGCACTATTCACAATAGCAAAGACTTGGAATCAACCCAAATGCCCATCAGTGACAGACTAGATTAAGAAAATGTGGCACATATACACCATGGAACACTATGCAGTCACAAAAAAGGATGAGTTCGTGTTCTTTGTAGGGACACGGATGCAGCTGGAAACAATCATTCTCAGCAAGTTATCCCAAGAACAGAAAACCAAATACCGCATGTTCTCACTCATAGGTGGGAATTGAACAATGAGATCACTTGGACACAGGAAGGGGAACATTACCAGGTCCTATTGTGGGGAGGTGGGAGGTGGGAGGGATAGCATTAAGAGATATACCTAATGTAAATGACGAGTTAATGGGTGCAGCACACCAACATGGCACATGTATACATAATAAACCTGCACTTTGTGCACATGTACCCTAGAACTTAAAGTATAATAATAAAAAAAGAGAGGCTTCTTTAGAGTTCCTGATGAGATCTAGACTTTAGCATCACTCAGCTCCCACTGTTCCCATCTCATCTTGGCAGTACTTTCCAGTTCTAGTTTTAGAATTAACACTTCTATTTGAAATGTAGTCTTGCCACTTACTAGCTATACGGCAATGGGAGGGTTTCTTCACCTCTTAAAATACAAACTCTTTACCTGTAAAATGGAGAGTCCTCTGCACCTCACAGGTATATGGTGAGAACTTCATGAAACAGAAGGTGTCTGGCTTAGCACACTCCCTGGCACAAACGAGGCATGCATTGAAAGCAAGTTTCCCTCCATATAAACATTGGTATGGCTTTGGTCCCGTTCGAAAACTGAGCTGGTACGATTATAAACGTAATGTTACTACCCCATCTTGGGAACATTTTTAGCAAGTGCTTAATGTGTCACCATCAGTTTTACAAGTGATAGCTACTGTACCATGAGCTATATATCAGGTTAACAAGAAGGACAATAAAGATCATGGACTTCTCATGTTCTGTTTAGATCTTCCTGTCAAGATCTTCCTGTGATTGAAAGTGAAAGAAAAATTTCAAGAAGTTTTGAACCGGCTGAGACTGAATCAGTTATGAGGTCTGACCTCACTGTTACTTATAGAAACTCCCTGTGCCTTCTGCAGCCTGTAAATAGTTGACTTCAGCCCTCACGGCAGCACTCTACCACGACTGTGCCCTGACCTGGGTAGGAGAACAGGCATCTATGACACAGATGCAAAAATACAGAAACCTGTTTTGAGCATCAGCAGTGGCATGCACTGTGGTAGCCATTCGATATGCCAGGACGTGAGACAGCTCCATGAAGATCACCTTACCCCTCATCTTCCTCTATAAATACTATAGACACAATGTCCACATATAGAAGAAGCAATGCTCACTTGGGCATGATGTGCATGTCACTACACTGAACTCTATGGCATTAATAATGCCAGACTCATGTCTGATCTCTAGGCATTAATAATCTAAAACTGATGACACCAAAATCAGCAGCGCTGGAGAGGTGATTCCTCCTAGATATTAGAGATTTAGAATACCACAAACCCCCACTCCTCATTAAGATAATTTAAACAAAAATCTCTGGCTAAATAGCTAAATGAGAAAAAAAAAAAGTATCACTTTTATTAATCTTTGCAAGCAACACCATTTGACTCCCAGTAAGCGAGGTTTCTGGTAAGCTGTGTTGGACATCTCAGCTGAAACCTGAGGCTAAAAGCGGTTTCTTCCCTTCCACTCCAAATTTAGATTTGGGGACATTTTGTGTACTTTAATCTCAAGTGTGTTTGCTGTAAGACATGAAAATACAGCTTCCTAAATTCCAAAAAATATATCAAAAGCAAGTAAAATAGACCACACAATGAAATATTATATTTGTAAAAGACAAAAGTAGATATACAATAGATAGATGGATGGATGGATGGATGGATGGATAGATAGATAGATAGATAGATAGATAGATAGATAGACAGAATAAACTCCAAAAGTTTGATAACGTACTTTGTGGGGAAACATCACTCTCATACATTGCTGGTGGGAATACAAAGCGGCTTTTGGAAATATCTACCAAAATTATGTATGCATTTGTTCTCTAACTAAGTACTCTCACTTCTAGAAATCTATCTCAAAGATAAACTGGCAATAAAACAAACAAACAACCCTGAATGTGCAAGGCTATTCATTACAGCACTATTTGAACTAGCAAAAGATTGCCAATACTCATATGTCCGTCATTAGGTTACAGATTGAATAAACAATAGCACATCTACACAGAGGAGAATTTGGAAGCTGTAAAAAGAAGTGAAGCATATTGCCATATATTGCTGTGCTCCAGCATATACTACTAAACAAAGGAGACAAAATGTATATCATATGTTACCAATTTCTTAAGCAGTAGGAGAGAGATTCATTTATCTGAATATATTTTTAAATGAAAGTATGAACCATGACATTTTTAAACATGGAAGGGAGGAAATAGGGCAAGGGATCAAGGATAGAAGCTAGTCTTCATTAAATATGGCTTTTAATAGATCTGACTTTGGACCCATGAAAACATGTTACATAATTAACAAAAGTAATAAAACAAAAGCAGTTTCAAAAAATGTGAAGCAAAAGAAGTCAATAAATCTGTGAATACCCACACATAGAGTGTGATTCAGCTGAGTGTAGACCAGCACATGCATGTGGGGAGATTACTGAGCTGAGAGAGAGAAGGACACGAGTGGGTGCGATAAATTAGTACTTGGGGCTCACATTGTGCCATGAATAGTGCCTCTTCAGATCTTCATACTTGCCAAACTGGTAAACCTGGTCATTCATCAGCCATTGCATAGAGAACCCAGAAGGGTCTTGCTGCAGTAATGGGAAATAACCAGCTGTAGCCTAAATGCTGCCCTGGTCCCACATAACAAAGCTCAAAAGTAAAAACCAAAAGTATCAAACTGCTTCCAAGCAACTAAAACAAAGATCTAGGCTATTTATTGGAATACAAAATCATCCAGCATCCAAACAGGGTGAGTTTTAACTCACAATGTCAGAGACATCAAAATAATTAGTATAACTATACTCTACTTATTAAATAGAGGAAATATTGAGCATGTTTAGCAGAGACAAGGAAGATGTAACAAAAAGACTGAAATCAAACTTCTAGAGATGAAAACTTAATGTCTAAGATGAAGAATACACTGAATGTTCTAGTCAATTTTGCTATGAATCTCAAACTGCTTATAATGTCTATTTATAAACATACACTGAATGAGATTAACAGTAGATTAGACATTGCAGAAGAAAAGATTAATAAATTTTAAGGCATAGCAAAAGAAACTGTTATCCAAAATGACACACAGAGAGGGAAAAAAGCCTTAAAAAAAGAGCACCAGTAAGCTATGGGACAACTTAAATAGCCTACTATATGTGTAATTGCAGTTCCTAAAGTGGAGAACAAATATCCCTACAAAGATTAATTTTTTTCTTGTGCTCACTGCATAAATTGGCAATGCAAAGGTGATTCAGAGAATGTCACCAGAGAATGATGCCATCCCTGTCATTAAACTGTTTCTTAGGGCCCAGATGTTTTTCAGGTCCCTGACTTTCAACTGGAAAAGTGGGCCCAGGAGCTCCCCCAGATTCTCGGGACTTTTCCATTATTAAGCTTTTTAGTGAGGTGGATCTGATCCCTAGGAATCTCAATAGAGCAAGATGAAGGAGCCTACCTCTACTCATACTGTTCCCAGGAACTAAGGCCTCCCAGCCATTGCAAAAAGCTGACAAGTCTGACAAGGAAACCAGCAATTCAGCCTCAAAATTTTCTGGGTACAAAGTTCCTCTAACAGCAGACTCTTACTGGGGTCAGAAACCTTCGGGACAGTTGCTAGTGAGGTGCCTGTGACTTTAATGCCAGACCTGAGTCTCCTTGTGACAATTCTGTGGGGAATGAAGTTATTCAAAATTACAAGGCTCTAGCATATGACTATGCATAGATCTAGATCCGTATTCATAACTACTATCCAGTTACAATGGGGGTCTATGATGCCAAGCGATGATTTCAGTAATATGACATTATAAAAAGGAAAAACTATAGGGACAGAAAGCAGACCATGGTTGTGAAGTACAGGGTATGGTGGGAGGAGCTGACTACAAAGGGGTAGCACAGGGAATTTTCGGGACAGAGAAATGTTCTATAATCTTGATTGTGCTGATAATTATATGACTGTTTGCACTTGTCAACATTGATAGAACTGTTTACTAAAAAGAGTGAATCTTATTGTATACAAATCAAAACTTACAGAACTATATAAAAAGAGGTGAGTTTTGCCGCAGGCAAATTATATACTCCTTATTAAAATAAATGGAAAATAAGAGAATTTATTTTATTTTATTTTTTGAGATGGAGTTTCACTCTTATTGCCCAGTCTAGAGTGAGATGGTGTGATCTCAGCTCACTGCAACCTCTGTCTCCTGGATTCAAGTGACTCTCCTGTCTCAGCCTCCCTAGTAGCTGGGATTACAGGTGTGCACCACCACGCCTGGCTAATTTTTGTATTTTTAGTAAAGAAAGGTTTCACCATGTTGGTCAGGCTGATCTCGAACTCCTGACCTCAAGTGATCCACCTGCCTCGTTCTCTCAAAGTGCTGGAATTACAGGTGTGAGCCACCACTCCCAGCATAAGTACATTTTTTAAAGTCAAAAATATTAGGGCCTTAAAACATAAATATATTAATATATGTTATATAATATTTGATTTTTATTAAGACTGATTCCAACTCACATTCTGGTAACAAATGTCTCAAACTTTAATGCGTATATGAATTTCCAAATAGTTTAAAACTGAGATTCTGATTCAGGAGGGATGAGGCCAGAGAGTTTGTATTTCTCACGGGTTTCCAGATGATGTCCCTGGTGCCAGTCAGGGACCACACTCAGGGCACAGGACACCAGTGGTCTCACTTGATGTCTAGCTGTCATTCCATAGGGTCTCCTTTCTGGCCTCTAGTGGGAAAATGGAGTCAGGCCTGGAATTTAATCTGGCTTGAGGCAGTTAAAATAAATAAATAAATAAATAAATAAATAAATAAATAAA
>NW_016824412.1:208649-213654 GCF_001698545.2 Rhinopithecus bieti
ATAAATAAATATATAAATAAATAAATAAATAAATAAATAAAAATAAAAAAAATTTAAAAAAAAGCTTTTTTGAACAGAAACCCTTCCCTGAGAGCAGAAGTTTCAGGAGGACCACGGAGCCACAAAGGCCCACTTATCCACCCATTCACCCATCCATCCACCTACCTGTCCTATCTGTTCATCTATCCTACCTGTTCATCTATCCATCTACCTGTTCATCTATCCATTCATCATTTATCTATCCATATTATGAATAGCAACTTCTCTTCAAATGTACATGGAAATTCCTCAGTCAGAAAAGAAGTCATCACTGACTTCTTGTCATTCTGCCAACATTCCAATGACTCTGAGCAGTACCACCTAATAACTTCTGAGAGCTGGTGTTGTCTGTGCACCAGTAGGGGAGTTTCATTTATGGAGTAGTCTCCCTGCAAGAGTGAGAAGTGGCTGTGGCCAGAAGTCCAAGTTGGAGAATTGCAAATGGTTGGAATTTGTATTAAACAACTTCATGGCATTTTCTCAGAGAATTGGCACTAACACTTTTTGCATGCTAAAAAGATACTACATGAATGTTTTAACAAACAGCTGCTTCACTTACCAATGCCCTCAGGTATAAAACATCACTAATACATGTCAACACCTTCAGATACTTGGCTTGGGGATTTTCAAAATGAAGGAACTGCACACATATTGAGAGTCTAAGTTGTTAACATTTACTGAGCACTTACTATGTGCCATAAACTATTCTTAGTGCATTTCATACATTATCTCAACTCACCCTAACAGCAACTCTACGAGGCACAAATCATTATTAGTCCCACTTCACAGATGAGAAATCTGAGGCCCAAAGAGTTTGGTTAACTTGTCCAAGGATACATATTAGTCGGTGGCAAAGAGGGATATAAATCCCAGCAGCCTGCCCCTTGCATCTTCCCTCCTGACCACTGTGCTGGGTCTACTCTATGACTGACATTGTATATATTAATACTCACAAAGCCCCAGGGCCCCAGTTTAGAGAACTTGGAGAAGGATGTCAGTATGATCACCAGGTGTTTTGCCACCCAACTTCTTCATAGAGGAGATGACAAAGTCATTTGCCTGATATCCTTAAACTGACACACACTAAGTAAGCCTTCAGGCATTACTTACTGAGCTACAAGGTTCCTTCTCACCTAGATCTCGCCTTTGCTTATGTAACAATGGGGAAGGCTGTGGAGGGGGCAGGTGTGGTAGGGAAATTTAGGAATTCAGTTTTGGAAATCCTGAGCTTGAGATGCCTAATGGACATCCAAGGGAAAATGTCAAAGAGCAGATTAAAATTCACATATTCACTGAAATATTTATAGATATAATATATGATGAATAGGACTTCCTTAAAAGTAACATGTGAGAACAGGTGGAAGTATAGAAAAACAAGATTGGTCATGGTTGATAACTGTTGAACTGGTTGGGTTGATTAGTCTATAGAAAAATTATACTACTCTGACTACTTTTATTTGTGGCTGAAACTTCCTATAATTAAATGTTTAAAAGTTCAGGACACATAATATTTCTTATGTAGGCTACCACCAAAAGTGTATAACCTGAAGCTCATGATGAGGAAGCAACAGACAAACCCACAGTAAGAGATATCTTATAAAACAACCAGCCTAAACTCTTCAAAAATGTCAGTGTCATGAAAGACGAAGAATGACTGAGGAACCATTCTAGAGTAAATACACCAAAGAGACATAGCAACTGAGTGCAATGTGTGATCCTGGCTTGTATCCTGAATCGGAAAAACAATTGCTATAATGGGTACTATTGGGATAATCAATGAAATCTGAATATGGATTTGTATGTTAAATAGTAGTATGTACTGATGTGAAATTTCCTAAATTCAATCATCAGACTGTGGTTATATAAGAGAATGTTCTTGTTTTTAGAAGCTACACGTTTAAATATTTAGGGATGAAGAATTGTGATGCATGGAATGTATTCTCAAATGGATCAGTAATAATAATTTATAAGTGTATATGTGTATATACTATATAGATAGATAGAAAGAAAAATTACAAAAATGTGGCAAAATGTTAACAACTGGTAAATCAAGATGAAGTCTATACTGGTAAATACAGAAGTCAACATCTTGCTCAGTCACAGCCCCTTCCCAGAGTGGCCAAGATGCAATGTCTGATTGATGGGGTTAAGAAGGCCCTCTTGTCCCAACTCAGGACAGTCCTGCAGGGCCATCTAGCCCCAGAATTCCCTATGGGGTTGGCAGAGGCCTCTAATGACCTATGTCACAGCTTGACTTCTCCCTAACTAGTCTGCTTCCTTCCTCTTCCTTTCTACAGGTGTTGGTCTCCAGAAGATTCCCTCACAAAACTCCTCCTATACATTAATTTCCATCTCTCAGTATGCTTCCTGGGTATCCAGCTGTGGCAATTAACATGACCATTTTACAGATGAAGAAACTGAATCTTAGAAAATCACTTGTGAAAGGTTAGACAGCCATTTATTAGTGAAGCCAAGACTCAGACACCAAATCTGCTGACCTCCCGTTTCTCCTCCTTTTTCTTTACCTCTCCAAATTATATCGCTCTGTGAAGGTTAAGTCCCTGCTTCTCCCAGAGGCCTTCCAAATTCCCCTTTCTGACCTTAGAACTCTCATCATCTATTTGGCTCATGGCCACGCTCCCATTTGGGGACTGTTACTAACTATCCCTTCATATTACATAACCATTATGTTGTCACTTAACGTTTTGCATTTTTAAGTTTTGTGTTGTCTCTACATTATAATCTCTATGGAGACAAATGTCATTAACTGTTCTTCTTGGCATCCCAATAGTTGAGATCCATATGCTAAGCATGTAGTATATCACTGTGCAGAGAAAATCACTGTGCAGAGAAAGAACAGCAAGATTTCCTCTCTCTGGCTGGCTTCTAAGTCTTTGAAACTGAGAAAACACAACATGCTCAAAAGATACGCAGCTTTGCAGCCTTGATTTCCTTTTTGTCTTTTCTGGAATGACATAAGGAGTCACAATATAAAATATAAAAGGATGGCAGGTTATTGCACTAAAGGAGCAATACCATCCATGGGGGAATAACTCAAACTGCATTAGCCCACATTAAAAAGGTGAGCCAGAAAGTACTTGGTCAATTACAATAAAGCAATAAGGAGAAAAACAACACACTAGGAATAAAATCATTAGAATGCATATTGGCCAATTAATTTTGCAAAATATTTTCATTTTAATTATTTAAAACATTTCATAATATGCTCGGAAATGGAGTATAGTGTACTTTGCAAAAGTAATGAAGTCTTAGATCAAAAATCTGACACGACATTGTTAACTTTTATGGGTAAAATAAGCAAACCACTTTTCTTTTCTTTAAAGACTATCAACTGGGAAATTAGCAACGCCTTCTATATTATCTCCTCCAAGCAAGGAGAGGTGGAGGTAGCTTCCGTCTACAGAGGGAAAGATTAATCCAAACTCCTTCACTTCCAGTTTCTGGGAATCACTTCTTGCCATGGTAATTATGTTATTATATGACTACTCTGGTACAGGTAGGGTTGGAAAACAGTAAGTATATAAACATATTAACAGCTTTAGGCTTGGAAATAACTTTCAGCATTTTTTTTCCTTTGCTTGCAAACATTAGTATGGATGAGAATGTGCTGTGCTACAAGAATACTATAAGTGCAAATCAACTGAAAAATAATTCTTGCCAAAGTTCACTAACTATTCAACCAGCACCAATACAGAAAGTGAATTTTAGAGAGAAGTTTGTAAGTTGGAGCATCTTAGTCCCAGGTATTTTGTTACAGCAGCACAAATGGACTAAGACAGTATCACATGACTGGGTCACACACTTGGTCAATATGCTTTAACACTGCACCTTCCTAGGGGGCAGGCAACACGCTACTTACTCCCTCATGCGTTTCATCTTGGTACTGGCCATCGCACTGTGGAAAATTGTTGGTCCTGGGGACATGTCTGCAGCCATGCTGGGGATGGTCTTTGTGTCTGAAAATCAATGCACAGCTCTTATTGACTTCATCAGCAATCCTGCAACTTCGAGGCAACGTTCAAGGGCAATCAGAAAACAGAAGCCAATCCACCTTTGCCACATGGTAATGCTACATTAATTAGAGATGAATTCAATTATAACGTGCACATTAAGAAGATTTATTCCAAATGACAAGATTATTTACAGTTTTAATATGCACAAGGCATTCCAGGACAAAGCCTCTCTCACAAAGGATTGTTTAAACAAAACACCATTATTTCAAAGATGAGCTTTTCATCCTAGAAAACTCAGGGGATGTATCTATAGAAAAGCAAGTGTTCCCGAGGACCGTTTGGCCACTCTCTTTCAGCAGGTGTGGATGTTTGACTAAATGACTAGGAATTTTTCTAATAAGCTTAGTTTTCCTTTCATCTTAATCTTATACCTGAGCATTAGCTTTTTTGCAGTGGAAAGCAAAATGCTTAACAGAGGTCATATCTGCAGCTTTAAACTACAGCAGAATGGAGCAGAAGGCCAAAGTTGTGTTCAGAAGGTAGAGTTGGTAATGAAAGTTGAGGTGTAATGAAATCTGCTGAGAGAGCTACAGTTTTTCATGAAACATCCTGAAGGCTCTTATAAAACAAGTTGAAACTGAGGGAAAGAAACATTCCATCAACTGAAACAACACTACTTTCCATTAAAAAGCTAAAACTGGGCTGGGCGCAGTGGCTCACAACTGTAATCCTGGCACTTTGGGAGGCCAAGGTGGGCGGATGACCTGAGGTCAGGAATTTGGGACCACCCTGGCCAACACGGTGAAACCTTGTCTCTACTAAAAATATCAAAATTAGCTGGGTGTGATGGCACATGCCTGTAATCCCAGCTACTCTGGAGGCTGAGACAGGAGAATCACTTCAACCTGGGAGGCGGAGGTTGCCATGAGCCAAGATTGCACCACTGCACTCCAGCCTAGGTGAAAGAGCGAAGCTCTGTCTCAAAAAAAAAA
>NW_016824412.1:213879-219043 GCF_001698545.2 Rhinopithecus bieti
AAAAAAAAAAAAAAAAAAAAAAAAAAAAAAAAAAAAAAAGAGGCCTCTAAAACTGGCCCATTAGCAAGAGCTCAGGGCAATCCACAGAGCTGAATTTACAATTTGGCCCTGTGCTGCTCTTTCCTCCCCGAAACTGGGGGCAGAGTCCTCCCTGTGCACTTCCTTAGATCTCTTATAAGGTACTTTGCACCCCATCAGTAAAAAACTGTCCACTCTAATGATCATTTATAAATTATATCCATGCAGTTGCTATGTCAGAGAGAAGAGACTCATGTTATGAAATTCCTATTCTTTTCTCAACATACCTCATATAATATGTGCCTGCCTGACTTAGGGACCAAGTAAAGCAGCAAGGTGGAGTCCCCATCTTACATATTAGTAAAGCTTTTTCTTCTTTCCTTTTTTTTTTTCTTTGAGACAGAGTTTCGCTCTTGTTGCCCAGGCTAGAGTGCAATGGTGTGATCTCGGTTCACTGCAACCTCCACCTCCCGGGTTCAAGCGATTCACCTGCCTCAGCCTCCTAAGTAGCTGGGATTACAGGCATGTGCCACCATGCCTGGTTAATTTTGTACTTTTAGCAGAGACAGGTTTCTCCTGTTGGTCTCCTGTTGGTCAGGCTGGTCTTGAACTCCCGACCTCAGGAGATCAGCCCACCTCGGCCTCCCAAACTGCTAGAATTACAGGTGTGAGCCACCACATTTGACCTTTCTTATTTTTTTTTGAGATGGAGTTTTGCTCTTATTGCCCATGCTGGAGTGCAATAGTGAGATCTCGGCTCACTGCGACCTCCGCCTCCTGGATTCAAGTGATTCTCCTGCCTCAGCCTCCCAAGTAGCTGGGATTACAGGCTCCCACCACCATGCCCGGCTAATTTTTTTATTTTTAGTAGCGATGGGGTTTCGTCATGTTGGTCAGGCTGGTCTCGAACTCCTGACCTGAGGTGATCCACCTGCCTCGGCCTCCCAAAGTGCTGGGATTACAGGCATGAGCCACCGCCCTATTTTTTAAATTTTAAAAGTTAAATTCAAATTCTAATGTCTCACATACACCCTCTTTTTGCACTACCTGGTGGGGCATGCATCCCACTTTGAACTTCTTGCTCCTATAGGTATAATTGAGATGAATATTCTCCAGCTTAATTCTGTGCCAAAGTCTCTGATCTTTCCTTAGACTAGATCCCTAGTTATGGAAATACTGAATTGACAGCGACAAATCTTGTAAAGGGCATAGTACAAATTAACAATGTGTTGCTCATAGTACGTTCACCAATTATGACTTCATGATAAAGGCACAAGTACCAGAGACTGATTGCTCCTATTTCTCTCACTCCTGGAGATTACCCCTTTCACACCTGGAGAAGAAATTTGCCTCAGCCCTCACTGCAACTGGACAGCAGCTTTCTGTCAGCTCCAACCTTCCCACTAGCTCTGGCCAAGACAGATACTTTTCCCCAGGGAAGCCTGGTGAGTGGGCAAGAGGAAGGCATAGGGGTTTATTTCATTTTCCTCTTGGTTGGTTTTTAAAACAATTTTTCCTAGAACCTAAATAGTTACTAAAACAAAACCAACCATACCATGCCAAGTAACTCACAAACAGGCTCAAAATCAGTTCTGCCAATAATAAAATAAGGTGCTCCTTTCCCATCTTTTCCAGAGCTAGCAAGTTTTGAAGACTTATGCAAATAAAGGTCAAAGCAATTTCCAGGAGAGCTGCAATTTATTTTAAGCTGGCTACAGTTCCCCTCAATAAGGCACTCAGTGCTGCTCGGAAAGATGCTAAGCCTTAAGCCCAAGGTAGAAAACAGGGCAAGTGTCATGTCAAGCAACAGGGTTGGCAAAGCTTGGTGCTCAGAGCAATTCCTTTTTCAGTGTTTCTTACCAGCCAACTTTCTTTCCCTCTGCATCCCATCTTCCAACATGAATAGCAGTTGCTTTATGTCAAAGAAAGGGACAATTCATTTAACAATCATAATAAAAATAATTGGGGCTAGAATCATAGATGTCATCCAATAGGTCACTGAATCCCAGAGTGTGTTCTAGACCACTGCTTCTCAAACTAATGTCATACAAATCATCCAGGGATCTTGTTAAAATGCAGATTCTTCTTTAGAATTTTTGGGATTCTGCATTTCCATAAGTTCCCAGGTGATACCAATGCTGCTGGTCCTGCAACCACACTTTGAGTAGTAAGGCTCTAGACAGGCTAGCTACATAATTTGTGGGGCCCAGTGCTAAATGACAATGCAGAAATCCTTTTTCAAGAAACAAGAGAAAAGCTGGTTTTTGGGGGGATCTGTATTTGTCTGTGGACCTGTCATCGTGCTTTTTGTTGGGTATTTAATGTCATTCTCCCTCGGGAACTAGGACAGATACTCTGCAGAGGAGTATAGACACTTATAGGGACCTGGCAGTCTTACCTCACCCCAACTCTTCCTCAGTATTACCTAGGACCACGCTGGGAATGGAGGGTTGCAGTAGTTATGGG
The DNA here is from genome assembly GCF_001698545.2 of Rhinopithecus bieti. Lineage (NCBI taxonomy): Eukaryota > Metazoa > Chordata > Mammalia > Primates > Cercopithecidae > Rhinopithecus > Rhinopithecus bieti. Next base: position 216,364 of record NW_016824412.1, read on the forward strand.
GTGGGGATTAGGAGTGGGTGGCAGAGGAACCTTCCCAGGTAGATGTCTTAAAGGCAAGACAGCACATGAGCAAGGCTTTAAGCCCTGAACCTGTGTCCACTGTCTTACTAGCTTTCACTCATAAAATACAAATTCAAAGATAAAATTTTATGAAACCCCTTGTGTGGGCTCCTTCCTGAACCTGGGGTACTGTGTAACTGCACTGGTCTCACATCCATGAAGCCCTGGTTCTAGAGCACTGCTTTCTTAAAGCTCTGCTTTCTGAAAAAATAGCTGAATCCTTAATCCCCATGTTAATTTTTAAAAACTAATTTTTGGCAGAACGGGCAAGACGGCCGAATAGGAAGAACTCCGGTCAGCAGCTGCCAGTGAGATCAACCCAGAAGGTGTGTGATTTCTCCATTTCCAACTGAGGTACCCGGCTAATCTCACTGGGACTGGTTAGACAGTGGGTGCAGCCCACAGAGGGTGAGCCAAAGCAGGGTGGGGCATCATCTCATAGGGGAGGTGCAAGGGGTCAAGGAACTCCCTCCCCTAGCCAAGGGAAGCCGTGAGGGACTGCTATGACGAACGGTGCACTCTGGCCCAGATACTATGGTTTTCCCACGTTCTTCACAACCCACAGACCAGGAGGGTGCCTATACCACCAGGGCCCTGGGTTTCAAGCACAAAACTGGGTGGCCATTTGAGCAGACACTGAGCTAGCTGTAGGAATTTTTTTTCATACTCCACTGGCACCTGGAATGCCAGCGAGACAAAACCATTCACTCCCCTCGAAAGGGGGCTGAAGCCAGGGAGCCAAGTGGTCTAGCTCAGTGGATCCCACTCCCACAGAGCCCAGCAAACTAAGATCCACTGGCTTGAAATGTGTACTGCCAGCACAGCAGTCTGAAGTCAACCTGGGATGCTCCAGCTTGGTGGGAGGAGGGGCATCTGCCATTACTGAGGTTTGAGCAGGTGGTTTTCCCCTCACAGTGTAAACAAAGCCGCTGGGAAGTTTGAACTGGGCAGAGCCCACCGCAGCTTGGTAAAGCCTCTGTAGCCAGACTGTCTCTCTAGATTCCTCCTCTCTGGGCAGGACATCACTGAAAAAAAGGCAACAGCCCCAGTCAGGGGCTTAAAGATAAAACCCCCATCTCCCTGGGACAGAGCACCTTGGGGAAGGGGAAGCTGTGGGCACAGCTTCAGCAGACTTAAATATCCCTGCCTGCTGGCTCTGAAGAGGGCAGCAGATCTCCCAGCACAGTGTTCAAGCTCTGCTAAGGGACAGACTGACTCCTTAAGTGGGTCCCTGAACCCCATGCCTCCTGACTGGGAGACACCTCCAAACAGGGGTCCACAGACAAATACAGGAGAGTTCGGGCTGGCATCTGGTGGGTGCCCTTCTGGGATGAAGCTTCCAGAGGAAGGAACAGGGAGCAATCGTTGCTGTTCTGCAGCCTCCACTGGTGGTACCCAGGCAAAAAGGATCTGGTGTGGACCTCCAGCAAACTCCAGCAGACCTGCAGCAGAGGGGCCTGACTGTTAGAAGGAAAACTAACAAACAGAAAGGAATAGCATCAACATCAACAAAAAGGATGTCCACTCAGAAACCCCATTTGAAGGTCACCATCAAAGACCAAAGGTAGATAAATCCATGAAGATGAGGAAAAACCAGCACAAAAAGGCTGAAAATTCAAAAAAATCAGAACACCTCTTCTCCTCCAAAGGATCACAACTCCTCGCCAGCAAGGGAACAAAACTGGCGGGAGAATGAGTTTGACAAATTGACAGAAGTAGACTACAGAAGGTGGGTAATAACAAACTCCTCTGAGCTAAAAAAGCATGTTCTAACCCAATGCAAGGAAGCTAAGAACGTTGATAAAAGGTTAGAAGAATTGCTAACTAGAATAACCAGTTTAGAGCAGAACATAAATGACCTGATGGAGTTGAAAAACACAGCACGAGAACTTCGTGAAGCATACACAAGTATCAATAGCTGAATTGATCAGTGGAAGAAAGGATATCAGAGATTGAAGATCAACTTAATGAAATAAAGCATGAAGACAAGATTAGAGATAAAAGAATGAAAAGGAATGAACAAAGCCTCCAAGAAATGTGGGACTATGTGAAAAGACCAAACCTATGTCTGACTGGTATACCTGAAAGTGACGGGGAGAATGAAACCAAGTTGGAAAACAATCTTCAGGATAGTATCCAGGAGGACTTCCCAAACTTAGCAAGGCAGGCCAACATTGAAATTCAGGAAATACAGAGAATGCCACAAAGATACTCCTTGAGAAGAGCAACTCCAAGACATGTAATTGTCAGAATCACAAAAGTTGTAATGCAGGAAAAAATGTTACGGGCACCCCCAGAGAGAAAGGTCGGGTTACCCACAAAGGGAAGCCCATCAGACTAACAGCGGATCTCTTGGCAGAAACTCTACAAGCCAGAAGAGAGTGGGGGCCAATATTCAACAATCTTAAAGAAAAGAATTTTCAACCCAGAATTTCATATCCAGCCAAACTAAGCTTCATAAGTGAAGGAGAAATAAAATCATTTACAGACAAGCAAATGCTGAGAGATTTTGTCACCACCAGGCCTGCCTTACAAGAGCTCCTGAAGGAAGCACTAAACATGGAAAGGAACAAACCAGTACCAACCACTGCAAAAACATGCCAAATTGTAAACACCATCG
>NW_016824412.1:220034-222120 GCF_001698545.2 Rhinopithecus bieti
AACTAAAGAGCTTCCACACAGCAAAAGAAACTACCATCAGAGTGAACAGGCAACCTACAGAATGTGAGAAAATTTTTACAATCTACCCATCTGACAAAGGGCTAATATCCAGCATCTACAAAGAACTTAAACAAATTTACAAGAAAAAAATCAAACAACCCCATCAAAAAGTGGGCAAAGGATATGAACAGACACTTCTCAAAAGAAGACATTTATGCAGCCAACAGACACATGGAAAAATGCTCATCATCACTGGCCATCAGAGAAATGTAAATCAAAACCACAATGAGAAACCATCTCACACCAGTTAGAATGGAGATCATTAAAAAGTCAGGTAACAACAGGTGCTGGAGAGGATGTGGAGAACTAGGAACACTTTCGCACTGTTGGTGGAACTGTGAACTAGTTCATCCATTGTAGAAGACAGTGTGGTCATTCCTCAAGGATCTAGAACTAGAAATACCATTTGGCCCAGCGAACCCATTACTGGGTATATACCCAAAGGATTACAAATCATGCTGCTATGAAGACACATGCACATGTATGTTTATTGTGGCATTATTCACAATAGCAAAGACTTGGAATCAACCCAAATGTCCATCATTGATAGGCTGGATTAAGAAAATGTGGCACATATTCACCATGGAATACTATGCAGACATAAAAAAGGATGAGTTCATGTCCTTTGTAGGAACATGGGTGAAGGTGAAAACCATCATTCTCAGCAAACTATCACAAGGACCAAAAACCAAGCACTGCATATTCTCACTCACAGGTGGGAATTGAACAATGAGAACACTTGGATACAGGGTAGGGAACATCACACACCAGGGCCTGTCGTGGGGTGGGGGGAGGGGGGAGGGATAGCATTAGGAGATATACCTAATGTAAATGACGAGTTAATGGGTGCAGCATACCAACATGGCACATGTATACATATGTAACAAACCTGCACGTTGTGTACATGTACCCTAGAACTTAAAGTATAATTTAAAAAAGATGGGCACATATACACCATGAAATACTATGCAGCCATAAAAAAGAATGAGTTCATGTCCTTTTCTGGGAGGTGGATGAAACTAGAAACCCTCATTCCCAGCAAGCTAACACAAGAACAGGAAACCAAACACGGCATGTTCTTACTCATAAGTGAGAGTTGAACAATGAGAACACATGGACTCAGGGAGGGGGACATCACACACCAAGGCCTGTCGCGGGTTGGGGGACAAGGAGAGCGATAGCATTAGGAGAAATACCTAATGTAGATGACGGGCTGATGGGTGCAGCAAACCACCATGGCATGTGTATACCAAAGCTGCAGCTTCTGCACATGTATCGTACCAAAGCTGCAGCTTCTGCACATGTATCGCAGAACTTAATACAAAAACCTTAATTTTGCCTTTATTAAAATACTAGTAAGTCAAATCCAGTATCATGAAAAAAGAATAGTATACCTTTCCTCCTAAGATCAGGAATGAGACAAGAATCTCTCTCTTGCCATTTTTATATAACATTGTACTACAGGTTATATAGCCAGGGAAATTGGGCAAGAAAAAGAAATAAAAGGAATCCGAATTGGAAAGGAAACAGTAAAATTATCTCTATTTGCAGATAACATGATTTTGTATATAGAAAATCTATGTCCTAGAGAATATGATAGGCATATTCAGGTTTTCTATTTCTTTTTGCTAAAAAATTATTTGTGTATTTATGTTTAGAGACAGACTCTTGCTATGTTGCCCAGGCTTACTTTGAATTCCTGGGTTCAAGTGATTCTCCCACCTCAGCCTCCCAAGTAGCTGGGAGTACAGTTGCACAACCCTGTATTCAGCTTTCTATTGCTTCTGAGTCAGTTTCAGTAATCTGTGTCTTTCTAGAAATTTGTCCATTTCATTTAATGTATCTGATTTGTTGGTATACTGTTGTTCGTAGTCCATGCTTATAATCCTTTTTATTTCTTTAAGGTTAGTAGTAATGTCCCCTCTTTCATTCCTGATGTATTAATTTGAATCTTCTCTTATTTTGTTGGTCAATATTTGTTGATCTTTACAAAGAACCTATTTTTTTTTTTTTTTTTTTTTTTTTT
>NW_016824412.1:222142-234811 GCF_001698545.2 Rhinopithecus bieti
TTTTTTTTTTTTTTTTTTTTTTTTGTTTCACTGACTTCCTTTATTGTTTTCCCATTCTTTATTTTGCTTATTTCCACTCTGGTTTTTATAGTTTTCTCCCTTCAATTTGCTTTGGCTTTAATTTGCTTGTCTTTTTCTACTTTTTTAAGCCATATATTTCACATGCTCAATAGGTGGGAGTTAAAATCAAAAGCAATATAAATAGTAGCTGTGATTCTTAACTTATAAAAATCTTGCAGTCAATTAAGAAGATGGCCTATCTATACAGATGATCCCTAGCAGTACTATGGAGTACATATACATAAGACACTATACTACATATGGGGCATGCAAAGAGGTATAATGAGGTCTGTGGAAAAAGCAATAGCCTTCAAGTTAGGGGACCACAGTTATTCCAGTTATTCTTTTGGTTCTCTCACCAACTCAGGCCACCTCCCTGGGTCTCACTTCCCTCATTTTATATTTCAATAGTTTCATTAGACTGAAGGCCTTCCCTCAATTCTGACATTCTGTGATCTGATATAAGACGTAGGTCAGAGGCATAGCATTTACTTGGGAAGACAATGGCTGTGCTAACAAAGATAAAGAACAATCAAACGAAACAAATGCTATGAAGCAAGTGGCTGGGACCAACAGTAAATGTTATGAGCATTATGTCAGGCAAGATCATCCTGAAATCTCTTTTCTCATCTGCGAAATATAGAATGATGAGGATTATGACACTTGACAATATCCCATGGGGATGTTTTGACAATGAGATGAAAACAAAATGATATGAAGACACATTAAACAATTGGATACCGTGTTTCCTGAGTGCAAAGCACAGCTCATAATAATAATATTGTCAGGATTCCTCCTACATCTATGGTCTCTCACCAGCAAAGGCATTTTCCCTGAAGGAGTGATAGCTTGATAATTCTGACATTTCACTAACAGAGAGAGTTTCTCCTCTCATTTCTTCGAAAATTTTCTTCTAAAATTTCCCTTTACCCATTTCATTTGCTGGACAAATGACCTTGATCACAAAAGAAAAACCTGTGTTTGCCCTCCCTGCTAAACATCCTGCCATGTGGGTAATAAAGAGCTGATGCAGGAACCGCAGAGGTGGATATTTTGGCAAACAAGATCTCGTTTAAGCACCTGAGACATTGCTTACTCAGGAATCCTCACAGACACTGCCCTTGGTGAACTGTACATTTACAATGCTTCTTACCTAATCTTTAACTCTCCTCTTGCTCTTAATTTCCTAAGGAATACTTAGGAAATAGCAGTTACTTGACTGATACCACTCTTTGCCAAATTATTGCAAAGGCATATCCTCATGGTTTGTATTTCTCCTCCTACTCCTTGGCATGGGACATGATGGAAGATTTGCCTAGATCAAGGTCAGCAAAACTTTTTCTGTAAAGGGATGGGTAGTAAATATTCTAGACTTTATAGACCATAGAATTTCTGTTGCAACTACTCAAGTCTGCGGCAGTAGCATGAAAACAGCTATAGGCAATAGGTAAATGAATGAGCATGGCTGTGTTCCAGGAATGTTTTATTTACAAAAACAGGCAGTGAGACAGGTTTGGAATGCAGGCCATAGTTTGCTGACCGCTGGCCTAAATGATAGAGATTCATCATGATTCTGAGCTGGATGTGACCCTAGAACGCTTCAAGCCAAATTTCTTCATCTTACAGGTGTGGAGGCTAAGGCCAAGAGAGGCTGTATGACTTGCACATGGTCATAGAGCTATAATGGAAAGGGGCAGAGCCCAGACTAGAACTGTGGTTTCCTGACTCCCAAATGAGTGCTCTTTCTAACATCCCATAGAATTGCCACACCCAAATAACAAGCTTCACGTGATAATTTTAAAAAAATAAGATCATCAGACAAAACTCCCCCTCTAAAAGGTTGAAATTTGGGGTGATCATTATGTCTTCCATCTCATTTCTCCACCTCTCCAGATGACAGCCCCATGACTTATTATGAGGGGCTGTGAATCAGCTGGGCAATGTGAAAGCTGCTCTACTCTGCTGAGAGGTTTAGCTGACCCAAACTTGGTGAAGATTTTTCCTTAAGCTTCTCCTGTGACAACAGTGGACAGCAAATGGCAATAAAACTATCAAAGAATCTGCAAAGCAGGGTAGTCTCTGCACTGCCTCACCTCAACACCCCAGAAATGGAGATGCACTACGCAGATCCTCCTTGAAGGAAGAACTTGCTACCCCAACTGCTGGGAGTAGACAGACAGCCTCCAGCTGTGGCCCCTTCAGGAGCTTCTTTAGCCGCAGAAAGCTGCCTTGCCCCAAATCATGACCTTCCAAGTAGCAACCTTTAATGACTGATCATGGTAGAGGTAGAGAACCGAACCATTATGGCCTTTGCTGGCAACTCTGATGGGACTGGAGCTCCCTGTGGATTTGGCTAAGGCTTGTCAGGCCTGCATGACTGCTCAACTTCTCCCACTGCCTCATCCTGCATCCTTCTCCTTACGTCCACAGGGTCAATCCCAAGGGCACTCCTGCATAAAAGTCCTGCCTACTCAACTCTGTCAGAGACTGCTTCCTAGAAAACCCAGCCTAAAGGTTGAAGTGGATAAGGTTGAGGGCATGGAGATGATTGTCTTGGTTCCTTTAACAAGGTGGGTATTTGATAAGAGCAGTATTAGAAATAATGACATGACCATTCCTCCCACTTCTTGTCCATCCCCAGCTCTTTCAGAGAATTGGTGTTATTGGTACAGGACAGAAGCCACCGCCAAGGAAGTTGTTGTCAACCCTGTAGCATCAGCGGTGTCAATGCCAAACCACATTAGGAGGCTGGAGTAGAAAAGCACGGGAGGAAAAGGAAGAAGGTGGTCTAGGAGAGAACGGCCTCAAATGCTTTCCAGTAGGAAGGGATCTGGGGCATATTAGGACAAGTATGTGAGCTGGCTTAGAGGACTTAGGTTTGAATCCTGATTCTGTGACATTTGGAAAGGTAAAAATCTGTGACTCGGTTGCCTCATTGATACAAAAAACAAAACAAAACAAAACAAAACAAAACAAAACAAAACCCTATCTTCTATGGCTCTAGTAAAGCTTAAATGTATATTAAACTTATACATAAATGTGTATTATTGCTACAAAAGACCCAAGGCAAATTTACACTGCCTCCCCACGATGTCCACCACAGTGCTTTGCATGAAGCAGCTTCTCAGTATATCAATAGGACCCTACTGCCTACACCAAAATTAAATAGTTGGGAAAAAGTGGATCAACTTGGGAAAAACAAACTTGCTACTTATAGGAAATATAAAAAATACCAGAAGATAGAAAATAAAATATTTTTACTATGGTTATTTCACACTGCAAATATTCACCTGAATTTTACAGATGATTAAAAACAACAAGAGTTAAGGAGTTTGGAAATTCTTGTTTCATTTTGAATACAACAGGAGAAACCTCTAAGAACAGTACCTACCAGTAAAAGGAAGAGAGGAGGTGTCTGTTTTTTGGATTGACATTCAGTAATTAAATGTGGATACAGGCTAAGATGAGATTTGTGGAAGCTAGACCCTAACTTTTTCATTTGTGCTTTCCCTGTGGAGACAGTAGCCAATGTTTGGGGAGTTTAATTATTCTTATCTGCCAACATGAAGAAACTTAGCTTTAAAAACAAAACCTGCTTTTCCGTAATAGGAGGTTGATCTGGTTTCAAGACTGATTCAAATACTTAAGGAAAGTGTATCAGCAGTACTTCCTTCTCTTAAGTTTTCTTTAGAAAATGGTGTATTTTATTTTATTTCAATAGTTTCTGGGGAACAGGTGGTTTTGGCTATATGGATGAGTTCTTTAGTGATGATTTCTGAGATTTTGGTGCACCCATCACTACAGCAGTGTGCACTGTACCCAGTGTGTAGTCTTTTATTCCTCATCCCCTCCCACCCTTCCCGCTGAGTCCCCAAAGTCCATTATATCGTTCTTCTGCCTTCGTGTCCCCCCAGCTTAGCTCCCACTTATAAGTGAGAACATATGATGTTTGGTTTTCCATTCCTGAGTTACTTCACTTACAATAATGGCTTCTAACTCTATCCAGGTTGCTGTGCATGCCATTATTTTCTTCTTTTCTATGGCTGAAGAGTGTTCCATGGTGTTTATATAGCACACTTTCTTTACTCATTGGTTGATGAACATTTATGCTGGTTCCATATTTTTGCAATTGTGAATTGTGTTGCTATAAACATGCATGTGCAATTGTCTTTTTTCATATAATGACTTCTTTTCCTTTGAGTAGATACCCAGCAGTGAGATTCCTGGATTGAATAGTAGTTCTACTTTTAGTTCTTTAAGGAATCTCCATACTGTTTTCCACAGTGATTGTACTCGTTTACATTACCACCAGGATGGGTTCTCACTCTTCATTAGAATGTGAATCCTAACAATTGCCATGTGAAGCATGTAGCTCTCTCTATAGTTAGCAGAACAGAAGATAAATTGAAAAGTGATTACCTGGCATCACCTACTCCTTAGCTTCTATGAAAGCCAAAAGAGGAGATGTTTCCACAAGACACGCAAGAGCCATCTCTCCTTCCACACCTCTAGGTTATTCCTAAAATTCTATCCTTACAACAGTGGAGCTCATTAGTAGAGTAAATATTTGTTATTTTTGGCCTTACATTCTCATTTCCCTTGTAAGGGGAATCTTATACTTTGTGAGACAGAGCCCAGCTCCCATTAAAGCCATGAATGCCAGAGACTAACTTACCAGTCTCCCATGTCATTAGGGTGTAGAAATATGACCAGCCTCTGCCAGTAAGATGAATTTGACTGGATATGGTAGTTCACATCTGTAATTCCAGTATTTTGGGAGGCTGAGTCAGGTGGACTACTTGAGCCCAGGGGTTCAAGACCAGCCTCAGAAACATGGCAAAACCCCATCTCTACAAAAAATACAAAAAACAATTAGCCAGGCATCGTGGCATGTGCCTGTAGTCCCTGCTGCATGGGAAGCTGAGGCAGGAGGATTACCCTGAGCCCAGGAGGTCAAGGCTGCAGTGATCCATGATTGCGTCACTGTACTCAAGCCCAGGCAATAGAGTGAGACCCTGTCTTAAAAAAAAAAAAAAAAAAAAAAAAAAAAAAAAAAAAAAAGGTAATGAGAAGAAGCAGAGGCCACATGAAGTACATCCAGGCAGGTTTGGGGTAGAAACATCAGCCACAACCAGGTTCCCAAGGCAGCAATGTTGGCCAGTCTAAAAGCTGTGCCCAGTATCTCATATTATTAGCCTTGAGGACACTCAAGATTCCCTGTGGGAAGGCCAATTTGGAGGGGATCTGAGGCCAGCTGTGTGAGTCACCTGGGAAATGCAACCTCCAGCTCCAGTCAAGCCTTCAGAAGACTGTGGCCCTGGGTGATAGTTAACTGCAAACTCATGAGAGACCCTGAGACACAACCAGCCAGTTACACCCTCCTGAATTCATGACCTACAGCAACCATGAGAGATATTAAATGATTATCATTGTTTTCAGCCCGTATGTTTTTGAGTAATTTGTTATGCATCCATAGATGACCAATATAGGAATTGAGCTTTTACGGTAGGTCAAGATAAGAAACAAATACATAAAAAATATTTCTGCATTTACCTTAAAACCAGTTTTGAAATCACTATATTGGTGCATAGTCTTTGTAGAAGACCTAAGTTACAGTAAGTTTTAGAACGTAGGGTTAAAAGAATAACTTTGAAAACTTAATTTCTTAAATATCTTAAAATGTTTTAATTTGGTTTTCATTGACACATAATTATTGTATGTAATTACGGGGTACAATGTGGTGTTTAGATAAATGTACATTGTATAAAAATCAAATCAGTGTATTTAGCATATCCATCACCTCATATATTCATCATTTCTTCATGGTAAGAAGATTCAAAATCTTCTCTTCTAGCTATTTTGAAATGTAAATTATGATATTGCTAACCACAGTCACCCAACTGTGCAATAGAATACCAAAATTTATTCTTCCTATCTGATTTTAACTTTATACTCATTGACCAATCTCTTCCTATCTTCCTCTCCTCGCTCCTCCCCAGCCTCTGGAGACAAATTTAACTGTTTATTTAAGCAAAGAATGATTTATGAATCGCACAGCCCTCAGAACCACGAGAGGTTTGGAGAACTCTATTCTGCATTGTGGGCAAGCAGCAGTTATTGACAGAAAATGGAAGTGAGGTACAGAACCAGCTTTATTGGTTACAACTGAGCATTTGCCTTATTTGGACATGGTCTAATCAGTTGGCAACCCAAGGAAAGCTTCACAGAGAAGTAGAAGGTTTATAATTCTGGTATTTGTCAGGGCAGAGCAAGGTTGTGTTCACTATAACGTTCTTAGAGGCCAACACATAGTGTGGCATACAATTTTTTTTTTAAACCATCACTTAATGAATGAATAGAAAGACAGAAGTAGAGCTGCCAAGCAGTTGGGAGGGGAAGCATTTTCTACAAACGATCAAGTAGTGTGAAAGCTCAGAGGTGTGAAACAACTGAGTATATTCACGGAAATATCAAGAACTCTGGTGGTACTGGAATGTAAGGTGTGAGGAAGAGATTGATGAACCTAGATGTATAGCACCAAGGCCAGAAAAAAAGTCTTGTGTGCCAGGTCAGGAGTTTGAATCTTATCCTGTAGGTTAGGATACGACTGTTGTATTTTTTTAGAGCACGATTTGAAAAGATCACCTTTAACAAACAAGGATAGTGCTTTGAAAGCAGTGACTTGAAATGCAGAACTCGGTATATGTTATTACTGCTCAGATAACAGATCACATGTTACTATAGTAACTGTTTAGGATCATCACTGCTCAGTGAGAAAGACAGAAGATGACCTCTGACTTCATTTTCTTTGAACTTCTTAGAAATGAAAATTCTGTCTCTATATCTTAGTAACTACATTATGAGCCAAGGTAATCTACAAACTTTAACATTCTTAAATGTTTGGGAAATTGGCTGTACTGCTTTATTTATTTTATTTTATTTATTTATTTATTTTGCGATGGAGTCTTACTCTTGTCACCCAGTCTCGAGTGCAGTGGTGTGATCTCGGCTTGCTGCAACCTCCACCTCTTGGGTTCAGGTGATTCTCCTGCCTCAGTCCCCTGAGTAGCTGGGATTACAGGCACCCACCACGACGCCTGGCTAATTTTTGTATTTTTAGTAGACAGAGGGTTTCACCATGTTGGCCAGGCTGGTCTTGAACTCCTGACCTCATGTGATCCACCACCACCTTGGCCTCCCAAAGTGCTGGGATTACAGATGTGAGCCACCATGCCTAGCCAAATTAGCTGTACTTCTAGCTGAGAAAAGTTATCAGCAGAATTATACATGTCCTTGGTAAACTATATTTATAAAAAGGCTTTGTACATCCAAACTGGATGTTGTTACAGAAGTAATTAGAATTTCACAGATGCTCCAAAACCTCGCTTCCCATTAAGATTCCTTTAGTGTGTTAATATGTCTGATCAGTTCCGCTTTTTGAAAATTGTTACCCCTCAATTCTCCACAGAACTTTGGTAATAATTCCTTAATCTCTGCTAAACAGTAACACTGATATAGACCAGAGAAAGCAACAGGGCTTCTGAATCCCTTACAAACTTCCCTTGCTTAAGCTCTTCAAACTCTTAAGTCATTAAGTGTGGTGATGACTTACAGTCAATTAATCTTGCACTATTGTGTTTTTCACCTTGACAGAAAAAAACTTTTCATGCTAGTCTCACAGATATTTCAACATACTGTTTTATCTTTGGTTACTGACACATTGCGACCACTTTCACTGGAAGAGAGAAGGGATATTTTGGATCATAAGCCAGTTGGATCGTTTTGATGTGGATGCACAATATCTGTTTTCCATTATCCCTTCTGTTTATGTTTTATAGAGATTTACATCTTGTGAAAAATTTAATTTTTTACAATTTCTTTAAAACTCCAAAGAATGCAACAGATTCAGGATTAGTGACAACTTGCGGAGAACCTGCTATGTGTCTACTACCTTGTCAGACAGCTCTATTTGATCCATGTGTAGCAAGGAGAGGTGGCAAGGAGAAGAGTTTGTAATATAAATAAATCCCTACAACAATATTATTAATTACTCTTATTAGCATACTAATAGCAAAGGACATTATGTATATTGGTGCTAACTAGAAAGAAGTTCCAGTAATCAAGTCTACATAGCTAAAAGAGAAACTCGCCAATCATTAATTCATTTAATACGCATGTATTATGGTTTCATTGAAGTTAATATACTTTGTAGCAGGGATACTATACATTGCACTGGGGTTGTACCCCAGTACATACCCAACACACATTTGCCTTGTTCACAGTGTGTGGTGTACTCATCACAGTGTTCTGCAATTATCTGTCTCCCTGACTAGACTGGGAAATCATTAAGACAGGGACTGGTTTTCTTCGTCACTCTGTGACATCTGGCTTATAATAAAAACTTTACAAACATTTGTAGGGAAGGAGGAAGTGGAAAAGAAATCGAGGATACAAATTTCAACTATTGAAATGTCATGTTTCAAAGCATCTGCCCTCAGTAAAATAGCTATTGGCTATATTATTGGCTATTCCCCATGCCCTCATTCTGGCCTTTTTTTCTGTTCCCTTTTCATTTCTTCCCTCTTTCTTTCTCCTAATTCTGCCTAGAATCACTTAATATCCTGTCCATGTCTGGTCTTGCTTCTTGTATCCCACAGGAAATTCTGATGGGAATTTAGAGTTTTGTAAATGAGGGGCCTTCATGCACAACAATTTGTTTTCCATGTATGAAAAAGGCACCTAGTAGGTATTCCCTGGTACTTTCACAAAACTATGCACTGGTCTGTCCAGGAGCCCACCTCATAACAAGGACCATATTCCAAATGAGTCTCAATATCCAACTCTTAATACAATGCCTTTAACCTTCCAGACCTCTCTAAATGCCTGATGTGGACACTGAGTTTCTGAGGAAGCTCAGTAACTCTTATACACAGTGCCAGATAGCCCATCACACAGGACAGGATCACAAAAAGAGGAAAAAAAATCTAGGAAGAAAACATGTCATTTTAGCTTATAGCTTTTAAGTTCTCTATAATTTTTGGAAATAAAACTTTTATTTTACACTTCAGTATTGTTCTGTTTGAATTATAAATTGGAGTGAGTGTGTACAATAATCCTTTCAGGGCTTAAGGACTATAAAGTCATAGTTCTTAAAGTACAGTCTGGACCCAGAGCATCAGCATCATGTAGGAAGTTGTCAGAAATACAAATTCTCAGACACATACCAAACCTGTATTTTAAGCCCTCTAAGTAATTTGGATGCATGCTCAAGGTGAAAATCACTGATCTCAAAGCTTTAATCTAATCTTGATGCTATAAAGGAGACCGATACACTGAACTTGAAATGTAAAAGATCATCTTCAGGATCTACTGAAGCCACACAAATGCTAACTCATTCATTCAGTCCACTCATCTGTGATGTAAGAAGGAAAAATATCACTGTCCCTGTTCCAAGCAGAATTCAAACTAAATCGGGGTCATGAATAGGGTCGAACCACTACACACAGCATTTTCAGGGTTTCAAAGTTAAAATTTTCTTGGTTGAAATTACCGGAAAGGACAAGTATATGTCTGTTTTTCTTTCTTCTCTGGTTAAGAGACAGAAGAAGCTCTTGAAGATGTCTGTAGAAGATACAAGCCTATCTTGACATGCTCTGCAGGCACCTGAGCATTACCATAGTGCCTAGGCAGATAGTGAGCATGAGTAAAGCCTAGTTCAATTCACAGAGGTTTCATTCTGAAGTGACAAAGCTTATACTCTGACATATTTAAGCTTAAATTAGCCCTGGATCCTGTTAACATTCTGACATACATTAACAACCACAATGATTAATAAACGTTAACTATTATTATAGTTAGTGGGCCTCCCAAAAATGTAATAGGAACAAAACAGACACCAGCTACCTGGGCAGTGTTAGACCCTTATAAGACAATGTGATGGGATTGTCTTCATGATTTCTATATAATGACAGGAAGTTCTTGCAGTCCTGAAAGCAATACAGTTCTCATGTGTAATGAGGGTCCTGCTATGAGTTTCCACACCAGACAGGTATTTCAAAAGCATATGCTCCCATCACCTTAATGTCTGTAGCCATAATCAAAGAACTCCTTCCATTTCAGCAGCAGCATTAATTACATTCTACTGTTCTGGTAACATAAGAGGTCACAATAAGGGGTCATCATAGTCATAAGAAGCGGTAGAAGGATTAAGGGGCTTCCTGTGTTGCACAGTTTTGGGCAGCAAGCACTTTAGCAGTTACATGGAATGAGCACTGAAATGTCCTATAGATCATCCCAGCAGATGCCAGGACACAAGCAGATGTCAGGACGCAAGCAGGATGCAAGCCAGGACACAAGCAAAACTGAAAAATACATTTAATGAACGTATTCAGAACCTTGCAATCAGACAATCTGAAAAGAAGCTATTATAACTTCAGGGTATATGTATTTTTTATTTTATAATCTAGCTTCTGTTTAATTTACAAATTTAGTTTACTATAATCTTCTCAGTAATCAGAGTGCCCAAAAGTCTTAATCCAGCCTTACTAGCAGGCACACTAAAGTAATGGAGGGCAGAATTGGGCTCTTTGCTTTCCAACATTTACCTCTTTTTAAAAATTGACTTCTAATCTAAGAATTCATGTACCTAGTACTTCCTCAAGTCAAAGCTTTTAATGTTAAAAACAAGGCAGCTTCCTGCCTCACCTTCAAGTTCCAGTCTCCAAAGTCGACCATATTCAACTCTTTAACTTTTTTTTTGTATTTACCTTTATCTCTCTATAGTACATGTTTATACAACCTTTTTTAAAACTTTTCTGTTTTAGACTATCTATGGACATCCTACTATATATGGGTAATGTAAATTTTGTTCTTTCTTTCCTCTCTCTGTTAAATACACATACACACACACACACACACATGCACACATATGCTTACAAATATTTTTCTTCCCTCCATCTTTCTAATATAGTTACATCACATTTTAAAAATAATTGAATGTTTAAATTATGACTATGC
Source organism: Rhinopithecus bieti (assembly GCF_001698545.2). Lineage (NCBI taxonomy): Eukaryota > Metazoa > Chordata > Mammalia > Primates > Cercopithecidae > Rhinopithecus > Rhinopithecus bieti. Next base: position 233,219 of record NW_016824412.1, read on the forward strand.
AAATATTATACAAAGCTAAGCACTCAATGTGTGCAGATTACTAATATTTTCTTTTAAAATGACTTTTATTTTCCAGGAGTTCATAATTGCCCTGGATTTTTCACTTTGTTTAGTTTTCTAATATTCTTTCTAATTCATCCCTAAACTCACCAAAGGAACTGAAAACTCCTCTAATTATGATAAAATCCAAATGGGTTATCCATTAGTTCCATTCCTCTCTAGGAGATATTTACTCACCCCTTGGAATTCTCAGACTCATTCTACTCTGAATGGATTGTTTTCCAGGCCTGTTGCCCAGGTATCATTCAGGGACCTTTCTTTACTCTCATTCTGGGAATCCCCTTAACCTCTCTCCTATATTGGATTTCCTATCACCTGAAGTTCATGCCTTCCTCTTTCTTGATTGACTCTTATGTTTGATGAAGCATATCCTCTAGGAACTTCCTAAGAAAAGTCATGGGAGGCAGATGTTTTTCAGACCTTGTTTTTGATACTGGATTCCTGCAAATGTCTTTCTTCCTTTCTCACACTTGATTGATAGTTTGGATAGATAAATAATTGTAGGTTCAAACTTTATTGTCTTCTAGCTTTTAGGTATTTGTTGAAAAATAAGACACCACTCTTTTCTCTGATACTTTATATGTGGTCTGTTTGATTCTCTCTAGATATTTTTCTTATTTATTTGATAATTCTTTTCATTTCCTGTTCTTTTTTCCTGGAATTTCTATTTGTTAGGTGCTGAATCACCTAGATGAACCACTTTGTTTTCTTATCATTTATTAATTATATTCTGGTAAATTTCCTCACTTTTATCTTCCAAACCTTCTACTGAATTTTTTATTTCTGCTATTAAAATTATAACTTTAAGAGCTCTTTCTTATTCTCTGTGTTATTTGTTTCACAGAGATAATATCTTCTCTGCTATCTTTTAGAATTTTAATATTGTTTCTTTAATTTTTTATTTTAAAAGATTTGTGGACATGTAGTTTTGAATTTTATTTTCTTGCCTATATTGTCTGTTTCCTGAGTTCTTTGTATATTTTGTCTTGATTTCTCTTTTGGTTAGATTTCCTCAGATACTGGCTACTGCATTGTTACATGTTCACATGTAAGTGTGAAACATTAAAAGTCAATTTAAGCTCTTTCTGTAGATTCAGGGATTGTCAACTGGTAGGACTCATTCCCACCATTTTGTTGAGGAAATGTTAACATCCTTAGGATTCTCAGGCTGGTAAATGCTTTCAGAGAGATATCTTCTAAAGAGTCCATGTTTTTCTGAACCTGAAGGAGTCCATGCTGTTCTTCCAGTGTTTCAGAAGCCAAGTAGGAAGGGTATCTGGGGATTTCATAACTTAATATGAAGACTTTCAATTCATCTCTTTGTTTTCATCACATCACGTCATCCTTTCCTTTGGTGTCCCTAAATCCAGAACCTTCCTGATTCAATGTTCCACCAAATCGAGTCTATTTTCTTCTGTCTTGACTGTGGAGAGGAATATTGTGGCTTTGCCAGTGGAGAGAAAGGCACCTGGGATCTATTTCTCCTTATGCACACTGTCAACCAACCTTCCCAATTTTTTTTTTTTTTTTTTT
>NW_016824412.1:238184-267581 GCF_001698545.2 Rhinopithecus bieti
CTCGACTCCAGTTTGCCAGTCTGTGTCTTTTAATTGGAGCATTTAGTCCATTTACATTTAAGGTTAATATTGTTATGTGTGAACTTGATCCTGTCATTATGATATTAACTGGTTATTTTGCTCGTTAGTTGATGCAGTTTCTTCCTAGCCTCGATGGTCTTTACATTTTGGCATGTTTTTGCAATGGCTGGTACCGGAACCTTCCCATTTTAATTTTCACCTATACCATGCCTTCAGAGGTAGTTGAGGCCTCCAAATCTCGAGCATTTATGAGATTCTGTAGGTTCAGTTGCTTTGCTTCTCCTAGCCTACACCTTACCCTCCCTTCTTTCCTTATATACATCTCAGGCACTTAGCTTTCAGCTTTCCCTGTTCTTTTTTTTTTTTTTTTTTGAGATGGAGTCTTGCTGTCACCCAGGCTGGAGTGCAGTGGTGTGATCTCAGCTCACTGCAAGCTCCGCCTCCTGGGTTCACTCCAGTCTCCTGCCTCAGCCTCCCGAGTAGCTGGGACTACAGGTGCCCACCACCACGCCCAACTAATTTTTTGTATTTTTAGTAGAGATGGGGTTTCACCGTGTTATCCAGGATGGTCTCAATCTCCTGACCTTGTGATCCACCCGCCTCGGCCTCCCAAAGTGCTGGGATTACAGGTGTGAGCCACTGCGCCTGGCCAGCTTTCTCCATTTTCTAAATCAGTTATTACTCATCCATCTGCTTTATATCTTTCTCAAGTTCACTAAAGCTCTTATCTGCTTCCATCTCCTCTTATATTCTCTTTTTTTCTGTAGGTTTATATCAGCTTTATTCCTTTTTTGTCACATTAGTGGGGCTTCAAGCAGAGATAAATGTGTATTTTTACTCCATGATTCTAATGCTCATTTCTTTAAGGAAAAAAAACCACCCAGTTTAGAAGGGAATTTGGATATTAACTATTCAATCAGTGTTATTTCAATTTTAGCAGTGGAATCTATCTTTTCAAGACACAATCTTTTATAGAAATTCAATTTATAAAATAGATAAGAGTGAAGATAATTTTGGTTGAAACTGGGAAAAGAACAGGGTCTACATCTAATTTCTCCTAAAAGTATTTTTAAACATTTCACATGGAAAAAGCAAAATAGTGCACAGAGATCCACACTATAATCTTTTATTCAAGAAAGAACAGAGGAATTCACTGGAAAAGGAAAGATCTCAGTAAAGAGAGGATGGATAGACAGCCTTCATGCCACCAACTGACTGAGAACTGTGAGTAAAGCCCTAACATGGGAGGCAGAGAGAGAGTGTTCCTCTATGATCCAGCTTTCCACTGGGGGACCATGCAATCCAGGCCATGGAGGAGCACCTTGTCCCTCCCCAGCCCTGGTGCTAACTTGGAAAAACGCTGGCAGGCTGGTAAGAAAGAAAGGCTCCAGGAAGTACCCTAAGCATTTTTCCAGACCCAAACCTCAGCTTCCATGATATGATTACTACGTATTGTATGCCTATTTTAAAATATCTCATATACTCCATAAATACAAACACCTACTATGTACCCACATAAAATGTTTAAGAACCATATGATCATCTATATAGATGCAGAAAAAGCATTTGAAAAAAGTCAGCATTCTATCATGATAAAACCTACAAATGAGGCATAAAAGAACCCTACCTCAAAATAATAAAGGACATATATGACACATCTACAGCCAACATCATACTGAATGGGGAAAAGTTGAAAGTAATTCCCCTAAACCTGGTACAAGTTAAGAATGCCCACTTTCATTACTCCTATTCAACACGATACTAGAAGTCCTACCTAGAGCAACCAGGCAAGAGAAAAATAAATAAATAGCATCCAAATTGGAAAAAAAAAAGTCAAATTATTTCAGTTTGCTGATCATATGATCTTATACCTAGAAAATGCTAGATTTCTCCAAAAACTGGTAGATTAGATGAACAAATTAAGTAAAATTTCAGGATGCAAAATCAACATACCAAAATCTGTTGCATTTCTGTACACCAATAACAATCACACTAAAAACCAAGTCAAGAAGGCAATTCCCATTTACAATAGCTAACCAAAAAAAAAAAAAAAAAAAAAAAAAAAAAAAAAAAAAAAAAAAAACCTAGGAAATACATTTAACCAAATAAGTGAAAAATTTCTACAAGGAAAACTACAAAACACTAATGAAAGAAATCATAGATGACACAAACAAATGGAGACACATCCCATGCTCATGGATGGGTAGAATCAATATTATGAAAATGACCATACTGCCAAAAAGCAGTCAACAAATTCAATGCAATTCCCATCAAATACCACCATCATTCTTCACAGAACTAGAAAAAGAAATCCTAAAATTCATATGAAATGAAAAAAGAGCCTGCATAGCCAAAGCAAGATTAAGCAAAAATAATACATCTGGAGGTATCACATTAACTCACTTCAAACTATACTATAAGGCCATAGTCATCAAAACAGCATGGTACTGGTATAAAAACAGACACAAAGACCAATGGATCAGAATAGAGAACCCAGAAATAAAGCCAAATACTTATAGCTAACTGATACTCAACAAAGCAAACAAAAACATAAAGTAGGAAAAGGACATCCTATTCAACAAATGGTGCTGGGATAATTGGCAAGTCACATGTAGAAGAATGAAACTGGATCCTCATCTCTCACCTTATACAAAAATCAACTCAAGATGGATCAAAGACTTAAATCTAAGACCTGAAACCATAAAGACTCTGGAAGATAACATCGGAAAAAAACCCTTGTAAGACACTGGTTTAGCCAAAGACTTCGTTACCAAGAACCCTAAAGCAAATGCATCAAAAACAAAGATAAATAGATGGTACTTAATTAAGCTAAAAAGCTTCTGCACAGCGAAAGAAATAATCAGCAGAGTTTACAGACAACCCACAGAGTGGAAGAAAACCTTCATAATCTATACATTCAACAAAGCCCTAATATTCAGAATCTACAAAGAACTCAAACAAATCAGCAAGAAAAAAAAAAAAAAACAAAACAAAAACAAACCCCATAAAAAAGTGGGCTAAGGACATAAGTAGACAGTTCACAAAAGAAGATATACAAATGGCCAACAAGCATATGAAAAAATGCTCAACATCACTAAGTATTAGGTAAATGCAAATAAAAACCATAATGTGATACCACCTTACTTCTGCAAAAAATGGCCATAATTTTAAAAATCAGAAAATAATAAATGTTGGCATGGATGCAGTGAAAAGGGAACACTTTTACTCTGTTGATGGGAATGTAAACTAGTACAACCACTACAGAAAGCAGTATGAAGATTCCTTAAAGGACTAAAAGTAGATCTTCCATTTGATCCAGCAATCCCATTACTAGGTTATCTACCTAGAGGAAAGGAAGTAATTATATGAAAAAGATACTTGCACGCACTGTTTATAGCAGCACAATTTGCAATTGCGAAAATATGGAACCAGCCCAAATGTCCATCAATCAATGAGTGGATAAAGAAAATGTGATACACATACACATGTGGTACACATACCATGGAGTACTATTCAGCCATAAAAAGGAATGAAATAATGGCATTTGCAGCAACCTGGATGGAATTGGAGACTATTATTGTAAGTGAAGTAGTTCAGGAATGGAAAACCAAATATCCTATGTTCTCACTCATGTGGGAGCTAAGCTACGAGGACACAAAGGCATAAGATTGATACATTTGGACTTTAGGGACTTGGGGGAAAGGGTGAGAGTGGTGAGGGATAAAAGACTACACGTTGGGTACAGTGTTCACTGGTTGGGTGATGGGTGCACCAAAATCTCATAAATTGCCATTAAAGAACGTATTCATGTGGCCAAACACCAACTGTTCCCCAAAAATCTATTGGAATTAAAAAAAAATTTTTTTTAAGAAAACCTAGAGGAAACTCTCCTGGACATTAGTCTATGCAAAGAATTCATGACTAAGACTACAAGAGCACAAGAAACAAAACCAAAAATAGACAAATGGGACTTAGTTAAACTAAAATGTTTCTGCATAGCAAAAGAAACAAATGAACAGCATAAACAGGCAATTTGCAGAATAGGAGAAAATATTTGCAAACTATGAATCTGGCAGGGACTAATATCCAGAATTTATGAGGAACTTGAACAACCATCACAAAAAAAAAAAAAAAAGCAACTAACTTGAATAAAAGAGGGCAAAGGATATGCATGAACAGACATTTTTCAAAAGAAGACAAAAGAAGACACAAATGGCCAAAAACCATGAAAACATGTTCAACATCACTAATCATCAGATAAATGCAAATTAAAACCACAAGAAGATAGCATCTTACACCAGTCAGAATGGCTACTACTAAAAAGACAAAAAATAACAGATGTTGATGAGGATACAGAGAAAAAGGAAAGTTTATACAGTATTTTTGTAGGAATATAAATTTGTACAACCTGTATGAAAAACAGTATGGAGATTTCTCGAAGAACTATCATTCAATCTAGCAATCCCACTACTGGGTATATACCCAAAGGAAAAGATCATTATATCAAAAAGATACCTGCACGTTTATGTTTATTGCAGCACTATTCACAACAGCAAAGATATGGAACCAACCTAAGTGTCCATTAAAGGATGATTGCATAACAACAGTACACACACACACACACAGACACACACACAAAATGGAATACTATTCAACCACAAAAAAAGAATAAAATCTTGAATTTTGCAGCAACATAGAAAGAACGGGAGGCCATTATCTTAAGTGAAACAACTTAGAAACAGAAAGTCAGATACCAATGTTCTCCCTTATAAGTAGGAGCTAAATAATGTGTACATATGGATATAGAGTGTGGAATAATGGACGTTGAAGACTCAGAAGACTGGGAAGTTGGGAGAGAGGTGAGGGATAAAAAATTACTTAATGGGTATAATGTACCATATTCAGGTAATGATTACACCAAAAGCCCAGACTTTACCACTGTGCAATATATCCATGTAAGAAAACTGCACTGTACCCCTTTACTTTATAGAAATTATAACAATAATATATATTTTTGAGATAGGGTCTCACTCTGGCATTCAGGCCGAAGTACAGTGGTATAATCACAACTCACTGCAGCCTAAATCTCTTGCGCTCAAGGAATCTCCTAGTCTCAGCATCCCACGGAGTTAGGACTCCAGGCGCAGGCTATCATGCCTGGCTGAATTTTAAAAAATTTGTTTAGAGACAGGGTCTTGCTATGTTGCCCAGACTGGTCTCAAACTCCTGGCCTCAAGTGATCCTCCCATCTCAGCCTCCCAAAACGTTGGGATTACAGGTGTGAGCCCCCACCTTTGACCCTAAATATTTTAAAATATTTTTTAAGAGCCTCTTCTGCAACAGACACAGTGTTAGACTCTGGAAAAACAGAGATGAGCAGTACAGACACAGCTTCTGTCCTCATGCTGCTTAGTATCCCCAACCCCTCATTCTGGAGGTCTCCAAGGAGCCTAACTTGAAAATTAGCCATCTGATCTGAGGTCCAGAGAGGAAAAAGCCTTCCTGGTCTTAAGTCATGCTTGAATGTTAAATGTATTTGTTAAATGTTAAATGTATCAAATAAGTGTATTTGATATACAATTAAACAGATCACAGGGTGATGGTCAGGTGAGAAAATCAAAGACCTGTGTTATGACTGAGGCTTCCCATATGGAGATGTGGAATAAGCAAGATAAAGGCTATAAATTGTGCGTAAAGCTCCTAATAAAATAGTGAATGTTTGCCCACCTGAAAACTTAACTGTTTATTTTTACCCTGCCATTCCCTTTGAATAGATTGCTTTTGGTTTACAGTTTAAATATTTTAAATAAAACCTTGTAATCAAATTTAGAAGAAAAAAATATCTCAGCCCTTTCATCTAGTAAGAATACTCTGTGTCACAGTTTATCATCTAGTGCTAGAGTGTATCGCAGTTAGGCTTTTCAGATTAAAAAAAAAAAAAAAAAAAAAATAGAAGAAACTAAGAAATAGGGCTTTATCCATGAAGCATATCCATGAAGTCCTATTTATTGAGACTGACAATGCTAAACGAGTTTTAGTTTTGTTTTTCAGACCAAGTCTCTTCAAATAACTGACTGACCTTCGGAGTGATGGTCCTCCCAGCTTAACTGAATGTACTCTGCTTCTACAGGACAAGTTAGGTAGGGAGATTCCTTTTTCCAGAAACTGCAAAAACTTGTTATTATGCACTGCTAGGCTGCCATTTGATCACAAGGGACGACTGAATTTCAATTATTTCATCCTTGGAGACTAAGAGTTACTTACAATAATAATAAGCAATTTTTCTTTGAGTTTCCTGGCCCTTGGGTCAGACATTCAACTTCTATTGGCCTCAGTTTCTTCATCTGTTATACTAGGATATCAGACTGAAACACTTGTAAGATTTCTTCAAAGTTATTTCAAGATAATCAGTAGCTGCCCATGTATTTTGAAGTCTAAAGGAACTTACTCACCTAGAGAAGTGCAACCCAGGACATTTTCCAAACACCTGGCCAACGCTTCAATATCACTGTCCTGTCAAAATAAGGGAGAAAGATTTATTTTCCCTGTGTGGTAGAAGGATACTTAATGACATGGAAAAAATTTTTTATTCCATTTTGGAAAAAAAAAAAAAAAAAAAAAAAATCTTGTTCCCAAATTCTTTCAGTATAATCTTATTTTTAAAAAGAAAAATATCTTTATGTATATCTACATCACTCTCTCCATAACAATCTCTAGATTAAAAAAATTTTTTTATTATACTTTAAGTTCCAGGGTACGTGTGCACAATGTGCAGGTTTGTTACATATGTATACGTGTTCCATGTTGGTGTGCTGCACCCATTAACTCGTCAACAATCTCTAGATTTATTGCTCTGTCTCTCATGGCAAAAACATACACAAAAAATGTTAGCAGTGGTTTTGACTAAAAGGTTAAATTATGAGTGATCTTTATTGTCTCCTTTGTGTGCTTATGTCTTCCAAATTATCTATAATAAATACATATTAATTCTATAAATATAGTAAATGCTATCAGAATAAAAGAAATATTTTATTCAATTTACAATTTAGTCAATACAGCAGAAATCTGACACATTTTTTCCTTGGAGAACAACTAGCTCTTCTTTGGAAATGTATGGTCTTCAAGGAGTGCTAAATCTAAGAATATCACTTGCCATTTACCTTAACCCTCAATAAGAGTCAGACATCCCCCATAAGGGTTGGGGAAATCTCAGAACTGTATTTGATTAAAAATATTGTCTTCAATACAAAATAAATCTGTCCTTCACCCAGCAGGCTTGAAATAATCCAAAACAGCATCCTAATGATCTGGGAAAAGTGTTAATTATTTTCACGTTTGTGGTTATGCTAAGGAAAATTAAGAATTTATGGCTGGGCACGGTGGCTCACACCTGTAATCCCAGCACTTTGGGAGTCCAAGGTAGGCAGATTACCTGAGGTCAGGAGTTTAAGACGAGACTGGCCAACATGGTGAAACCCTGTCTCTACTAAAAATACAAAAATTAGCTGCTCATGGCAAAGATTCAGTCAAAGAAAACATCTTTCAGGAGCATATTATGGCCAGTGTGATTGAGAATTATGCTGCTGATTGGAACTTTCACATTTCTTCACTGTTTCATAATTTAAATTGAAACTTACTGGAGCTAAATGGCCTGAGAGAGTAACTACATCTTGCTAGATGCCAAATCACAGTGTCACCAGCCTTCAGTCATCTCAGCCAAACGCTGGGAAGCCAGATTTTCAAATGCTGCGAAAATAACGGCTCTTCTTTTTTTTTTTTTTTTTTCTTTTTAGGACGAGTCTCGCTCTGTTGCCCAGGCTGGGCAGGGCAGTGGCCGGTCTCAGCTCACTGCAAGGCTCCGCCTCCCGGGGTTCACGGCCATTCTCCTGGCCTCGCTCCCGAGTAGCTGGGACTACCAGGCGCCCGCCACCTCGCACCGGCTAGTTTTTTGTATTTTTTAGTAGAGACGGGGTTTCACGGTGTTAGCAGGGATGGTCTCGTCTCCTGGACTCGTGATCCGCCGTCTCGGGCCCTCCCAAGTGCTGGATTACAGGCTTGGAGCCACCGCGCCCGGCCTGAAAATAACAGCTTCTTTGTTGATGAACTTAAATGTTCTTTAAGTGTCCTTCCCCCATAGCCATAAACCCCTCCATTATAAGAACATGCCTTAGAGGCATGAGGAACATCTTGTAAAATTCAATTCTGAAAAACTGTCCCACAGATTCAAATTTAGTCCAATGCCCACATTTTTTTCAGAAACCTATGCAGTCATTTCAATAATGGATTAGACATTGCTTTTATGGTAGCTCTTCTCAAAACGTACAGTCAGATCCGTGAAGTACATGATAACTATCAATGCCTGCCTAGCAGCCACGGAAAAAAAACTATCATATCTGAAGGAATCTCCCTTTTAAGACAATGTCAATATATAAATATTGAAAATAATGTTTTCTCTAACAATTCCCATTTATTTTTCATCTGGAAAATATAGAAAATTATCAAAGACAATAAATACCCTAAATCCCACTGCTATTAATACGAACACACACACATAAACATATATAGTCGGTCTTTTCTATATACATCTATCTCTTAGATATTTCAGATCATACTATATATGTATGCTATATGCATGCCTATCTTTTAGATATTTGAGATTATACTACATATATATGGTATATGTGTCTATACATAAGATACACATAAAACAGTACAATGTACTATTGTACAATATTGTTTGGAATATTAAGTTTATTAAATTAAAGGGGGTTAGTACTGATATAAAAAAAAGTTCATGTTTTTAGAACAGACATTTCAGTCACTGCATTCTCAGGTATTCCAAGCCAAATATGATGACATCAATAGATTGCATTTTAAAACATTGTTTGGTTTTCTGTTTCCAAACAGAAAATGTACAATATTGTTTGAACTTTTATCTGATGCTCTTAAAAATTATTCAGAAGCATAATTTTAATGGCTGGACCACTGCGCCCTAAAGGCATATCATATGTATTTATCCATAGCCTTATCATTGGACATCTAGACTGCTTTCATTTTATTTTGTTGTAAATGATACTGCAATGATGATCATTACACATACATCTTTGTTTCATGTTTATTGTTATTTCTTCAGGTTGGCCAATCAGAAATAGAATTATTGGGTCAAGGAATATGACAATTTAGAAACCTTCCTCTTTCTCTGTTCTTATTCTTTTCTCTGCACTCCTACACATCCCAACAAGTATATTTTCTCCATAAGGAGCTAATATATGCCTTCATATTTATTTTCATCCTCCTATCTATTAAAATATGCTTTCTGTCAAGAATAGATATGACAGATCCATTAAAGTCAAAATGCTTGATAAAGTTCATGTGTTATCTCTCTCAGGATATTTGTGTTTCATAAGGCATATAACCTCATATCAGGAGTTAATTTCTAACAGCAAAAGTTTAGGCAGCAGCAAGTAGGCAATCTCAAAGGAGGAAGTCGGATGGGGTCTTCACAGGATTGTACAAATCACACCACGTAGATCTTCATTTAGTTATCAGGCAGTTGTTTGACAAAATAATCCAGATTACCTCCTCACCTTAGAACTAGTCATAATGAAAGATACCATTCACAAGAAAAAAACTGTGTCACTTCATTATCCAGTTGTATTTCATTCAGGAAACATTTATTAAATTAAAGAGGGTTGGTACTGATATAAAAAAAAAGTTTATGTTTTTAGAACAGACATTTCAGTCACTGCATTCTTATGTATTCCAAGCCAAATATGATGACATCAATAGATTGCATTTTAAAATATTGTTTGGTTTTCTGTTTTCAAAATAAAACCCTGTTTCTAACAACAACAGCAACAACAACAACAACAACAAAACAAAAACCAATTATGTGTCAAATGTATACAAAGACAAGGAAGACAGATGAAGCCTAAGCCTACCATTTGGGGAAAAATAATCATTTTCTGACACAGTTTGTTTCTCAAGCTATTGCTGACAATCACTTATCCAAGAGACTCTGGTCGTGGTGTATTATCCAAGCTGCAGCCAACTCCAGTGAAAAAGGTGCAGAAAGGTAGGAAAGAGGTTTTGCCACACCTATTAGGGAACAAACCAATAAAAACCTACTCATGGGAGAAGCCTAGTTCTAAAAGGTTTATTTTTCTCAAGTCTAAGAACAGTTAGCCTTTATGTGGATAAAGATTCTGAGAAAGGAGCCAGAGGAAGGCAAGGCTTAAAGAGATAAGATGCCATATTCTTCCCTCCTCCACTATCCACGGTGAACTTGCTCTCGCTAAATGAGTTAAAGGGAAAAACAAATTTACATTGACTAAAAACAATAAATAAATGATTTGGTTAAGAAAAATATTGAGTAAATTTGAAACTTAAAGAGTTGGAGATGATAAACCAACGACAGAGGGTTCTGTTAGAAAGTTAGGTAGTGAAAACCATTTACACAGTTCTCATTGAAGCTGAATGGATAACTAAGGGAATGATATCTGTAAAATGATAACTGTATTTAATATTATGTATATTGTTTGGTAGCAAGTGAATTGTGACTGTATGAATGAATGAATGAAAGCTACCTAGCTGCCACAAGAACTTAGCTTGGGATGAGAGTTCAGTTTGAGCACCAGCAGTCCCTTGGAGATGGCATATCTATCTTTAGATGTTCTTGAGAGTCTCCCAAAAGGTTATTCTTTTGCTCACGGCTCCTTCACCTTGAAGGTGTGAAAACTCAGCCATCTGTCTACATCTAGCACCCTCAGCACTCTCCTGGCTGGTAGGCTATACTGACTCCCGAAGGCATATCTAGAGAAGGTTTGGCACATATCAACACACGCATAGACAGGTTCAGAGCTACAGAAGTGTTTTATGTTTCCAGCGGCCGAAAGCTGCTCTGAGCGAGTGAGAATGGATGCATGCATGCTTTCATGCTGTGCTGCCAGGCCTGACACCATGTCCTCCATCTGCCAAACAATCCCAAGCAGGCATAGACCTATAAATGTATGTACGGAGTAGAGTATGCATAACCTTCTATCACAGCCCCAGCTATGGAGAAGCTGAGCTTCATCTTGCTCAGGCCTCAGGCACATCCTCACTTAACCTTATGTCAACAGATGTGAAGGTATAGAGGGGCTGATTTCTTTCACCTCTTGATCACCTCTCCTCTCAGAGTCATCCCACAGAGATGTAAATCCCACCAAATCATGCAAAATCCTCTTCCCTCCTCACCCAGAGTCACTCTGGACCCATGTTTTTTGTTTTGTTTTGTTTTGTTTTTTTCCTGAAAGACTTCATTTGAGTGTACTCACATCTTGAAGCTGTGGCCATGCACTGGCCACAAGCAGCCAGGAAGTGGCCTCAATGCAGGCTGAGGACCTATAGAGCTCATCTATGTACATGAATATTGCAACTCTGTTGCAGTTTTTTTGTAGTTTTTCTTCTTTTGATGCCATTATTAATGATGCATTATTTTTATTGAGACAAAATTTGCACATGATTAAATGCAAGATCTTAAGGGTACAATTCTGTGAGTTTTCAAAAATGTATACACTTGTGTATACACCACCTAAAGCAAGGTAAAGAATATCTCTGTCATCCCCAACAGTTTCCTCAGGCCTCCTTCCAGCCAATCCCCATTCTCCACAGGCACTGTTCTGATTTCTATCACCATAGACTCATTGTAAGACTGTTTATGTTACTCTTCACTGCACTGGCCTTTGATTGAAGTAAAATTCACCCTCCTTACAAGTTCTTCGTGCATAGCTGTAGCTGGTCTGACTTTTCCAACCTCATAGATCTTTTTGCTCACTATGCAGTTTCTGGAACGTGCCCAGTGTTTTCACGACCTGTTGCTCTCCCACACTCTCTGTTCCCTCTCTGTGAAGCACTCTTCTCCCAATTCCCCTTTGTCCCATTGAGGACTGGCTCCTTTCCATCCTCCAGGTCATGGCTGAAAAGTCATCTAGAAGCTCTCCTTGACTTCCGTTATTAGTAGGTCTTCCCTTAACCAAATGCTCATTCCTTTATCACTTCAGCTTCTTCATTTTCTAGTTGCTCTTACTTCTTTGTTTGTGTCCTAGCTAATAGGCTACCTATACCAATAGACCGTACACTGCATCCATTCATTCATGTATTCCACAATATCTACTAAGTATTTGTTCTATGATAAACACTGTTCAAGGTGCTGGGAATATAGCAGTGAAAAAAAAAAAATAGAATATCTGCTCTACTGGCTTTCATTCTAGTAGAGGGAGACAGGCCATAAATGAATAAGCAAGAAAATAGTGGCAACTCAGTTGGCAATAAAGACTATGGAAGAAAATAAAGTAGGGGAGGAAAGAGGGGATTCTCAGTCCCGTGAATGCTATTTCATACAAGGTGGTCAGAGTCCTCCCTGATAAGATGACATATAAACAGAGACTTGAAGATAGGGAGGGAGCAAATCATTTGTGTATCTGGCAGGAAGAGAATTCAAGGCTTCCAAAGGCAGGGACATGCTTGGTGTGTTCCAGAACCTGGAAAGAAGCCACAGGGGTGGAGTGAGTGAGGGCAGTTCTTGTGTTGATGGAAGAGAGGGGCTTAGTGAGGTGATGATGATGAAGTACTGAAAAGCCTTTATTTGCTTTGAATGAGATGGGAGGGTTAGTAGGAGACCAGTTAGAAGCTATGACAAGGAGGTGATGATGGCTTTGGCAGTAGGAATGCAGGTAGTAAGTCGAGGTCAAATTCCAAGTACACTTTAAAGGTCAAGCCAACAGGTTTTGCTTATGGATTGGATATGAATGTGAGTGAAAGGATGTCAGTCAAGGTTGGCTCAGGAGAAGCTAATTTGGATTGAGGGTAGAGTATATGAGGGACTTAACTTTGGTACATGCTTATTTCAGGATGTCCATTAGAGACTCCTAACCCTACTCCCAGGCAGACTGGATATGTGAGTCTAGAGTTCTTTTGTACACGCTTATTTCAGACTGGATATGTGAGTTTAGAGTTCTGTGAAAACAGAACTGAAGAATGGAAGGCACACACTTGGGAGCTGTCAATCAATAAATACTATGTAAATATGCAAGGCTGAGTGAGATCCCATGAAGGTGGAACTATGTCTATTGTGTTCATTACCATATACCCAGTGCTTAGACCATTCACATCTGTGATGCATAAATGAATGACCCAAAAAGTAACTCATCTGTGTTTATGTTGTGTTTTTTTTTTTTTTTTTGAGACGGAGTCTCGCTCTGTTGCCCAGGCTGGAGTGCAGTGGCCGGATCTCAGCTCACTGCAAGCTCCGCCTCCCAGGTTTACCCCATTCTCCTGCCTCAGCCTCCTGAGTAGCTGGGACTACAGGTGCCCGCCACCTCGCCCCGCTAGCTTTTTTTTTTTTGTATTTTTTAGTAGAGACGGGGTTTCACCGTGTTCACCAGGATGGTCTCGATCTCCTGACCTCGTGATCCGCCCATCTCGGACTCCCAAAGTGCTGGGATTACAGGCTTGAGCTACCACGCCCGGCCCTGTGTTATGTTTTTAAAGGTGTTTTTTTGAGACAGGGTCTTATCTGTTGCCCAGGCTGGAGTACAGTGGCTTAATCATGGCTCACTGCAGCCTCGACCTCTTGGGCTCAAGTGATGTTCCAGGTTCAGCCACCCAAGTAGCTTGGTGCCACCATGCCCAGCTATTTTTAAATTTTTTTGATAGAGATTAGGTCTCACTATGTTACCCAGGCTGCTCTCAAACTCCTGAGCTCAAACAATCCTCCCACCTCAGCCTCCCAAAGTGCTGGGATTACAGTAGTTAGCCAGTGTACCCAGCCCCACCTACTTTATTTTTCCTGCAAGTTGCATTTTAAACTATTATCTACTCTCCCACAAATGATGTCCAGAACAGCTCTGAAAAATATTACTAAGTTACTGAAGCCAAAACACCAAGGTGACCTTATCCATCTTCTTCACACTCAGATGTACCTTTCACATCTCAGCTTGATCTCATTAGAAGCCAAGTCCTTCCTTATATGCATTCATAATTCATAGGAAGGCAGAAGATGCCATTTAGCATAAAGCCATAGGGCAGGGCTGATGGCACCTTTGTGAGGGCTTCCCTGAAATCAGGAAGCTGATATCACAACTCCCATCTCACTACTGATGGTGGCCTTCTGCCTTAAAGTATGTGCAGTGATAGGAACACAGAGCCACATCTACAAAACTCAAACTGCCAACAAGCCCCCAAAGCTCCCATAAGACTAAAAGCTTCTTTCACTGAATTCCGAATTGCTGAAACATGACTGTCAATGTGTCCACATTTCACTGCTAATGCCTTGTTTACTCTGCATTATTAACACCTTCTAACTGCAGCTGTCTCTTATTAATGCCCAGGTTCTTGGCAAGTCAATGCCTGTGGGGTTGCTTTAGGGTTTCAAAGACATTCTTAGGTATCCAATGACAGAACTCTTAAGACATTTAGAATTACGGCTTAGAAATGTAAAGGATAAAGAGACGAAAAAAGAAAGCGGGGCTGATAGAATGGAAACATAACACCTACACAAAACAGGGCAATGGATTTTCCAGGAACTGGTGAGGCCTGTACTCCTTCTGCAACAATCCATTTCTAGAATTCCCCCACAGTGAAAGAAAAGCTACCTCTAATCAATCCTTCCACTTGTTCCTTATTAACTACTTAATCTCTTTCCACTCTATACATGCAATAGCCTAGAGAAGAAAGTCCTGCAATTTAGTGGAGGTTTATTGCCACAAAAGACAAAAGAATTTTCAGTCCAAAAGATAGTCATTGTGGTACACAGTCTTTATTGCAGATTTCTATTTTAACTCTAGTTCTAGCTTTATTTTATTTAAATCCTACAGAGTAAGTGAAAAATGTAGCCCTGTGATTTAAATATGATTTTAAATCATCAGCTCATAGTCCATTTTCACACACTTTGGAGCTGTCACTTAGGACCCAAGCATCTCCTTTTCTTCTCCTTTACCAACTTCTACATTAAGTTCTATACTTACTCCAAATTCCTAATGTTGGTACAATGAATATTTGCTGGTTTAAACCCCAGCTCTGTCATTGGATGGGGTAACTTAGGTCAAATTAGTTATTCTGTCTGTTTCATAGTCTTCTCATTTGTAAATGGGTGAGAGATGTTAATTCCATCAAGTGCTGAGAGTATGAATGAGATAAGGCATGTAAAGGACTTGGCACAATACCTGGATGCTGCAAGGTAGCTCTCTCTTATTATGACTGGTGTTTTCCCAGGGATGACATAGACCCCTGTGCCTCCAGATTACCAGGTTATGTAGGAACAATGCACCCCCAATAATGGCCCCCATGTGTCACAACCCTTTCCTCCCAGGTTGGACACCATTAAATGGTATTTACTCTCCCTGTCTAGGTGAATGAAATATTCAGAAAATTAAATTAAATTTCTGATCACAAAACAGCTGGATGGGATTTGTATTTTTCTGTTTGCCAACACTGTTTAGGATGGTTTTCATATTTTTTGCAGGCTTTCTGTGTACCATATGGTCAGGGCACCTCAGCTCTGATGATAGCTAGGGAAATAGGGATTAATGTAGGGTAGTGGAGGGAGAAGATTGTTGGAGAGAAAAGCACTACAGGGTCCATTACAACTAGTCTTATCAGCTGTGTCTCACCACTCTCACCCCAAAGTTCCAGGAGCAGCACAGCAGAGCACAGGGCATCTCACAGTGAAGGTCACTGTTCCTTTATTTGCCCATTGACCTGTAGACCTCTGAGCAGCCACCAACAAGGGAGACCGTGGGGCTGGTGACCTCACCATCTGCACACTGAAGGGAACACTCAGATGCTTTGCATTCCTGCTCAGTTTTGCTTTGCCCTTTATTCACCCTATTACCTTTCTCCTTTTTCTCCATGCTTTGGTATTGGGGTGAAAAATGTAGGTGTGATCCTAAATCCTATAATGGACCTAATTTTAAAGACTTAATGTCTAAGGTCTCCTACAAAGCCTGCAAACTCACACATGTACCCCCCGAACCTAAAATAAAGGTCAGAAGAAAGAAAAAAGAACAGCATATCAAATTGTTAAGAGAAGTAAGTGATACAATTAAAAAAAAAAAGCCCACTGTGCTGTATCCCACAGCAAGGTTTGACTGGTCCCAATATGACTAGCAATGAGCTGTGCTTTGATCTGGACAAGAAATGGGAGAGAGAGAAGGGGGAAGAATCATGATGGAAATGAAGGCTGGGATGGGGGTAGGGATGGAAATTGTTACCTCAAAGTCTCTCCTTTGAGCAACACACAGTCTACAGAAGGCCTACCACCTAGAAGGAATGACACACCAAATTGGGAGTATCCGCTGACACTTTAGCAAGGCTGATTGCTTTACAGCCTGGGACACAGGCCAGCAGAATGCTAATGGAAAAATGATCGACAATCTGAAACAGCTGGGAGTCTGCTTTTTAGAACTGATGACCTCTGGCCGGGCGCGGTGGCTCACGCCTGTAATCCCAGCACTTTGGGAGGCCGAGACGGGCGGATCACAAGGTCAGGAGATCGAGACCATGGTGAAACCCCGTCTCTACTAAAATACAAAAAATTAGCCGGGCGAGGTGGCGGGCGCCTGTAGTCCCAGCTACTCAGGAGGCTGAGGCAGGAGAATGGCGTGAACCCGGGAGGTGGAGCTTGCAGTGAGCTGAGATCGCGCCACTGCACTCCAGCCTGGGTGACAGAGCAAGACTCCGTCTCAAAAAAAAAAAAAAAAAAAAAAAAAAAAAAAAAAAGAACTGATGACCTCTAAGGTGGTTTTAAGACAAAAAGTGTTTCTTCCCTAGTGTGAAGGTAAATTAATTAGGTCAGATCATGTAAAAATAACAGGCAAGTAAGTCCCACTATTGGGACTCAACAGTTCTGGCAACTTCTCTTAAAAAAGAAAAGGACATAGGCCAGGCGTAGTGGCTCACGCCTGTAATCCCAGCACTTTGGGAGGCCGAGGCGGGTGGATCATGAGGTCAGGAGATCAAGACCATCCTGGCTAACACGGTGAAACTCCATCTCTACCGAAAATACAAAAAAGTAGCCGGGCGTAGTGGCAGGCGCCTGTAGTCCCAGCTACTCAGGGGCTGAGGCAGGAGAATGGCGTGAACCCGGGAGGCGGAGTCTGCAGTGAGCAGAGATCGCACCACTGCATTCCAGCCTGGGCGACAGAGGGAGATTCCATCTCAGAAAAAAAAAAAAAGAAAGAAAGAAAGAAAAAAGAAATGGACATAGTAGGAGGAGATAAATCTGTATCCCGTAACAGATGAGAGATGTTGGGTCTTTTTGGTTTTACTTTTCATAACTCAGCACTCTCCCTGGAACTGGTTTAAATTTTGCCTTGTACATAGCACAGTCATTCTGTTTAGTAAAAAGGTCTTGCCAGAGTACCAGATAATGCAATGGTCCTGCAGCTATTCCCTCGCACCTAATGCATTTACTCTATCATCAGTGGAGGAGAAGGGATTTTAACTGTTGTGCAGAGGAAAGACTGTATAAAGCAGAGGCTAAAAATAAAGTCATATAGTCCAGTTCTGCTACTTATTAGCTGTGTGGGCTTGCAGATGTAACTTCATTTCCTTATGCCTCAGTTTCCTCTTGTGTGAAGTTAGGATGTCACAAACAGTCTTATCTTTCAAGGGACCCAGGTTTTAAAGTCAGCACTTGAAATAGCCTCCACTGCTGTTTGTTTTTTGAGCAAATGAGACAGTTGATTTGCACTTAGGGACTAGATTGTGTGAAAAAATGTATCTTAAATACTGGAAGTCTACAACAACAATCCAAAGCAACAGGAGGCTTTTACAGTCTGAGAGACGCGAGAACTGAGATGCAGGAGAGGGACAGGGCTCACATCTCTCAGCTCATTTTCACTCTGGAGCATTCAGCAGAGTCACATGAAATCCCTAACTAACGATCCCTTCCTCTCTCCCACCTTCACCTTCTCCTTTACCTCTGTCTTCTCCCTTATTTGAATTCTAGCCAGTTAAATTCTAGTTTGATGCAGTTCATCTAGAATATACACATCAGAGTTGTTGCAAGAATTAAATGAAATAATACACCTGTGACAGCCATGCGATATGCCACTTACAGTCCCTTCAAGAGAGACCCTGCTGCGAGGAGCCTAGTGATCTAACAGCCCTCGGCTACAACACCTTCAGAATCCAATGCAGGGTCCACACTCAGGTCCTGCTCTTCCCAGGCAGCTCCCAGGCAATGTAAGCACTATGGGGAAGTTAGGGCCAGCCATTCTTTCCCAGTGCTAGACTCCAGCAACAGACCTTGCGCTCCCTCTCGGCCGGGCCAAGTCTTTTTCAGAATTGCAGTGCAGCCCGAGGCTCTCATCCAATTGCTCCCTCTCTCTCTCCCTCCCTCCCTCCTTCCTTACTTTCCTTCCTGCCTGCCAGCCTGCCTGCCAAGGCTTTATCAGAATTGCGCTGCAGCCTGAGGATCTCATCCAGCCAACCTACCTTCCTTCCTTCCTTCCTTCCCCTCAAATATATCAGTATGGTTTAAGACTCCTCCCACCTACTTGATAGGAATTTCCTTTTTATTTCTAATTCTGTCTCATCACCTGCTTCCTGGAGAACCTGAACTGACACAGCATGCAAAGTACTGAGCATAGAATGAAGGTTCTGGAAATACTAGCTGTTACTGTTATCATTACTATGATCTGATTAATGACTCAACTAACAGCAGAAACTCTTGGAGGCATCTACCATCATGACAATCAGATCCAAGGGTCCTCAGCAGAATCTCAGCCCTTGCCTATCGCATATCCAGTTCTCTGTCCCTGGGACAACGTTCCAAACAGAAAATCAATTCTTTTTCCTAATGCTTCACTGTGCAGTGAGAATTTCAAAACCTCTGAATGATTTGGGGTAAAAGCATTGAGAACTTCAGAATCAACTGGAATAGTGGACGTCCAACACCTTTCATCTTAGGAAGAACAAACACCATAGTCCTGAAGAGCCTTCTTAAAACAAGTCTCAGTGAGAGCCACATTCATTAAACAAAGCCCTTCTGAGGAAGTTTTGTGTCAAGTCATTATTGTCCACCTAGTATGTGTATTACTGGATGCATCTGAGCCATTTATTAGTCTCGGAGAGAAAAATGATAGTCAAGGCAGCAAGGGAAAGACAGAAGAGTCTGTGAAAACACTTGACAGCCTACAGCCCTAAGCCACGTCCACTAGAGCGCATAGAACACTTTTCAGTGACAGGTCGCACAAGTTGCGGGGAACCCTCTTATGACGGCAGCTATAAACTCAATTCTCCTGAGATCTAAGATGCTGGTTCCAATTCAGTGACCACAGACTTAGCAGAGGCGCCATCAACAATATGATAATGGCTTGTGAAACAGGTTTTATTGATGCTGTGCTTATCACAGCAGAGAAACAGCTGGCAATCAGCAGCAATTAGGTGCTTAATGAAACTGCTTTGGAGACACTGCTGCTGAAAAGATTGCCATGGGTGGCACAAAGAACTCAGCAATCAATCTCAATGAAGTCCGTGGCTGTGTTTCTTTTTGAAAGCACTTCTTTCATCAAAATAACTATGTGACTTTGGCTCCATCTAAAGGAAGGGGAATCAACTTTGATCTGATGACACACATAGAATGCATTGGTGTGATAACCACCTAAGCAGACCCTGGCACACTCAGAGGTCCAGGGCAAGACTAGGGAAAGGGGAGAAGAGGCCAATCTGAGAGATGGCAGTAGGTCTCTCTCAATTCACAAAGTTGACCATGACTGAGTTCTGTAGTGTAATTTGTATGTTGCTAATGAAAACAACCTAAAAGGGAAGAGTCCATACTCATCACCTTTGGGGGAGGAGAAACAATATTGAATTACTGGAAGAAAACAAATGGGGTTGTAATTACCTGCCTCTATTACAAATTACTCTATTGTGTAAATGTTTTTGCTACTCCATACAAATTATTTTTTGCTACTCTATACACATTATTGTGTATTGTTTTTGCTACTGTAGAATATATATTGACCTAGAATGGACTTGGCAACACTTCTGTTTCCCTTATGCCAAGTCCATTCTAGGTCAATAAATATTCTATAGTAGCAAAAACATTGACTTGAGAATGTGACTGATGTGGGCCTGAGGCATGGGTCTGATCCTTGCCTAGCTACGTGACCACAGGAAGGCTACAGCTCTCTCAGAAACTCAGTTTCCTGAATTAGAAAATAGGAATAAGATAACTACCCAACAGCGTTTGTGAGACAAAATACCATCATGTATGTGAGAGACTGTATTTAGTCTGTTCTCACACTGCTAATAATGACATACCTGAGGCTGGGTAATTTATAAAGAAAAAGAGGTTTAATGGACTCACAGTTCCACATGGCTGGAAAGGCCGCACAATCATGGTGGAAGGTGAAAGCCATGTCTTAAATGGCAGCAGGCAAGAGAGAATGAGAGTGAAGCGAAAGAGGAAACCCCTTATAAAATCATCAGATCTCGTGAAACTTATTCACCACCATGAGAGAACAGTATAGTGGAAACTACCCCATGATTCAATTATCTCCCACTATGTCCCTCCCATAACACATGGGAATTATGGGAGCTACAATTCAAGGTGAGATTTGAGTGGGGACACAGCCAAACCATATCAGAGGCCTTAGCATCTTGTCCCAATAGATTACTTAAAATCAATCACAATCTGTCATGTAACATGTGATAGACACACAACCCAGAGAACAAAAACTGCTGCCCTTATATTTATCATCTGCCTTAAGACTAATAAGAAAGAATTTAAAAAAAATACTTAAAAGCAGGTTAGAAAATCTCACTTTAACATTAAGGAGTTTTGGCAGTATCATAAAGAGGTACTAGATACCATGACTGGGTAACTTCATAATAATAATAGCTAATATTTCATTAAGTATTTTATTAAGTTCTGAGCATTATTCTAAGTACTTTATATTGATTACTTCATTTAATCCTCAGAACCACTCTATGAGGTAGAAAACATTATTTTTTCACTTTACAGATTAGAAAACTGAGGCACAGAGAAGTCTAGTAATTTGAACAAGATCATGCAAATTGCAAGTTATAAAGGCTAGATTCAGATGCAAGCAATCTGATTTCCAATCCTATATTCTAACTGCCAAAGATGGATATTCTGAGACTGGCAAAATTGTATTTCCTGACCTAGGAGCTGTTTGCCATATAGTATTTTATTCATGTGGTTCTGAATCTGTTATATTTTCTTAAAAAACATTTCTAAGTGATAATATTAGTAGCTAAAATTTTACCACTTGATGCTTTGACCAAAAATTGGGCACTGGATGTATTTTGCATATCGTGTGTTTTGCAACCATAGGTGCAGAATGAAGGCTCTGTAATGTTGCAATAATATCCGTTACAGTTATTTGTGACAGTGGCTCAGAAGGTAGTAGAAATTGTATTTTTGATTTGTGGTAGGAGGTGCTGTTGTTTTCCAGATTCCATTGGAAAAAAATGGGGAAATCATATAAGCAAAGTTTTTATTTTGGCATTCTGAATCCCCCTTTTAGCTGTATTTTTCTCAAAATCTATTTGTTTCTCTCTTCATGTATTTGTCTCCTAAATTACCTCTCTCTAATCCTTACTCTTTATCTCTTTCTCCTCTTTATCTCATCCCTTTTTCTGCTTGGCCCCATACCTGTACCCTACTAGTTCCCTTCTCCTTGCCTCTCTCTCCTAGTATCAAATTGGAGAGCACTTCTTACTGCTTTTATTTATTGAATATTATGGTGCATGATCTTTATTAAAAATGGTTGAATGGATTTTTGGAGTGAATCATCTTCACTCCAGAAATCATCTCCTCTAGCTGAGCTTTCGCTCAGTTAGGTGTCCTTTGGTGGACTTTTATTTTAGTAACTGCATGGTCCTCAGTTAATAAAAGCTTCTGTAACTCATGGAAGTTTAGGATTGGAAGGTAAGAAGAAAATGAGGTATGGATGTATACATTGCCCAAAGCTCTCCCCTTTATCTTCATATGCCTCTTGCTTTTTTTCTCTTGCAGACACCCAACACAGAAAGCACATGTCAGGGGTGTTTCTTGGCCTATAGCTCATATAAGGCTTAATCTTGCTATAGTCAAAGAGATCTACTACAAGGGCATAGGGCATATACTCAGAGAGACCTCATCACTTAAGCAAGAATGTGTCCTCAGAGGCTAAAAGTAGCTAGGAAGATTATCCCCTAAGCCCAGGATCTTTAGGTCTGATCCCCAAAGTATAATAAAAAATAAAAATAAAAAAAAAAAATAAAAAAAAAAAAACCAAGTCAGTCTTTACAAATTTGTATTTGCATTTAATTTGTGAACATGACCCCAAAATATGATTACCAGACAAAAAAGTATATAAAAAATCCCGTTCTCTCTGCTAAAGAGACACTTGCATTTTTTAATTCAATAGCTGTATACGAATCCCTCCTCAGTGTGCAATGTGGTGTGCCATCCCCCAACAACCCAAATAAGTACAGTGTACTCCAGCTCTTCCCTTATCAACATGGTTCAGATCAGATTCTCCAAATTCTATAGGGCCCTGCCTGCCTCTGGACCTTGATAAGCCAGACCTATCACAAGTAGTTATTATAATAACCCTGGCCACCGTGTCCCCAACTTCACCTTAGAAGACTTCCTTTCCTCTCTGGGAGAGTCCAGTCAGTACCTTGAACAGTTCCATGGCTTCCAATGGGGAGTATCATATACCTGTTGGTTTGTTCTGTAAGTAGGCTGGGATCCCTCATTCTTGATTTCTTTCTCTGGTCCTGCTAACACTATTTCTTCTTCCTCCTCATCACTCTCTTCACAATAGGAATCAAATGCATCAGCATAGTATTCTTCAGCCACAAGTGGGTCTTCTGGGATCTCTGAAATAATGAACAAACAACAGTCAGATACTACCAGTTATTAAAATTATAATGAGGTAAGAATACCCTGTCTTTTCACAGGGATGTATATTTTGCTTGCACTAACAAAGCTTCCATGGAGTGTAGAGCTGAATCTCAGCTTCCTGAAAGTATTTGGTTGAATGTAATAAACACTCAGCAAAATAAAACCAGTGGAGGAAAGGAGGAACATTTCCATTAGCAACTACCTTTTGAAGGCAAGAAAAAAATCATGAAACAAGAATAAATAATATGCTTGAACATCTTGACATTTGGAGGCATGAATCCTTATTTAAAATGAGGAAATTTAGGAGCAAAGGTAGGACAAGATGTCCTGGCTGAAGGGTCCTGTTACACAACACACATAAAGTTCTTAGCGTAGGTAGTTGGAGCAAAACTACCGCAGCATTTTTTCTAGATATTTCTTTTTTTTTTTTTTTTTTAATGTTACTGCTAAGACCAAACAAGATGACTAGGATATACAGCAGCAGCATTTTGGCAAGCTGGGAAAAACACAATTCTTTTCTAACAGGTAATGATAGCTTTTGAGATGGAGTTCACTCTGGTGGGTCCTATTTACTTAACCTTACATTCAGCACTTATTTTAAAAAAGAATACCCACTTGAACTGATGACAATAAGCATCTACCCAAGTTACTTGATGCAACATTGTTAGTAACTAGAATAAAGTCGGTGTTTCTAACAATCTTCAGTGAAGAAAGGCCATGAATGGATCACAATAAAGCATAACGATATAAACTCTTATTTACTAATGGGGGCCTAGAAATAAAGAACTACCCAAAGAACTACCCTTGGGTCGGGGGAGGAGAAAATTGTAATACTCGACTGCAGCAAAACAGTAGGCATTTTAGACTTTGCACCATACTCAGACTTAAAAATAAAATTTGTATTCTAAATTATAACACATTATATTTCAATCTATTGTTGCTATTTCCTGTCTAGTGGGAAAAATATGAAATTTGGGGTCAGAAAATCAAGGCTGGAATCTAGCTCTTCCACCTTTTAGATGAAAATTTGTGCAAGAGACTTAAACTCACAGAGCTCCAATTTCTGTGATAAAATTAACATAAGTGTAATCTAGTAGAGTGGCTACTGAGATTTAGTAATAGAATTCTCATGAAAGCATCGGTATGCAGGGAAGTTTCATACAAATGTTCACTCAATTTCCATGTCTGTAAAAATGGGCTTTTCATTAAATGAGTTCAGAATCCTTTCAAAGTAAAATACTTAATGGATTTAGAATTCCCTGGAAATAGAAGATGTTAAAATGTGTTTGTTATCTATGGTTTTGCGCTAAAACATAAAAGGCTGCTGTAGAGTAGAATAAAACTAGTCAGCTCAAAAGACAAAATTACATATATTCAAAACTGCCTTTGCCAGTTCCTTAGAAAGCAGTGTACTAGGGATCTCATACCTTCTCTCGGCAATTTCAACACAGCGTTTTGTTTTTTTTTTCCAGATCAGTTCAGATCACTGATTTTCAGCTGATCATCAGATGAGATAGAATACTGTTATGGAGAAGCCATAGTTTTTATTTTTTTATTTATATTGAAATAATATATATTATTTTATTAAATGTGGCTTCTAGTCATTATATCAAGAAGACACCTGCATGTGTCTGTATGTACACACATATATATAACATACCTATACACGTATGTAGATGCATATAGAACTTCAATATCTTTTGCGTACAAGTGGTTTTTTGGTTACATGGGTGACTTTTGCAGTGGTGAGGTCGAGATTTTAGTGCACCCTCACCCAAGTAGTATACACTGTACCCAATATGCAGTTTTTTATCCCTTACCTCCCTCCCACCCTCCTCCCCTCTGAGTCTCCAAAGTCCATTATACCACTCTGCATGTCTCTGTGTACCCATAGCTTAGCTCCCACTTATAAGTGAGAACATATGGTATTCGGCTTTCCATTCCTGAGTTACTTCACTTAGAATAATGGCCTCCAGCTCCATCCAAGTTGCTGCAAAAGACAGTATTTCATTCTTTTTTTAACGGCTGAGTAGTATTCCATGGTGTACATATGCCACATTTTCTTTATCCACTTGTCAGTGATGGGCAGTTATGTTGGTTCCACATCCTTGCAATTGTGAATTGTGTTGTGATAAACATAAACGTGCAGGTATCTTTTTGCTATAATGACTAGAAACCATGTTTAATAAAAATCTTCATTTTACTTACACTGAGAATGACAAGAGGATCACAGCATGAGAAGTGTATGAAAACTAAAATCCCCTGAGAATCTCCTGTTCTGCCATCAAGTAGGGCCATGTGCTTGCTGAGTGGAATGAAAGACAGAACCATATGATATCTTCCTTCTCTTGCCCACCCTCAACTCTCTCTGAATCTCTGTGTCCTTCTCTGAGCTGTCCATTCTCTCTCTTTGCCCACTCTCTTCTACTTCCTCTCCCTCTCCTTGAGTCTCTTTGTCCCTTTGACAGTTATTCATTCTCTCACTCATTCATATTTTTCCCTCTTGCTCTCCCATTTTCCCTTTATCTTCATTCCTCCTTGTCCACTCCCTTGGCTTTCAAACTATGACATGGTAAGAAATATCATTTACATTGGTTGCCCAGTGCACAGAAATATGCTTATATATGTATGTATGTAAATATCTTTATAGTTGAAACAAAAGTTTCATATTTCAAGACCTACTTACCCAAACTACATATGATACACTCTGGTGTTTTTCATTCTGTTCAATCATTTTTTTATGCTGGTTGCAACTCACTAAACTGACCTCTCAACCTGCAGTTTGAAAAACACCCCAACCTAGCTAGAGAGACCAACATTCAGAAACACTCCTTTAGAATGCTGGCTTTGGCATAAAAACAAAATCTGCATTTAAGTCAAGCCTCTAGTAGTAGCTCTGTAACATTGTGTTATTTAAGCTTTCTGCACTTCAGTTTTCTCATCTATAAAATAAAGATGATAATATTGGTCTCATGGAATTGTTGGAAACATTCCATAGTATAATGGATGCAAAGTATGTATCAAATAAATGTTAGTTACTATTGGAAATAATAAGGCAAACACTCAGTAGTTTTGCCTGTAATACCCAACACCACTTAACAGTGTCACACATCACTTAACAATGAGGATATCTTCTGAGGAATATGTCATTCGGTGATTTCATCATTGCATGAACATCGAAGAGTGCACTTATTACAAACCTAGACAGTATAACCTACTACACATCCATGTTTATGTGGTATGGCCCATTGCTCTTAGGCTACAGCCCTGGACAGCATGTTACTACACCGAATACTGTAGACAACTGTAACACAGTGGTAAGTATTTGTGTATCTTAACATTAAAAATGTACAGTAAAAATGTAAAAGACTTTTTAAATGGCACATCTGTACAGGGCAGTTACCATGAATGGGTATGCAGGACTGGAAGTTGCCCTGGGTGAGTCAGTGAGTGAGTGCTGAGTGCATGTGAAGGCCTAGAACATTACCGTACACTACTATAGACTTTATAAAC
This sequence comes from Rhinopithecus bieti, assembly GCF_001698545.2. Classification (NCBI taxonomy): domain Eukaryota; kingdom Metazoa; phylum Chordata; class Mammalia; order Primates; family Cercopithecidae; genus Rhinopithecus; species Rhinopithecus bieti. The sequence goes on from NW_016824412.1 coordinate 264,622, forward strand.
ACTGGACACTTAGGCTACACTACATTTATAAAAAACGTTTTCCTTTCTTCAATAATAAATTAAACAGCTTACTCTAAGTTTTTTAAACTTCTTGACTCTATCGTAATAACACTTAGCTTAAAACACAAACACATTGTATAGCTGTACGAAAATATTTTCTTTTTTTTTACTTCTCTCCTAACTAGGAGATAGTCAATAAACATTTTTTCTTTCTTTTTCTTTTTCAACTATTTTGTTAAAAATGAAGACACAAACACACACATTAGCCTACTGCTACACAGCGTCAGGATCACTGATACCACTGTCTTCCACCTCCACATCTTGTCCCACTAGAAGGTCTCTAGGGGCAGTAACACACATGAGCCTCCATCTACTGTAATAACAGTGCCTTCTTCTGAAATACCTCCCGAAGGACCTGCCCAAGGCTGTTTTACAGTTAATTTTTTTTTTAATAAGTAGAAGGAGTACACTTTAAAATTATGATAAAAAGTATAGCAGGCCAGGCATGGTGGCTCATTCCTATAATCCCAGCACTTTGGCTGGCCGAGGCGGGCAGATCACCAGAGGTCAGGAGTTCAAGAACAGCCTGGGCAACATGGAGAAACCCACTCTTTACCAAAAATACAAAAAATTAGCTGGGTGTGGTGGCGCACACTTGTGGTCCCAGCTAACTGGGAGGCTGAAGTGGGAGGATTACTTGAGCCTGGAAGGTGGAGGTTGCAGTGAGCCAAGATCATGCCAGTGCACTCCAGACTGGGTGACAGAGTGAGAACACACCTCGAAAAAAAAAAAAAATGTATAGTAAATACATAAAGTAGTAACAGTCATTTGTTATCACTATACTGTACATAATTATATGCATTACACTTTTATATGACTGGCAGTGTAGTAGGTTTATTTACCCTGCATCTCCACAAATATGCGAGTGGCTACGTTGTTCTGCAATGTTTTGATGGCTATGATAGCACTAGGTTTTGGGAATTTTTCAGCTTCATTAATGGGACCACCATTGTACATGCAGTCTATCATTGACCAAAAGATTGTTACGCAGTGTATGACTGTATTAGACAATTGCAAATATATACCCAGGTTTAAAATATTTATTTTAAATAGAATAACTTCTCAAAATTCAGACTGAACCCAACTGAAATGGGTAATATGGAATCTAGACTCTCTCTGGTTTCCTTTCTGTTGGACTCCACAGGAATCCTTAGGCAATTCACCACACTGTTCACCTCCCACTGTCCTTCCTGTCCACTGGTTCCGTCTAGGTTTCCTTCAAGCAGCTCAGGAGAAACCTCTGCAAGGGGGTTTGACAAATATGTTCCGTAAAGGGCTACATAGTAAAAAGTTTTAGGCTTTGCAGATTACATGGTCTCTGTCACACAACTACCCAACTCTGCCTTTGTAGTGTGAAAACAGACAATACATAAATGAATGAGTGTGGCTATGTCCCAATAAAACTTTATTTACAAACATAGGCAGCAAACCAAGTCAGATCTCTACAACACAGACAAATCTTTCTTTTGTTAAAATACTAAGTTCCTCTTCCCAAAACGTAGCTCACTATGTACAGACAGCCTTAGTCCCTTTCCCTCTCCTACCTAGGATTTCCTCCTAGAAGGGGAAGAGGGAAAGAAGTGGCCAGGGAAAAGTGCCATTCTGCCACCTAAGTTGTAAAACAAACTGGGATGAATCTGTCTCCAGTATTTCTTAAGTAAGCTCCATTAACTTGGTACTGCCCACGAAAGGACTCACTTTCATTTTCAAAGGGAAAAGTCAAAAGAAATGTAAGTCTGTTTGAACTGTGTTTGTCAAGCCTCATGTTTTTCATACATAGACCCAATTTGAAGCCTTATTAGGCTAAGGTTCCTTTCTCCTGTCACTAAGGGGAAAAGAGTCTGATAAATAGCTTTAATTTCCTTGTACCCTGAAGTCAGCCTCATAATGGGTATACTGGAGTGGCATTCCAGATCTTCTGTATGCCGGGTAAGCAGTAACAGAACGTGTTTATGAAGGAATCCAATAATGGCTGCACGAGTTTGGACACACATGTTTCAAATCCATGCTGGAAAAACGAAGACATCACCCTGTTCCAGGAAAATGATGGCCTTTATCAGATCCTCCAATTAAGACCCAAATAAATGCCTTTCTCTAAGACTTGTGTGAGCATCAGGATCACCCGCGGGCTTGTTAAAATGGATCTCTGGGTCCCACCCCAAGACTTGCTGATTCAGTAGGTCTGGTGTGGTACCTGAGAATCTGCATGACTCCCAAGTTCCCAGGTGATGCTGATGCTGCTGGTCTGGAGGCTGCACTCTCAGAATCACTGCTCTAGAATGTGACTAGTTCAAATAAGAGTATACACTATAACAAAATAGAAAAGATTTTATACTATCTCTACATATTTCAACCTTTGTATGTTAAAGACAAAATGTAAACAAAAGAAAAACTTTGCCTTAGAAGAGCTCAAGTTGCTGTGCTATTAGTTGTCTAAATTACTTACAATCTCCATGGAGGTATAAGTAACTGAACTATTCCCATTTTGTTGATAGAAAAGAACAAAGCTGGGGGGCGGAGCAAGATGGCCGAATAGGAACAGCTCCAGTCTCCAACTCCCAGCGCGAGCGACACAGAAGACGGGTGATTTCTGCATTTTCAACTGAGGTACTGGGGTCATCTCACTAGGGAGTGCCGGACAATCGGTTCTGGTCAGCTGCTGCAGCCTGACCAGCGAGAGCTGAAGCAGGGCGAGGCATCGCCGCACCTGGAAGCGCAAGGGGAAGGGAATCCGTTCTCCTAGCCAGGGGAACTGAGACCCACAACACCTGGAAAATCGGGTAACTCCCACCCCAATCCGGCGCTGTAAGCATCCAGGCACTCCAGGAGAATATATCCCAATTCTGGCCGGGAGGGTCCCACGCCCACGAAGCCTCCCTCACTGCTAACACAGCAGTCTG
>NW_016824412.1:270469-280782 GCF_001698545.2 Rhinopithecus bieti
AAAAAAAAAAAAAAAAAAAAAAAAAGAAAAGAACAAAGCTAACGGTGGGCAGGCCAAAGTTATAATCTTTATATTTGTGTGCATTTTACAGTTTAAAAAGCACATTGATATACATTTGATACCACAAAAATGTGATACCATTTGATAGCACAAAGATACCACTTGATCTTTGCAACAACTCTTCAATGTAGACTAGAATGACATTTTTCCGCCTACTTTTCAGACAGGAAAAGTAAGGTTCAGACAAGCTAATGACCAACTGAAGGTCACACTGCTGCATCTGAATCCCCTTTCTTCCACTGAATAAGTCTATTTATGGTTAGTTAGGAATTTTCATCTTTGCTAGTTAAACCATTTCATAAAGGTCACAATGATCTTTCTTGTAGCTCTGAAAGGTATTAGAGAACAAGGGATAGACTTTCGACTTACGAGATAGAAAAACTGAAGCTTAGTCATCCTGGTAAATTGTCTTAAGGGAGCTGGGAGAATCAGATTCAGCCTGAGCCTAGTTCTCACTACCATCTATCTCAGATGTGCCAAACTTGAGTGTGCCTCAGAATCAGTTGGAAGGCTTGTTAAAACACATTCCTGCTCCCACACCCAGTGTTTCTATTCAGTAGGTCCGGAATGGGGCCTGAGATTCTGTATTTCTAACTATGCCACTCATCTGGAAATACACTTGGAGAACTATTGCTCTATCTTATAGAAACTTCAAGGAGAAAATGACATCCAGATGCAACTGTTAAATGACAAACTCCCTGTCACTTCATCTACTGCCTTAGCTCTTTAAACTTCTAAAATGATCCAGATATACATTAACAATTTTTTTTAAAAGAGTGTTTTCATAAACAAGAACTTTGCCTGAAGAGAAAACCAAGTTTCCTCTAAAGGAACTGAATGCCTTTTAGACGTTTAGAAGATCTCAGTCTGTGGGCCCACAACCATCCCAAACGGTTTTAACCATTAGAATGCCTTGAGCAAATCCATGTGACAGGCTTGTCAGAATGGTTCTTAAAGGGTGGTCCCCAGAATAGCAAAAAGAACATCACCTGGGCTCTTATTAGAAATAGAAATTTCATGTAAATTTGTTTGAGTTCTTTGTAGGTTCTGGATATTAGCCCTTTGTCAGATGAGTAGATTGCAAAATTTTCTCCCATTCTGTAGGTTGCCTGTTCACTCTGATGATAGTTTCTTTTGCTGTGCAGAAGCTCTTTAGTTTAATTAGATCCCATTTGTCAATTTTGGCTTTTGTTGCCGTTGCTTTTGGTGTGACGAGTTGATGGGTGCAGCATACCAACACGGCACAAGTATACATAAGTAACAAACCTGCGTGTTATGCACATGTACCCGAGAACTTAAAGTATAATTAAAAAAAAAAAAAGAAAGAAATAGAAATTTCAAAATTTGCCTATATCTCCAACCTACTGAATCAGAAACTGGGATGAAGGTCCAGCAATGTGTGTTTTGACAAGTTCTCCAGGTGATCCTGATGCACCCTTAAGTTTGAGAACCACTAATTCAGCACAATGACTGGCACTTTATGTCTGCTGAAATAAAAATCCCTTCTAATATTCCAGGTAGATGGTAAGCTCCAGGAGGGCAGAGGCCATGCCCATCCTGCTCACCATGGTATCCCCAACAGATGATTCAAAGCAGACACCCAAAACTTCTTACTGAATAAATGAGTACATAAATCTCTAAGCAATAAGGACTTTCAAATTGCCACATAGTATCATATACAAATAATTTACTAATCTTTTGGGAGAGTAGGATGGAGAGGGGAAGCTGAGGAGAGGAAGAAGATACAGATGTTTTCCTAAGACCCCACCCCTTTCCTCTTTTCACATACTTTGAACTTATATCTCAGATGTAATCATACCTTTGAATTGCAAAAAATGTCTTCATCATACTAAAACTTCCAGCTACATCCCGCAGGCCCACTAAGTCCCAGAACTCAGTCAAGATGACCCAGAGTGTGACAGCTCATGCTGTTAGGCTGGGGCTTTCTCCAGGTGCCCTAGAGTCTGCCCCAGACACCCTGCTTCTCTCTGCATATCTAATCATAGTTCCGCATTAATGTTTGCAGAGCTGGCCGTCATGGGGCAGACAGAGGGTGGGTTGTGGGAGCCCTCTGCAGAAGGCAGCTACCAAAAGATGTCCATCTCTATTTTTCCTTTCTTTTCTAATTTTCTGAAGAGGGTAATGGCTTTATTACACCAAGCCAGAAAATACTGAACAAAGGCTATTATAAGGCTGTAAGAAGAACAAACTGATTTATTCTTATATCTCAATGTGACCTCTACGAAGACCATGCTCATTCATTACAAATTGGGAGTGGCAGTGCTTAGAATGAGTACAGTTATTATTTACACTGACATGGCAGCTATCAAAGCATCTCTTATTTTCCCAAAAATGACATTCATGGGTGTGAAAAATGGCTCAAATTCATTTTTTAATAAACACATTAAAATTAAAATATTATTTTCTCATATGTATAGGAAACCTATGATTAATATGCTACTACAATGTCCCTAAAACCATAAGTTTTTTTTTTTTTTACTTTTTACATAAGGTAAAAGTCAATACCTTGAGAAGACACACAGACATAGGCATTGTGCTGAGCTGCCTCGATCTCCCCCAGAAGCTCCATTTTGTATAAGATAAGCACAATTTAGATGAAACAAAACAAAAAGAAATTGAACTCAAAGTTAACTGGTGACATCTGCTGCTTCTGAGAAAAACTGCCTTCCACCAGAAGTGATGATACAAAGTCATGACTAGGAGGACCAGCTGTAGGGTCAGATGGCAATCAAATTCTGCCTCCGTTGCTTATTGGCTGTGTGACCACAGGTAGGCTACTTCACTTATCTGGGTCACAGTGTTCTTATTTGTAAGTGGGTGTAGTGGCTACTATCGATGTCCCACCCAAATTCCCTTACCAGACACACTCCAAAGTATAATTGGCACACCCTCGTCTGCTAGCTGCTGTGCGTGTTGGCTGCTGTATTAAGTCAGCTAGAGCTGCCATGAGATGATACCACAAATTGGGTGATTTAAACAATAGAAATTTATTTCCCAGAGTTCTGGAGGTTGGAGATTAAGGGGCCAGCAGGGTTGGATTCCTCTGAGGCCCTTCTCCTTGGCTTCCCTCTTGCTGCTTCTTCACAAGGTCATCCTCTGTGCATTCATACCCTGGTGTCCCTGTGTCCTAATCTCCTCTTTTTTTTTTTTTTTCCTTAAGTCCTGGGATATATCTGCAGAACACGCAGGTTTGTTACATGGGTATACATGTGCCATGGTGGTTTGCTACACCCATCAACCCATCATCTACATTGGTTGGTACATCTACATTAGGTTTTTCTCCTAATGCTATCCCTCCCCTAGTCCCCATCCCCAACAGGCCCTGGTGTGTGATGTTGCCCTCCCTTTGTCTATGTGTTCTCATTGTTCAACTCCCACTTACGAGTGAGAACATGTGGTTTTTGGTTTTCTGTTCTTGTGTTAGTTGGCTGAGAATGATGGTTTCTAGCTTCATCCATTTCCCTGCAAAGGACATGAACTCATCCTTCTTTATGGCTGCATAGTATTCCATTATGTATATGTGCCATATTTTCTTTATCCAGTCTATCATTTTTGGGCATTTGGCTTGTTTCCAAGTCTTTGCTATTGTGAACAGTGCTGCAATAAACATACATGTGCTGTGTCTTTATAGTAGAATGATTTATAATCCTTTGGGTACATACCCAGTAACGGGATTGCTGAGTCAAATGGTATTTCTGGTTCTAGATCCTTGAGGAATCACCACACTGTCTTCCACAATGGTTGGACTAATTTACACTTCCAACAACAGTATAAAAGCATTCCTATTTCTCCACATCCTCTCCAGCAACTCTATCAAAAAGTGGGCGAAGGATATGAACAGACACTTCTCAAAAGAAGACATTTACATGACCAACAAACATGAAGAAAAGTTCATCATCACTGGTCACTAGAGAAATGCAAATCAAAACCACAATGAGATACCGTCTCACGCCAGTTAGAACGGCGATCATTGAAAAACCTAATCTTCTGTTCTTATGAGGACACAGTCAGATTGGCTTAGAGCCTACCCTATCAGCCTCATTTTAATTTAATCACCTCTTTAAAAGCCATGTCTTCAAATACAGTCACATTCTGAAGTACTGGGGGATAGGGCTTCAACATATGGTTTTTAGGGGGGACTCAGTTAAGCCTATAACAGTTGCTGACAGCACACAGATACTCTATTCTCCACAGAATTGTTCTTGGATCAAAGAAGCCCTACTTACTGAAAAGATGATGCCACATCTCTGCCTCAGGGGCAGTCCTGGCCAATGACTGAGTGACTTACGGTAGAACCATCTTTGTGGTGTTACTCATGCCCCAGAGCTCCCTGTGCGAGCAGACTGAAGCTAGTCTCCAGCTGAGACCACATCCTTGCTCAGTTCCTTCTATCTGGACACAGCTCCCAACCCCACACAAAACCCCATACACACGCCCACATCCTTAGAGCTCTCCACAATAAGATACATGCATCAGATGCCCATATCAGGCTGTGCTTCTAAGGAACCTAACTAAAGACTTGGATATTATAATAAAAATATCTTGACTCATGGTTACAAAACAAAATATAAAAGATAAGTGACACTATACAGTAAGATAAACATCCCTTAAAGGAAAATAGTCAGGTGCCAGCAAAGTTACATTCTTTAATATTATAACTTTCATCCTCAGACCTTCCAGAAAATAATGGAGTCCACATCTGTGGCACTGCTAAAGTGAGTCCTTTGTTAGATATCAATTATATCTCAGATGACTAAATTTTTTTTCTCTCTGGAGGTCTAGTCTCCTGGCCCTCTTCAAAGTCTTCTTAAAATGCTTCATCTTACATAGTGTCCAGAACATGGTAGGTGCTCCTTAAAATGGCAGTTATTAATTTAGTAGGTAGAAAGACACATTTTTATAATTGTTGTTGTGAGAATTTTTTTTTAACAAATTGTATTTAGAAAAATACGTGACAAAAGTGCAGGGAAAGAAAATGACATGATCTCTTCTGCCAGGAACAAGAGGAGGGCTCTGGCCCTGTTCCAGAAAGGTGGAGAGAAAGAGAGTGGGAGGGGCCAGAGTGAGATGGTGGCCGATCATGTGCTCTGTAAGACTCCAAATTCACCCGAAACTTAGGATAGCTGTACCATCTAGGTTTGTGGGAGTACACTCTATGTCTGCCCAATGACAAAATTGCCTAAGGACACATTTCTTAGAACACATCCCCATTTTTAAGTGATGCGTGACTGTATACATAAAGGGCCAACAGCAGAGCTAGAGGAAAACACTTCCCAGGCAGAGGTCACCTGTCCTTCAGGACGACAGCAGAACTCTCCCAACGAGATAAAAACCACTCCGACAACCCCAGCTTTCCATTCTCCCAGGAGCTAACAAGGATACCCAGTCTCTCCCTCACCCATGCCTTCCCCAGCACTATTAAAGAAAAACAACTGACTCTTTTGACACTTTGCTGTTTGGGAAAAGGCATTTTGTCCACCTCAAAACTTCAATTCAATATATATTGTATTTTATTTTTTCCTTTTCAATTTTTAAAAGCAATCTCTCTCCCCACTGTGAACCATGAAATGGTTATGCAGTGAGTCATTGCTGGGCCTCGAACACTGTATTCACGGTGTCCAAGTTCCCGGTGGCAGCAGTTAAGATTGCTCAGTGGAGCTCAGAAGTCATAGAGAAGGAAGGGCACACTCTGAGACCCGCAACTGTTCCTTTCCCTGGTGAGTCATCCCCTTTTATGATACCATGGGCCCCTGCTGGAGGTCCCAGAGAAGCCGTTACTCCACATGCCAAATGGTTGCTGCATCTCTATTTCATTACAAAGAGCTTCCTCTGTGCCCAAGGGAAGCAATGGTAATTTTCAATCACAATAACATTTAGTGGGACTGGAGGTGTGCAGCAGCATATTTGCTAAGAAATGTTTTGAACCAATGTTCAAGCCAGGGAAGAATATGGACAGCCCCCAGTGAAATAAACACACTCATATTCTGAGGGAGAAATGAACACTCCAGGTATCTTTTAACACTCAGCTCTGCAATCATCTCCAGTCTTCCACTGGCATCATGTCTTACACAGGCTGCTGCAAGCCTTGCCTAATGCACTCACCATGTGACTCTCCCCTTTCAATGATGCCCTCACTGCCAATAAAATTGAGTATAAAATCTTAAGTTTGGCAGGCAAGACCTTTTATCATTTGCAACCCACATTCCCAAATCTGCCTCTTCTTACCAATGAATACGGTAGCTCTCATTTAAAGGTATGTACCAAAAGACTCTGATTGGGCAGTCCTGCTCTGGGTCTAGGAAGCTTTATTTTTCTGATGCTTTCCAGACAGTTCTCATATATATCTTCAGAATCCTGGCTTTTATCACCTGAACTCTGCATTTTTCCTGAATTCACTCTTTGCTTTCCCACTTCATCTGAAAGTACCACTTCTTTTAGAATTGACCTAACACAGTAGACACTAGCCACTTGTGGCTATTTGAATTAAAATTATTAAAATTAAACAAAATGCCAAATTCAGTTGCACTAGCTACTTTTCAAGTGCTCAACAGTCACCTGTGACAAAAATTATAGCCCATTTCCAACACTGCAGAAAATCCTACTGGACAGCACTGTTCTAGGCTGTCATCTCTCTAAACAGAGGGCCACAGCCTCCGCTTTCAGTTTGGCCAGATTTCTTTGAAGCTATGGGATGTGAGTCACTTTACCTCTCTGATCCTTAATTCTTCTCCTGGCCAGCACAACATCTACCATCACTAATCCCCACCTCTGCAAAGAGAAGGCAGAATCTCCTGGCCCTTGAAAGCGCTCCAGCTCTCATGGTCGTGGATGTAGCAGGGGAGAGGTAGTGCCCCCATCGCACCCCAGCCCTAAGCCTCTTCATGTAACTGAGTGCCATATCAAAGGATGTATCCAATCAAATCTTCTCATCTGTAAGATGCCCTTTTCTGCCTTCTTTTACACCATATCTACATGTACAGTTTGAATAAATGCCCAAACCCAGCCTTCTGGGCAACCCTTTGCCCAGAGAAAGGCAAGCTCACGGACCTCCCACATCCCCATGGTAGACAATATCTTTCACAGCACAGCAGGGATCAAGTCAACTTTGAGAATAATATCACTAACTCCAAGTGGAACTGAACCTCAAACACAAACGATATGTTTATATTCTTAGGATGGGGGTGCACATCAGTTGCTTGGTTTGCCATGATGCTTTCTTTCCTCACACAATAAGCTATAGGGTTAGTACCTTGACTTTTCTAAAATAAACTTTCAAAACCAGGGCTAAATTTAACTATATTGATTAGCTTAGCCTACAGCATCACACGTGAGGTTGTGAAAAGAAATAATTTCCTTAGACAAAATGCATATTCATGACCCTTTCCGGAGGGCTAAATTAAGTACGGTACAGTACCATTTTTTACATAGAGGACAGCAGGTTCTGCTCTAAGTGTCTCTCTAAGTGGCATCTCTATATTTGACTGAGTGTACTAGAAGTTCTCTACTCCCTCCTACACACACACACACACACATGCACATGCACGTGACAGAAATAAGCTCCATGATCCTTTTGGAAATAGGTCTCCCTCAAGCTCCAGAGTCTGTACTTTTATCCTATATGTCAAGATGATTTTCCCTCAGGAAAAACTGTAATGTTTCCCTGAAACTTGTTTTTCCTGGTTTAGAGAGTAAAACTCAAAACGACTAGGTAACGTTTGTCTTTTCTCCCCCAAATTCAGAGAAATGAATTCAGGCCAGGACATTCATTCTGTCAAGGAGAAATGTAGAAAGACTTCACAGAGATTCTGAAAACTTTGGTACATAGTAGGATGTGCTGTGTTTGGTGGCAGAAGGCACCTTGTTCTATGACTTTAGGCAACTGGTTTAAGTTCCCAGGCCTTAGGTGTCTTATGTGTAGAACGGGATGGTGATAACTTACCAACTTTAAAACCAGAGCCTGAACTGAATGACTTCAGGTTACTTTTCTGCATTAAGACTTACAAATTTACAACAAGGAGTAATAAACCAGACCAATATCTTAGTTAGTTTGGGCTTCCGTAACAGAATACCACAGACTAGGTGGCTTAAAAAACAGAAATTTATTTCTCACAGTTTTGAAGGCTGGGAAGTCTAAGGTCAAGGTGCTGGCAGATTCAGTGTCTGGTTGAAGGCTCCCTTCCCAGTTTGCAGACTGCTGACCTCTTCTCGTACCCTCACATGGTAGAGCACGGAAACAGAGACAGGAAGCCAGTTTTCTCATGTCTCTACTTACAAGGGAACTAATCCCATCCTGTGGGCTCTGCCTTCATGACCAAATCACATCCTAAAGGCCTCATCTCCAAATATCATCCCATTGGGGATTAGGGTTTCAATATGATGAATTTGGGGGGACACAAACATGCACTACATTATAACCAGTGTGCACATGAATCACGTGGGGAACTTGATGAACTCCACTTTCAGACTGGCAGGACTGGAGTAGGGCCTGAGATTCTGCATTTCTGACATGCTTCAAGGTGACAGAGATGCTGCTAGTCCACAAACCACACTTAGAGTAGTAAAAGAACAGACCACTGATTTCTGTTTCTGGCCACCAAATATTTGACAAAAAGTGAGTTTCTAACTAAGACCATCACAGCTGAAGGATTTAAACTACTAACATAGGTGGCCTCTCCTTCCTCTCTTTTACTTTTTTCTGACTGTATTTTCTCATTAACAAAGTTTCTGCCATGTACTTTGGAATGCACTTAGCAACTTGTATGATTGTTGGCAGAGAGAACACCTTGTAAGCCAAATGAGAGTTCCTCTTCAATAAAATCCTAACATCATAATTTCTCTTTTCCACCTCTGGTCTCCTGGAAAACATTTGTCCCCCATTGGCAGCACCCTTCACTGAATCCAGGAGCTGGTTTTTTGAAAAGAACAATAAAATTGATAGACCTCTAGCAAGACTAATAAAGAAGAAAAGAGAGAAGAATCAAATGGACGCAATAAAAAATGATGAAGGGGATATTACCACCGATCCCACAGAAATAGAAACTACCATTGGGGAATACTATAAACACCTCTACACAAATAAACTAGAAAATCTAGAAGAAATGGATAAATTCCTGGACCCATACACCGTGCCAAGACTAAACCAGGAAGAAGTTGAATCTCTGAATAGACGAATAACAGACCCTGAAATTGAGGCAATAATTAATAGCCTACCAACCAAAAAAAGCCCAGGACCAGACGGATTCACAGCCAAATTCTACCAGAGGTACAAAGAGGAGCTGGTGCCATTCCTTCTGAAACTATTCCAATCAATAGATAAACAGAAAAAGAGGGAATCCTCCCTAACTCATTTTATGAGGCCAGCATCATCCTGATAACAAAGCCAGGGAGACACAACATAAAAGAATTTTAGACCAATATTCCTGATGAACATCGATGGAATATTCCTCAATAAAATACTGGCAAACCAAATCCAGCAGCACATCAAAAAAGCTTATCCACCACGGTCAAATTGGCTTCATCCCTGGGATGAAAGGCTGGTTCGACATACACAAATGGATAAACATAATCCATCATATAAACAGAACCAAAGACAAAAACCACGTGATTATCTCTTTTCTGCATCAATAGATGCAGAAAAGGCCTTCAACAAAATTCAACAGCCCTTCGTGCTAAAAACTCTCAATAAGTTAGGTACTGATGAAACGTATCTCAAAATAATAAGAGCTACTTATGACAAACCCACAGCCAATATCTTACTGAATGGGCAAAAACTGGAAGCATTCTCTTTGAAAACTGGCACAAGACAGGGCTGCCCTGTCTCACCACTCCTATTCAATATAGTGTTGGAAGTTCTGGCCCAGGAAATCAGGCAGGAGAAAGAAATAAAGGGTATTCAATTAGGAAAAGAGGAAGTGAAGTTGTCCCTGTTGGCGGATGACACGACTGTATATTTAGAAAACCCCATCGTCTCAGCCCAAAATCTCCTTAAACTGATAAGCAACTTCAGCAAAGTCTCAGGATACAAAATCAATGTCTAAAAATCACAAGCATTCCTATATAACAATAACAGAAAAACAGACAGCCAAATTACGAGTGAACTCCCATTCACAATTGCTTCAAAGAGAATAAAATACCTAGGAATCCAACTTAGAAGGGATGTGAAGGACCTCTTCAAGGAGAACTACAAACCACTGCTCAGCGAAATAGAAGAGGACAAAAATGGAAGAACATTC
>NW_016824412.1:281536-287620 GCF_001698545.2 Rhinopithecus bieti
AGCAAACAGTCACATGAAAAAATGCTCATCATCACTGGCCATCAGAGAAATGCAAATCAAAACCACAATGAGATACCATCTCACACCAGTTAGAATGGTGATCATTAAAATGTCAGGAAACAACAGGTGCTGGAGAGGAGTTGGAAAAATAGGAATACTTTTTTAATTTTTTTTTTTTTGAGATGGAGTCTCGCTCTTTTGCCCAGGCTGGAGTACAGTGGTGCTATCTGGGCTCACTGCAAGCTCTGCCTCCCAGTTCATGCCATTCTCCTGCCTCAGCCTCCCGAGTAGCTGGGACTACAGGCGCCAGCCACTGTGTCTGGCTAAGTTTTGTATTTTAGTAGAGACAGGGTGTCACCGTGTTAGGCAGGATGGTCTCTGTCTCCTGACCTCGTGATCCACCCGCCTCAACCTCCCAAAGTGCTGGGATTATAGGCATGAGCCACCACGCCCGGCTAGGAACACTTTTACACTGTTGGTGGGACTGTAACCTAGTTCAACCAGTGTTGAACTAGTGGACGACAGTGTGGAGATTCCTCAAGGATCTAGAACTGGAAATACCATTTGACCCAGCCATCCCATTACTGGGTATATACTCAAAGGATTATAAATCATACTACTATTAAGACACATGCACAGGTATGTTTATTGCAGTACTATTCACAATAGCAAAGACTTGGAATCAACCCAAATGCCCATCAATGATAGGCTGGATTAAGAAAATGTGGCACATAGACACCATGGAATACTATGCAGCCATAAACAAGGATGAGTTCATGTCCTCTGTAGGGACACGGATGAAGCTGGAAACCATCATTCTGAGCAAACTATCGCAAGGACAGAAAACCAAACACCGCATGTTCTCACTCATAGGTGGGAATTGAACAAGGACAACACTTGGACACAGGGTGGGGAACATCATACAACAGGGCCTGTCGTGGTGTCGAGGGTGGGAGAGGGATAGCATTTGGAGAAATACCTAATATAAACCAACATGCCACATGTATACATATGTAACAAACCTGCAGGCTGTGCACATGTACCCTAGAACTTAAAGTATAATTAAAAAATAAATAAAATAAAACAATGCATGTTAAGGGAATGATGCAGTACCTGTAATGTTAGTCCTCTGGTGATGCATATTTTTATTGTTTTTTATTTGAATTTTTGCTTGTGTGATAGATAAATGTGTTATTGTACTCATTTTAATTGAATTTTAAAAGTTATGAGTAACTCTAATGATTTTAATATTTTATTAGCTGTTTTACTTTTGCTCTGTGACTTGTTAATATTTGGTTTAGGACCAAGGTATTTGTGCATAAATTTTTTAAAAGTTAAAGCTATTAAACCTTTGTTAAGTTTAAAAATAAAAAGTTTCTTAACAAATAGAAACTTGCAACCACTACATCTTACAGCCTATCTGGAAAAGCTCTTTGTCTCTATGTAGCCATGGTAAACTGTCTACAATTCTCTGGTAGAGTTCTCCTCATCATTCTGAGAAAATCATTGTCATCTTCACTTTGTCTGAAATTTTCAAACCTCTCTGGAGAGCCTGACTCTTTGGGTGAAGACACTGATGCCCGCCGTCGACAGAACCAGGTAACCAGGTCACATTATGGCGTGGTGCCTGTACAAAGCATCTTTTGGTGGATGTGGATGCTGTTTTATACCGTAACCATAGAGAAAGTGTCAGCATTAAAGGCTCGCAGATTCATTAAAATTATTTTCCTTACTGATACGCAGTGATTCCATGGTTATCCTGTGACACAGACAACACATCAATAACATCATCAATATTCTTAAAAAAAGTTTAAAGCCTAATTCAGGAAAACTGATAAGAAAACTCCCCAGATCTCTTAAAACAGCCAGGAATTACTTCCAAACTTTTGAAAAGCTAGATGTCTTAGGTTGGATTCCCCAGAAAACTCTTGAGATGAGAATTTTATAAAAGTTATTTATCAGAAGGGCAGTATCAAGCAGAGGTCCACAAGGCCTAACTTTCGCTTAATCCCACAGAGCTCTAGAGACAATTAACAGGGAGGTACTGGAGTGTTTACGCTCTTCCATACATTAGTCATTTTGAAAAGTCTGCCTCTTGAGGGCTGGGGGTGCGGGAGAGAGGTATATATTCCCAGGTCCTTCTGGCTCTCTTTGAGTATAGGCAAATCAAGCTCTGGCAGCTTGAGAGTAGCCCCCACAAAAAGAGACACAGCTGGGACACAAAGCACAAGGAAATGGTAAAGGGATCAAACAGGGTATGAACACAACACTGATAGTGACTGCTATACTGGAGGCTTTTATCCTGACACTTGATTCCTATTCTGCTTTGTGCAGTTCTACCTATTTGTGGTTCCTCTAATCAGACACCCTCCTGCTACATGCCTCCACTGAGAATGAGTAATGAAAGCCAAGGTGGTTACCTGTTCTGGATTCAAAAGTGCATTCCAACACTTGTTGGCTGTCAACTCCTTGGACCGACACTTTCACTTCTTACATACCATTTAAATTTCAATTTGATCTAGCCCTATCCATTTGTGATTTTGCCTTTACCAAACCCAAATTCCAAACCCAAGTGAATCTTTGGCTCACTTTGCACCAAGCCCACCCAACTCCAGCATCTTGCCATACAGAGGTTAGTTCCTTAAGGATGGTGAGTCTTACCTTCATCCCAATCCCCAGTCCACTTGGCCTCCTGATCTGGACTGCACCTTTTATATATCATCCTAAATTGCTCAGCCATGGTGTTTATTGAACTATAACTCATGTTTAGCTGATAATTTTCCCCAAAAATGAGCACCCTCAATGGAGAAAATCTTGAAGTCACAAGGTTTAATGTCCTCTCTCCATCAATATTCTGCTTCTGATTCTCTCAGAGCACTTTGATGGTCCTCATGCTGCAAACAATGAAAAAGCCCAGGGCATGCCTACTGATTTGCATGAAATTATTTTCATAAATAGCAATGCTAAGTCATTCCACTAGAAAATTAATTTTGGCCTATTTAATAACTAGGGAGAAATAGATGTGTTGTACACTTGCATTGTAATAGTATTTATTTAAAAAAAAACCTCAAACCATTTTTCCTCTGCTGTCACATCAAGAAAACAATCAACACAGAAGACACCTGTGACCAAATGTGTGGGTGTTTTTCCCACAAACAAGCAATTAGTACTGCAATGGATACCAGCTGGGTGTCCCCTAATTCAATTCTGACTATCCACAATATCTATCTATGACACTGGAGGTAGTGTCAGATCTCACAGGTTGAGAGCTCAGTCCCTAAGACTGCCCCCTATGCTTCAAACACCAGTCACAAATTCAGGCCTTCTGATCAACTGGCTATAAATCAGGTTCCCACAGCCCCCTCCTTGGTTTTGATTAATTTGCTAGGGTGACTCACAGAACTCAGGGAAACACTGATGTTTACTGGTTTATTATATAGGATACCACATAGGATACAGATAAAGAAATGCATAGAATAAGGCATGGAGGAAGTGGCATGGAGCTTCCATGCCCTCCCTGGGTGGGTGTGCCACCCTCTAGGACCCTCCATGTGTTCAGCCATCCAGAAGCTGGGCAAACTCTGTCCTTTTGGGATTTTGGAGACTTCATTGCATAGGCATAATCAAAGCATGGATAACTGTGTCAAAATGTGATTGGACAAAAAGGGTAAGATCTAAACCTAGCAAAGCCTGTTTGTTCAGATTCCATTTGGCCTCTCTACGCAGCATCCGTTTCTCCAGGGTATGGAGTAGGACCCTCTCTAGAATGAAGGTCTTATGACTCACAATCAGATTAGAGTTGTAATGTGGGTGGGTGAAAGGAGGTCAGGAGGTCAGAGAGAGAGAGATTCTGTTTACTGAAACAAGGGCTATGGAAGTTATGAGCCAGGAACCATGGGTGAAAACTTTATGTGTATATATATATACACACACACACACATATATACACATATATATGTGTATATATATAAACTTTATATATGTGTGCTTTATATATATGTGTGTGTGTGTATCATAATATCAGTTTTGAAAAGTTTTGCTTCAGCAGAGCTGAAGCCAAGTTTCAATAAAGGGAAGGAGAATGTCTAGCAAGCAATTTTATTTTCAAATTTACATTTCCCAGCGCTGTTAGTGTATCTACCAATATGCTCAGAACACAAAGGCAATGGGCGGAAAATGACTTAGACTAAGGTTTAGCAAACTATAGCCTGGAGGCCAAATCTGGGCTGCCTGCCTTGATAAATACAGTTTTTTGGAACACAGCCATAGCCTATAATGCCTATGGCTGTTTTCTCTCTTTAGTAATGCCAGAGTTCAACCAACAGCAGACCTGAGTAGTTGTGACAGAGATAATATGTCACAAAGCCTAAAATATTTACTATCTACTGCTTAAGAAAGTTTTTAACCCTTGAATCTGACAATAAATAGCTACCAGTCACTCTCCATAGACAAACCACTAGGAGCCGTCTCTGCTTCAAATCTCTGACTGCTTCCAATGCATCCATTCATAGTAATCTTGGAAATTCTGCAAGTCTTTGTGGTCAGTGAAGCCTAGGATCTCCATCATAAAGCAAAGGCCTTTTCACATGACAAGAGAAAAATCTTATTGAGCTTGTTCTGGATTCTAAGTGCCAAAGATGGGAGAAACCATTTTTAGTATATGATTTCAGCTTACCAAGTTAAGTCTTACTCACACACTAAACCTCATTGACAAACCCCTCCCCCAGAGCCACAAAGGGACAGGCGACATAGTTCTGTGTGAATCAGTGAGGTTCTAAAGTCCGTACCCTCTGTTATCAGTTAACTAAACAATCTCTTGGTTCAGGGAAATGCAAGAAAGCTTTGTTTTCACTCAGGGCTTCCAGTAGGAAAAAAAAAAAAAAAAAAGACTCATGAGAAATTAAAACATCAAATGTGAATTGTATTTAAAATCTGGGCTGGGCGTGGTGGCTCACACCTTTATTTTTCTTTTGTTTTATTTTATTTTATTATACTTTAAGTTCTAGAGTACATGTGCACAACGTGCAGGTTTGTTACATATGTATACATGTAGTATGTTGGTTTATATTAGGTATTTCTATATACCTAATATACTCATCATTTATATTAGGTATTTCTCCTAATGCTATACCTTTCCCCTCCCCCCCACCCCACAACAGGCCCCATTGTGTGATGTTCCCCACCCTGTGTCCAAGTGTCCTCATTGTTCAATTCCCACCTACGAGTGAGAACATGCGGTGTTTGGTTTTCTGTCCTTGCGATAGTTTGCTCAGAATGATGGTTTCCAGCTTCATCCATGTCCCTACAGAGGACATGAAATCATCCTTGTTTATCACTGCATAGTATTCCATGGTGTCTATGTGCCACATTTTCTTAATCCAGCCTATCATTGATGGGCATTTGGGTTGATTCCAAGTCTTTGCCATTGTGAATAGTACTGCAATAAACATACCTGTGCATGTGTCTTAATAGTAGTATGATTTATAATCCTTTGAGTATATACCCAGTAATGGGATGGCTGGGTCAAATGGTATTTCCAGTTCTAGATCCTTGAGGAATCGCCACACTGTCGTCCACAATGGTTGAACTAGTTTACAGTCTCACCAACAGTGTAAAAGTGTTCCTAGCTGGACGCGGTGGCTCATGCCTATAATCCCAGCACTTTGGGAGGTCAAGGCGGGTGGATCACGAGGTCAGGAGACCGAGACCATCCTGCCTAACACGGTGACACCCTGTCTCTACTAAAAATACAAAAACTTAGCCAGACACAGTGGCTGGCGCCTGTAGTCCCAGCTACTCGGGAGGCTGAGGCAGGAGAATGGCATGAACTGGGAGGCAGAGCTTGCAGTGAGCCCAGATAGCACCACTGTACTCCAGCCTGGGCAAAAGAGCGAGACTCCATCTCAAAAAAAAAAAAATTAAAAAAGTATTCCTATTTTTCCAACTCCTCTCCAGCACCTGTTGTTTCCTGACATTTTAATGATCACCATTCTAACTGGTGTGAGATGGTATCTCATTGTGGTTTTGATTTGCATTTCTCTGATGGCCAGTGATGATGAGCATTTTTTCATGTGACTGTTTGCT
>NW_016824412.1:289466-332118 GCF_001698545.2 Rhinopithecus bieti
GTGGTTTCAAAGAATATCTTTATTTCTGCCTTCATTTCGTTATGTACCCAGTAGTCATTCAGGAGCAGGTTGTTCAGTTTCCATGTAGTTGTGCGATTTTGAGGGAGTTTCTTAATCCTGAGTTCTAATTCGATTGTACTGTGGTCTGAGAGATAGTTTGTTTTGATTTCTGTTCTTTTACATTTGCTGAGGAGTGCTTTACTTCCAATTATGTGGTCAATTTTGGAATAAGTGCGATGGGGTGCTGAGAAGAATGTATATTCTGTTGATTTGGGGTGGAGAGTTCTGTAGATGTCTATTAGGTCCGCTTGGTGCAGAGCTGAGTTCAAGTCCTAGATATCCTTGTTAACTTTCTGTCTCGTTGATCTGTCTAATGTTGACAGTGGGGTGTTAAAGTCTCCCATTATTATTGTGTGGGAGTCTAAGTCTCTTTGTAGGTCTCTAAAGACTTGCTTTATGAATCTGGTGGCTGCTGCATTGGGTGCATATATATTTAGGACAGTTACCTCTTCTTGTTGAATTGATCCGTTTACCATTATGTAATGGCCTTCTTTGTCTCTTTTGATCTTTGTCGGTTAAAGTCTATTTTGTCAGAAACTAGGATTGCAACCCTTGCTTTTTTTGGTTTTCCATTTGCTCGGTGGATCTTCCTCTATCCCTTTATTTTGAGCCTATGTGTGTCTCTGCATGTGAAATGGGTCTTCTCAATACAGCACAATGATGGGTCTTGACTCTTCATCCAATTTGCCAGTCTGTGTCTTTTAATTGGGACATTTAGCCCATTTACATTTATGGTTAATACTGTTATGTGTGAACTTGATCCTGTCATTATGATGGTAGCTGGTTATTTTGCTCATTAGTTGATGCAGTTTCTTCCTAGCATCGATGGTCTTTACAATTTGGCATGTTTTTGCAGTGGATGGTACCAGTCGTTCCTTTCCATGTTTAGTGCTTCCTTCAGGAGCTCTTGTAAGACAGGCGTGGTGGTGACAAAATCTCTCAGCATTTGCTCGTCTGTTTGTAAAGGATTTTCTTTCTCCTTCACTTATGAAGCTTAGTTTGGCTGGACATGAAATTCTAGGCTGAACGTTCTTTAAGAATGTTGAATATTGGCCCCCACTCTATTCTGGGTTGTAGAGTTCCTGCTAAGAGGTCTGCTGTTAGTCTGATGGGCCTCTCTTTGTGGGTAACCCGACCTTTCTCTCTGGCTGCCCTTAACATTTTTTCC
This sequence comes from Rhinopithecus bieti, assembly GCF_001698545.2. Lineage (NCBI taxonomy): Eukaryota > Metazoa > Chordata > Mammalia > Primates > Cercopithecidae > Rhinopithecus > Rhinopithecus bieti. Next base: position 290,695 of record NW_016824412.1, read on the forward strand.
TTCATTTCAACCTTGGTGAATCTGAGAATTATGTGTCTTGGGGTTGCTCTTCTCAAGGAGTGTATTTGTGGTGTTCTCTGTATTTCCTGAATATGAATGGTGGCCTGCCTTGGTAGGTTGGGGGAGTTCTACTGGCTAATATCCTGAAGAGTGTTTTCCAACTTGTTTCCATTCTCCCCATCACTTTCACGTACACCAATCAAACATAGATTTGGTCTTTTCATGTAGTCCCATATTTCTTGGAGGCTTTGTTCATTTCTTTTTACTCTTTTTTCTCTAAACTTCTCTTCTCCCTTCATTTCATTCATTTAATCTTCAATCATTGATACCCTTTCTTCCACTTGGTCGAATTGGCTATTGAAGCTTGTGCATCTGTCACATAGTTCTCGTGGCATGGTTTTCATCTCCATCAGGTCATTTAAGGTCTTCTCTATGCTGTTTATTCTAGTTATCAATTCTTCTAATCTTTTTTGAACGTTTTTAGCTTCCTTGTGATGGGTTTGAACATCCTCCTTTTGCTCGGAGAAGTTTGTTATTACCGATCTTCCGAAGCCTACTTCTGTCAACTTGTCAAAGTCATTCTCCCTCCAGTTTTGTTCCGTTGCTGGCGAGGAGATGCGATCCTTTGGAGGAGATGAGGTGCTCTGGTTTTTAGAATCATTGGCTTTTCTGCTCTGGCTTCTCTCCATCTTTGTGGTTTTATCTGCCTTTGGGCTTTGATGATGGTGACCTACAGATGGGGTTCCGGTGTGGATGTCCTTTTTGTTGTTGTTGATGTTATTCCTTTCTGCTTGTTAGTTTCCTGCTAAGTCAGGTCCTTCAGTTGCTGGTCTATTGGAGTTTGCGGTAGGTCCACTCCAGACCCTGCTTCCCTGGGTATCACCAGTAGAGGGTTAAAGAACAATAAATACTGCTGCCTCATCCTTCCTCTGGAAGCTTGGTCTCAGAGGGGCACCCGGCTCTATGAGGTGTCAGCTGGTCCCTACTGGGGGATGTCTCCAAGTTAGGCTACACAGGGGTCAGGGACCCACTTGAGGAGGCAGTCTGTCCGTTCTCAGAGCTCAAACACTTTGCTGGGAGGACCACTGCTCTCTTCAGAGCTGCCACACAGGGACATTTAAGTCTGCAGAAGTTTATTCTGCCTTTTGTTCACTTGTGCCCTGCCCCCAGAGATGGTGTCTACAGAGGCAAGCGGACCTGGTTGAGATGGGGCAGGCTCCACCCAGTTAGTTCCAGCTTCCATGCTGCTTTGTTTACCTGCGCAAGCCTCAGCAATGGCGGACGCTCCTCCCCCAGCCAGGCTTGCCACCTCCCAGTTCAATCTCGGACTAGCAGCAAGCAAGCTCCACGGCATGGGACCCACTGAGCCAGGTGCTGGATATAATCTCCTGGTGTGCCATTTGCTAAGAACTTTGGAAAAGTGCAGTGTGTAGGTGGCAGTGTCCTGATTTTCCCAGTACAGTCTGTCAGAGCTTCCCTTGGCTAGAAAAGGGAAATCCTCTGACCCCATGCACTTCCCAGATGAGGTGATGCCCCACCCTGCTTCAGCTCACCTTCAGTGGGCTGCACCCACTGTCCAGCCTGCCCCAAGGAGATGAACCAGGCACTTCAGTTGGAAATGCAGAAATCACCTGTCTTCTGCGTCCATCACGCTGAGAGCTGCAGACCGGAGCTGTTCCTATTTGGCCATCTTGGAATGGACCCCTGGCTCACACCTTTAATCTCAGCACTTTGGGAGGCCAAGGTGGGCGGATCATGAGGTCAGGAGATTGAGAACATCTTGGCTAACATGGTGAAACCCTGTCTCTACTAAAAATACAAAAATTAGCCAGGTGTGGTTTTGCACACCTGCAATCCCAGCTACTCAGGAGGCTGAGGCAGAGAATCGCTTAAACGCGGGAGGCTGTGAGCAGAGGTTGCAGTGAGCAGAGATCATGCCACTGCACTCCAGCCTGGGCGACAGATTGAGACTCCATCTCAAAATAAAATAAAATAAAATAAAATAAAAATCTGAATTTACATTTCTCATATGTTGTAGGATTTCATGAGAAATTAACATTAAATTTGTCTGGAGTAGTTAGTTATACAGGATGCCTGCCAGAAAGAAAAAACAAATGACTGGAGGGACATTCCTACAACCTGCTGTTTAGCATTTGCTCAGAGAAAAATCTCCACTCATGATAAACTCTCAATCTAAATTTACTTACACACTCCAATGTTGTGGTGAACACATAACTTTGCAAAGTTTGTAGAGGTATTGCTGGATGATAAACCACTACAAGAAAATGCTGGGTAAAAGGAGAGGCACATTTCTGTCAGAAAGAACATTTCCCCTAGATATGTAGATATGTAGAGTTTGCTCTCTTATTTTGTCTCTACTAAAATGATACCTCCTAAACAATACCAAAGAAGTGCAATATAATAAATATAAAGCAAATACTTGCAAAACTACTATATAGGCCCAGAAACACCACCCACATTCCGATATTCCACATCCCTTCCTACTTGTAAGCCTGCTTTTCACACTAGAAATAACCAATATTTTAACTTTTATGGTAAGCACTTTCTTGTTTTTCTTTATAGTTTCATATATATACATATATATATATATATAAAATTCCTAAATGATATAGTCTGTTTTATCTGGTTTAATGGTTATGTACAAGAAATCATATCTTAGGGAATCTTTTGTATCTTGCTTCTTTTAGTTATATCATGTCTACAAGATTTATCTATGTTGTTACGGAGAGCTGAAGTCCATTTAGTTTTATTGCTATAGAGCATCCCATTGTATGAATATACTATAATTTATTTGTTATGCTATTAATAGGCATTTCATTGTTTCTAGAGGCTATTACCGCATTCTTGTATACGTCTCCTGGTATACATGTTACCGATACACCAGGGGTTCTGTCTAGGTCCTGCTGCGTGCTGCACAGAAAGCCAATCACTGAGGCAATGAGTACTGCCAAGGAAGAAGGCTTTAATTGGGTGCTGCAGCCAAAGAGATGGGAGCTCAGCATCAACTCCATCTCCCTGGCTCACTAACTCTAGGGGTTTATATAGCAGGGAAGAAATGTAACAATGTATAAGCAAGCAAGAACTAGGGAGGAGCAAGGAGGCATCTGGTGAGTTTTGGTTCTTTGATACTTTTCTGAGAGGCCTGATAGTCCTTTTCCGTGAAAAAAACTCAGATAAAACAAATACAAGTTTCAAGCTTTAAGAGCAGAAGGATCAATTTCTATGTTTCTCCCAAAACAACTGTCTATGGGACTGTTGGGTCAGTTTCACACATATGCATACATGTTTCTAAGGAATACACCCAGGAGTAAAATTATCGAGTCATAGGGCATGCACCTTTATTAGATGATGCCAAGACTCCCACCAGTAATGGAAGCATAATTTGTCTTTGCAGTTCCACATCCTTAACAACAGTTGGTATTATCAAACTTTTACATTTTTGTCCTGAGTGGTATGTAGTGGTATCTCAGTGTGGACTTTAATTTTCATTACCTTGATTTACTCTATGAATTACAGGTTGAAAGTTACTTTCTTTCAGTACAGAAGTAATCGACAGAAGATGTCAATTACTTATGCCTTTCTTTATTGCTATTTAGATTAGCAATTAGTTTCCTTGTCACTTGTTTGAAAGTAATTTCTTGGTTTTTCTCTGGATTCTTTTAAGAATCTCTACATCTTTGGTTGCCTGAAGTTTTAATATGATATATCAAGCAGAATACAGATTTCTGTATTTTGTTACTTAGTATTTGTCAGTCTCTTGAATCTATTGAATGATATCCATCATCAATTCTGGAAAAATTTCCCCTGTTATTTCCTGAAATACTGTTTCTCTCTGGGACTTCAGTTAAGTGATATTAGATCTCACTGTGTTCCCGCGGTCTTTTGCCCTTTCTTCTATAATTCCCTGTGTTTGCTCTCAGTACTCTAATGTATTCTCACCTTTCTTTCAGTTCATTAATTTCTGCTTTAGCGGCATATAAGCTTTATGAAAACTAGTCTAGTCTAATCTACTGAAATCTTGCTGGCATTACCCAGCCTGCATTATCAGAAGTAGAACGCCACTGTGTTTTATAAGATATTGTATTTTACTTTTATTTGTAGTTTTTTGTTTTTTTTTTTTTTTTTTTTTTTTTTTTGAGACAGAGTCTCGCTCTGTCACCCAGGCTGGAGTGCAGTGGCTGGATCTCAGCTCACTGCAAGCTCCGCCTCCCGGGTTCACGCCAGTCTCCTGTCTCAGCCTCCCGGGTAGCTGGGACTACAGGCGCCGCCACCTCGCCCAGCTAGTTTTTTTTTTTTTTTGTAGTTTTTAGTAGAGACGGGGTTTCACCCTGTTAGTCAGGATGGTCTCGATCTCCCGACCTTGTGATCCGCCCGTCTCAGCCTCCCAAAGTGCTGGGATTACAGGCTTGAGCCACCGCGCCCGGCCTTTTTATGTTCATTTTCTAACTTCTCCTCCAGAATGTTACATTCCAAGAGGTTAGGGACTTTAAGAAAAAAAAAAATGCATTGTATTCTCAACACCCAGAGAGTTCTTTACATATGATCTTTTAAAACTGTTGAATAAAATATTAATTTTTTAAAAGTTGTAAAATATTTCTTCAAAACTATTATGCATGTTACTAACAATGTATAAAAGTCCTGTTTCCCCCCACACTTTTGTTAACATTGTATATTCTGTCTTGTAAATCTTTCCTGTTTTACAAAACTGTGACATATTATAGTTTTATTTTTATTTATTTAATAAGGTTGAATCACCTTTTATTAGCCATTTGTGAGATTCTTCACGAAATTCGTAATTTCCTCTGCTCATTTTTCTGTTTTCTTTTTTTGTTAATTTAAAGGGGTAGGTAGAATATATATTTTATACATTATAACCTGCATATATTGGAAGAATTGCAAATGTTTTCTTAATTTGCTATTTGTCATTTGTCTTTTAACTTTATTATGTCTTTTGCTATATAGAAATTTTGCGACCAGGTATGGTGCCTCATGCCTATAATCCCATCACTTTAGGAGGCTGAAGTGAGCGGATCACAAGGTCAGGAGTTCGAGACCAGCCTGGCAAATATGGTGAAACTCCATTTCTACTAAAAATACAAAAATTAGCCTGGCGTGGTGGCAGCATCTGTAATCCCAGCTACTCAGGAGGCTGAGGCTGAGGCAGGAGAATCACTTGAACTGGGGAGGCGGAGGTTGCAGTGAGCCAAGATCACACCACTGTACTCTAGCCTGGGTGACAGAGCGAGACACTGTATCAAAAAAAAAAAAAAGAAAGAAAGAAAGAAAGAAAGAAAAAGAAAAAAGAAATTTTGCATTTTTAAATAGGCAATTCTGTAAGTCTTTTATGACTTCTGGGTTCATTTCATAATTATAAAGAAATTCCTTACTCCAAGAATATGAAGTTATTCTTCAATATCTTCTTCTATTATTTATTTTATGTCTTAAATATTTAAATTTTTGATTCACTGAAATTTATTTTTGGGTGTGGTATACAGTGAGAATCTATTTTTTTTTCCAAACAGGCAATTTTTCCAAGACTACTTATTTAAATATGTCTTCTTTCTTCACTAAATGAAACAAAGCATTTGTATATACTAAACTCATATTTAGGCAATGTTCTGTATTATTTACTTTGCTCCATTGATCTGCTTATCATTGCTAATCTCTGGAAAATCTTAAGGACTGCTAATAGGGTATTTGAAAAAACATTTAAGAGTTTATATCACAGTAGAACCTAGATATTTTACTAATAATCCTTTTTCATATTCTATTTAATATTTATCATAAATAATAATTATAACTTACAAAGGACTTTCAATATATTATCACATAATAGTCATCAAACCCATATAAAATATACTCCCATTCATTCATTAAGCAAATATTTATTGGACACATTTTACAAATAACTAACTGTACTGGTTAATAGGTACGAAAATTATCAAAATTGACAGAGCTCCTACACTTATGAAACTTACATACCAATAGGGTGTATAAAAACTTCTTCAATTACATATATATATATATTCTGAAATATATATTCTTTATATATACAATTTGTAGACATTATATGTACCACAACTGACAAAGGTGCTATAAAGGAAAAGAACGGTTCTAGCATCAACTCATGGTACAACTCCGGGGACCACCTTCACATCATCTATGGAGGTCCCTGATGTTGTGCAGCACACAGCGGGCACAATTGTATGCAGTAGCCCTGCAGGTGCTAATATAAGAATAACACATGAGATCTAATTTATATCTGTGACTCAGGGAAGGATCCTCTGCAAATAGGACCTTTAAACTGAGGCCTGAAGGATGGATAGGCATGAACTAGGTACATGGTGAGGGCATATGATGTGGCTTCCAAGACAAACAGACTTTTCAAAGATGGGAAAGATGTGGGCACACCCAGAGAACAATATGGCTGGACTATCAGGAGTGCAGTGGGCAACCATTCTTGTTTTCAGTGCTTAAACTAAGAAAATCTCAGGCAAACTGGGATGGCTGGTCACCACAATAGGAGTGAGATGGAGTGTAGTAGCATGGGGTGAGGTTGGAGGTGGGGTGGGGAACAGGAAGCAAGCAGGGGCCTTATAGGCCACGTGAAAGTTTTTCTGTTGTGTATCCTACACACAACAGAGAGCTAATAGATGTTTCAAGCAAGCAATGGCAAACTCTGCTTTACATTTTTAAAAGATCACTTTGGTAGGCATGTAGAGAATGAACTGGTTGGGGGCAGGAGACTAGCTGGAGGCAAATGCAGCACTTGAGATGAGATGAGGGCTCCTCAGAGTTGGGCAACTAGAGGTTCTTACCATGCTCATTACCATGAGCAGCCTGGTAATAGTACCTCAGAATCCATTTTATAGATGACAATGTTGAAACTTGGGAAAGTTTCAGAACTTGTCTGATATCACACAGCCAGTGTAGGAAGGCTAGATTCAACCTCGGATCTTTTCACTCTGTATCTCTTGATTCTCACTATACCATGCAGACTTCTTGCTTTATATTTCCTAGATAAGAAAACAAACCTGAAAAGATGCATTCAATTGCATGATCAGTGGGATGACAGTTTCTTAGAAAAATAAAAGGGGAAAATATATTTTGTAGTTAATAAATGTTGTGATTTCTCCTAATCATTTGTTAAAACTCAATTTAAAACACAAAATTCACAGTTAAAATGTTGAGATTATTTAATTATAAAATATAAATTTATAAAAACTTAATGTAAACAGTGTAAATATTGTGTGGCTTCACTTGAAAAATGAAAATGACTACTTTGAACAGTGGGGAAGAGAAACATTATCAATGTTGAAGTAAGAAAATATTATGCATTTCTGACTCTAAGTTCTGAATTTATAGGATCCTACTGAAAACCCTAGAAAACTCTCTAGGATGTAATAAATCTTGACAATGGAAGAGGTGCATATAGATAGAAATATAAATTTGGGCCCATCATACTATTGCTGTGCATTCAACTAGAACTGCATTTATTCCAACCATACATTAAGCACCTTTGTCAAATGCACCCAATTTTTCATAAGCTATTCAACTAAAAATAACTGTATATCTTTCCAAGAGAAAATGAAACAAAAAAAGGAATACATTCATGTAAGAACATAACTGGGAAAACGGAAATAAAACTATACGTGTAATTTGTCAATGCTGACATAGAGCAATCCATCTAAAGATACTCTCTGAAATCCATGCCACCAGGGGCAGAAAAACATTTCACTGTCACCATACCTTGCAGTGTCTGAAAGTTTTATTTCCATGATGATAAACCTGCAAATCAACTTGCTGTAATGTGTTGATTGCATTTGCTGATACTACAGCTCTCCAAGGACTATTTTTTTGAGAAGTTGACAAGTAACACAAAATTATTTATCAGACAATTGCATCTTATTTGGGATTCTTCAGTGATGAAAAACTGCTGTGTCTAGTGAATGTGGAGCCAGGCATTTGGCTGATTCATTTAGAAACTCTCAAACTCTTGGGAGAAATATTTAAGTAAATGACTGTACTTCACCACACAATTATCCCCACAGGAGGCCCCCCAACAATTTCAAGATCTTGCACCTACCTACTTAGCACATAAAATGATATCTATTAAACTACAAAAGTGCATCATCTCAGTAAGAATGTAGAATTATATGACAGCTACAATAACACTGAAAACATTAATTCTGTTTATTAATGATTTCACACCCATGAAATTCAAATAAAGTAGGGCTTTTATCTTACAGTACCCTATTTATGAAATGGATTCCTGTTGCTTCATTATTCCTTTTCCAGTTTATTAACATTGTTTAATAGTGCAGAACAAATGTAGAAATTATTCATGATATCCTGGAATATTTAATGCTAGCTCTTGCAGTGTCATTTTATGCCTAGAATAGAAGTTCTCAAAGAGTAGTCCAGGAACCCCTGGAAGTCTCTGAGACTCAGGAAGTCCAAACTCTAACAATACCAAGATGTTATTTGCCTTTTTCACTCTTGTCCTGTCATTAATAAACAGTTTTCCAAAGGCTATATGGCATGTGATATCACAATAGACTAAATACAAAGCAGATATGAGACTACCGCTGCCTTCTCTTAGGCTAGTCATTAAAAAAACATAAAAATGTAAACTAACACCATTGCTTTAAACAAATTTTTTATTTTGGAAAATATAGTTACCTTTCATAATGAGTATGCAATTTATCTTAATATGTATAGATTTATTACTGTTATTTTAAGTGACTATTTTAAATTGTTTTACTTTCTAATACAGTATATATCTATAGATATAACCATGTAGACAAAAGCTCTTCAGTGTCCCAAGCAATTTTTAAGCGTGTTAAGGTGTCCTGGTGCCAAAAAGTTTGAAAACTGCTAACCTAGAGTTTCTTCAGTAGTTGGGGACACCAGCCGATTACCACACCATCACATTATTGTGCAACCTTCACCACCATCCCTGTCCAGAACTTTTTTATCTTCCCAAATGGAAACTCTGTACCATGAAACAGTAACTCCCCATTACTCCCTTCCCCTAGCCCCTGACAACCACAGTTCTACCTTCTGTCTCTATGATTTTGGCTGCTATATGTAGCTCATTAAAGCAGAATTATGCAATATTTGTCCCCTTGTGTCTGGCTTATTTCATGTAGCATAATGTCTTCAAGGTTCATTACATGGTGGCATGTGTCAGAATTTTCTTCCTTTTTAAGGTTGAATAATATTCCATTGCATGTATGTTATGCTTTGTTTATCCATTCATCCATCAAAGGACATTTGAGTTGTTTTCACCTTTTGGCTCTAGTGAATAGTGCTGCTGTGAACATCGGTGTAAAAATATCTCTTTGAGATCCTGCTTTCAATTTTGGAGGGTATATAATCAGATGTGGAACTGCTGGAAAATATGGTAATTCCATGTTTAATTTTTTGAGGAATCACCATACTGTTTATACAGCAGCTACCCCATCTTAAATTCCCATCAGCAGTGCATAAGGGCTCCAATTTCACCACATCCTGGCCAACATTTGTTATTTTGTTTTTTTGATAGTTGCCATTCTAATGGGTGTGAAGTGGTATCTCATTGTGATTTTTAATTGCATTTTCCTAGTGATTAGTGATATGGAGCATCATTTCATGTGCTTATTGGCCATCTGTGTATCTTCTTTGGGGAAATTTCTATTCAAATTTTTTGCCCATTTTTTAATTGAGCTGTTTGATTGGTTGTTGTTGTTTTCAAGAGTTCTTTATATATTCTGGATACTAATCCCTTATTGGATATGTGCTTTGCAAATATTTTCTCCCATTCTGTGGGTTGCCACTTTACTATGCTGATACTGTTCTTTGATACATAACATCTTCTCATTTTGATGAAATCATGTTTATCTATGTTTTCTTTTGTTGCTGGTACTTTTGGTGTCATATCAATAAATTACTGTCATATCCAATGTCATGAGCTTTCTTCCAGGTGTTTTTATAGTTTTAGGTTTTTGATCTATTTTAAGTTAATTTTTTTTTTTGGTATGAAGTAAGGGTTCAGCTTTATTATTTTGCATGTAGATATCCAGTCTTCCTAATATCATTTGTTGAAAGACTGTCCTTAACTCTCTTTTTAAACATTATATTTTTTATCAGAATTAAGAGTATTTGTGGTAGGCAGAATAATAACCCCCAAACAATGTTCACATCCTAATCCCCAGAGTTTGTGAATATGTTATCTTACATGACAAAGCAGAGTTAAGATTGACATAATTAAGATTGTTAATTCGCCACCTTTAAAATAGGGAGATCATCCTGGATTACCCAGGTGGGTCCAATATAATTATAAGAGTCTTTAAAAATAGAAGAGGGCACAGCACAGAAGAGGGAGAACCAGAGAGATGGCAGCATAAGAAGGGCTTGGTCCAGTGTTGCTGGTTTTGAAGATAGAGAAAGGAGGGCACAAACCAAGGAATGTAAGAGCTCTACGAGCTGGAAACAGCAAGGTCACTAGAGCCTCCAGAAGGAATGCAGCCCAGCTGACATACTGATTTTAGCTCAGTGAGACCAATTTTGGACTTTTAATCTGCGGAGCTGTAAGGGAGTCCATTTGCATTGCTTAAGCCACTAAGTTTGTGATTATTTGTTACAGCAGCAATGAGAAAGCAATACAGTACTATTTTTTCTAGGTATTAAATGTATTTTTTGAAATTATCAAAGAAAAAAACTGAAACTGAGTAGTTGCTAAACTTTAGATAATTGTTCCTTTACCACAAGAGATATAACATACCTCTGTAAGGATAATAACTATAACAATGTGAAGAGGCTGGAGTCATTATATCTTTTATTGGCTATGTGTTTCACTTTTAGATACTATTAATTGACTTTCTGCTGTTAAAGAAGTCTGTACACTAAGGCTTTTTTCCAACTCACCTTTCCATACCTCCCAATTTTGGTAACATGTTATTTTTATGTTGTTAAATGTTGTAATATTTACAATAATTATATTTTGTTCTGAAATCATAATTTCTAGAGACATTTTAGTCTTCAGAATTGGGAGATTATCTTCAAATTTTACCCTGGATTAAGAGATTCAGTGCCCCACTAAACTTTTTACCACAGGGTATTAGTCCATTAGTATCACTACAATTATAAGGAATATCTGAGGATGGGTAATTTATAAAGAAGTGAAGGTTGTTTTGGCTTAGGGTTCTGCAGGCTGCGCAGCAAGTGTTGTGCTGGCATCCACTTCTGGTGAGAGCCTCAGGAAGCTTAAAATCATAGCAGAAGGTGAAGGGGGAGTGGGTGTCACATGGTGAGACAGGAAACAACAGAAGGGAACAAGAAGGGGGAAGATGATGAGATAGGAAGCAATAGAGGGGAACAAGAAGGGGGAAGATGCTACACTCTTTTAAACAACCAGATCTCATCTGAATGAATCAAGTGAGAAATCACCCATTACTTTAAGGATGGCATTAAGCCATTCATGAGGGATCTGCCTCTATGATCCAAATACCTCCCACCAGCCCCAACCTCCAACATATTTGTCTTGTTTCTTTTCTATCACCCCCAGTTGAATGGAGGCTCCATGGAGGCAGAGATTTGTGTCTGCTTTGTTCACTCCTGAATCCCCAGCGCACAGGACAGTGCTGGGCACATGTGAGTGCTGGAACAGTAGTTTTTGAGAGCATGAATAAGTTCATTTGCTGCTAAAGAATTTTTGCTTCTTTAAAAAAAAATTTTCTAGCTCAAGTTTCCCAAAACGACTAACAAAATACCTTGAACTTAGCAGTTTCTCAGTAAATATTTATGGATTTATACATTGATGTGTAAAGTTAAATACAATCACAAGGCTATATGTGATTAAAAACAGTAGAGATATAAAGTTCTATGGTAAGTGAGCAATTTGAAAAAACATTTCTGTTTGGACTGACTGTGAAACAGTCTGTAAGCCTTTAACATTAACGAAAATTAGTAAAATACTAGTAAAATAATTATTAATCACTACACTCCAGCAACTGCTCTAAGTGCTTTTAAAGTCCTCACAGTAATGCTATGACATCAATATTATTGCGATTTTCATCTAACAGATGAGGAAACTGAGGCACAGATGTTTAAGGTATTTGACCCAAATTATACAGTTAGTGATTGGTAAAGATAGAATTATAGCCCAGACAGTCTGGCTAAATAACCTGTTCTCTTGACTGCTGTTCAAAAAGGAGACAAAAGGGTTTATGCTTTTAAAATAAATAAAGGAAATGCTATGGTTTTAATGTTTGTGTCTCCCCTAAATTTATATGTTAAAAAGTAATCACCAATGTGATGATATTAGAAGTTGGAGCTTTTGAGGGGTGATCAGATTGTGAGAATGGAACCTTCATGAAGGGATTAGTACCCTTATAAAAGATGCAGTGAGAAGTCATCATCTATGAACCAGAAAATAGGCCCTTGCCAGACACTGAATCTGCCAATGCATTGACAGATTCCCAGCCTCCAGAATGGTAATAAATAAATTTCTGTTGTTTATAAGCCACCTAGTCTATGGTATTTTGTTATAACAGCCTGAACAGACTAAGACAGGAAATGTCTTAGTTTCCTAGGCCTGCTGTAATGAACTCCCACAAATTTGGTGGTTTAAAACAACAGAAATTTATTCTCTCACAATTCTGGAGGTCAGAAGTCCAAAATCAGGGCACTGGCAGGATTGGTTCCTTTTGGAAGCTCTGAGGAAGAATCTGTTCCAGGCCTCCTTCCTAGCTTCTGGTGGCTGTTGGCAATCCTTGGTCTTCTTTGGCTTGTAGTTGCATTACTAAAATCTCTTCACATCATCTTCTTTGTATTAATATATCTCTATTTTATTTTCTCTTATCTGATAAGGACTTGTCACTGGATTCAGGGCCCACTTGTAATCCAGGGTGATCTCAACCGAAGATCCTTACCTTAATTTTATCTACAAAGATCTTCATTCCAAATAAGGTCACATTCTGAGGTTCCAAGCAGACCTATCTTTTGGTGGTCAGAATTCAACTCACTATAGGAAGTAATGAAACACTTTGAGGTACAGGAAAACTGAAAACTTCACTGTAGGCTCTATAGGGCAGAACCAAGTCTGTCTTGCTCACTACTGGATTCCCTTTTCTCAGCAGAATGGATGCCTGATAAATATTTGTTGAAGATTGAATGTTGATGAAAGATAAAAGTGGTATTCAGGGAATGCTTTGCTAAAGGATATGAAAGGCATTAGGAGCAGGAAAATCAATTAGGATTCAAAAGTGTAAGGATATTATGGTACCTACAAAGTACAAGGATAACAGCAATGTTAAATTCCTAAAAGAAAGGACTCCAGAATTCCTAAAAGGAAGCCCAGAAAGAAGAAAACAGGTAATTTTTAAGAGATTTCTACAGAGCCACATAAGATAACCACTTTTGAAGCTCAAAGAGGCAAACTGTCACTTAAGAAAATAAAGTCTATTATACTAAGTTAGTGCAAAAGTAATTGTGGTTTTTGCCATTGCTTTCAATGGCAAAAAATGAAATTGCTTTTGCACCAATCTAATAATAAATCTTTTGGAGGAAAAAGAAATACCACTGACTATTTTCCTATCACCATAAAATCATACTATTTTAATCACAAACGAACCAAAATAAATGGACATTGTTGAGGCCACACAAGCATTCTGGAGACATGAACTCACAAAACACACTTCTATGTATGAGGCTATATAAGAAACAGCTCATTACACAACTACACATAAGAGACAAACTCACACGCTGGCACCCCAGGCCAGCTCTAGTCCCAGTGTCAAGCCTCTATCTGCCTGTGTACCCTTCATTAACTCAGGGTTAGGTTATTTGCTCCCAGATGCCACTAATGACTGTTAGCTACTTGACCGGACCATCTCTAATTAAATTGTTTTTTGTCTTCAGTCTTGTAAAATCAGCTGGTTTGAACACTTCTGATTCATTAACATGATCAACTGGTTTTGAATAAATGTAAGCTTCGTCTTTCACTGGTTGGGAAGGAATTATTATTAGGTAAACTCTGAAATATTTTATTTTCAATCTGTGTGACTTTTGGGGCTTTCACCTGCCACAGTATGGTCTGAGAGAGCATAACAGTATCACAGTGTTGGGTCCTAATATGATCTGGAAATAGCACTTCAACCAAACACCTGTACTCATTTCTTCTATTTAGTGGAAAGCTGTCACAGTATAGAAGAGAAACCTCTGAAAAAAAATTACAGATGGGGCTGGGTCCAGTTCAACAATACCTCTTTTATCTTTTACCTCTTTGCATTTCAGTGTCCTTCTCTATGAAAAAGCAGAAGAGTTATTGACACATGTCAGTATTTGAGAATTTCTGTAAACCAATCCCTCATTCCAAGGAAGAACTAGAAAATGAGGGAAATAGAATTTTTTGTTAGTTTTAAGTTGAAATATAAGATCAACATTTAATAGTAGTTATAGTGATTATTGAAACAGGTTTCCCACCAGAATCACCTGTGGAACTTTTAAAAAATTTAGATACTTAGATTTTACTCTGGAACAGTGCTGACCAATAAGACTTTCTTCGATGATGAAATGTTCTAGAAGTATGCTGTCCAACACAGTACCCACTAACCACATATAATTATTAAGCACTTGAAATGTGACTAATGTGACTGAGGAACAGATTTTTAATTGTATTTAACTTTAATTAATTTAAAGTAATCACATGTGACTAGTGGATTTCAAATTAGACAGCATACTTCTAGACAAATTGCTTTTAGTGTGTGCTCCTCAAACCCACAGCACCAGTATCACCAAGGAACTTGTTAGAAACATAAATTCTTGATCTCTGCCCAAAAGAAAATACCCACTACCCAAGACCTATTAAATCAGAAGCCCTGAGGGCATGGCTCTGCCACTGGTGGGCTGGTAAATAAATGTTTTAACAACTGGCTCCTGGAGAGAGGGAAGCCCTGATTAGTAGTATTTGCCAATGTTCCTGGTGTAAATACTTTCAATATGGCTGATTTCAAGCTACTCACATGATATCACCTGAACATAAGATTGGAAAGAGATATATATAGTAGGCTCTGAGAGTGAGTGCGCGTCAGCTCCAGCACACCATTGAACCCATTAATCTGCGTTCCAGTTAGTCCTTCAGCTGATTCTGATGCCCAGTACAGTTTGAGAACCATGGATCAAGACCTTCTAAATCAGAGTCTAAAACAACAGATAAAATGGTGTTTATATTTTCAAATCTTCATAAGGGATTTTAATAAGCAGCCCAATTGGAAGGCCTGGACTCAGAACTCATATAAACCAAGTCACCTTGAAGAGCCAGACTCAGACTATAATACCTCTCACTCCTGAGCATGGACAAGACTGGAGCCCTCAAAGTAGAGAGTCACATCCAGCCTGCCTTCCCTTACAGAAGCTATTCCACCATCTTGGTAAGATAAATGACATCACAGGCATAATCCGCTCTATGGGTAGACCCAACATATAAGCAATGCCAGCTTTCTAGCTGCAACTTCACCCTTTGTCTCCCACTTAAGACAAAGAGTGAGCATTATTATATTATTAGGATAATTCAGAATCTGCTCCAATTAATTTTTATTTTAACAAACTCTTTTATCAACCAGAAAATTTCTGAAGACAGTTTATTGCTATTTACAACCTACAGTGGTAAAAAAAAATACTGTCTTGAACGAACCACTATATATCACTTCCAGAACATGCCCCTATTGAGTATAAATTTGACCTATCTCAATAGATTTGTGATAAGAAACAAATGATGAAACTATGCATATTTAATCATATCTAGAATATTCTAATGCCAGATGTAGTCCAAAGGAAGGCAAAATCATACATTCATTTGAAACAAGCACAGATTTTTCCTTGTCTTCGAAATCTATGCTACAAAAAAAAGGCCTGCTGAAATTTCTTCATATTCCAACTAAAGGAGAATATAATGGAAGTAATTCAAAGCAACTTGTCTAAAACCAGGAGTTCACTTATACATACAGCCTCTGAGGTAGAGTGGGTAACAAACCCCTATGTATCAGGAAAATTACCTGATTTTATTATAAACCCAAAGCAGAGGATTACATTAAAATAAACCACATATATTACCTAAATATTTCCATAGAAAAGTTGCGGTTATGTCTACCAAGTTCTATATTTTAATCTACTGAGTTTGGCCTAAATCTCAAATGAGACTACAATGGAAAAACGGATACATATTCTGGTCCTTATTATGCTCCTTAGCACAAAATATATTTACATTTATAATGTACTTAGAGAAAATAGATGGAAATTTTAACTGCTAGTTTATGGGCTCTAAACGGCTGGCAAAGGAGCATTTTTTAAGGAAAGAACTTTGTCCCAGGTTCTAGTTCTGGATATAACAGTGCTATCCCTGATGTACCAACAGGAGGGTACCCATTTAGACATACCTTCCTTGGCATGAATTAGGTCATTAACAGCTTGCTGCACTCTCCCTACGTTATCCTGATAAACATTTGTAGGGCCTTGGCTCTAATTCTGGGGGCTGTCTACAGACCTGACAAAGAAGATAATTTATTTTGGTACTAAGTTCACTGGCCCAGATAGGCATCATCAAGATTATCATTTGATACGTAGAACTAATCAGCCAAAGCGGTTTTATATTTTTCATAAATGCAAAAACAATAGCAAATAAAATCCTGTATTCTAAATTATTCTTAATTCATATAGTGAAGGTGTTTATGGGTTAAAATTAGAAGGTTTCTTGGTGATTAAAGCTGAAATATTATTGATCACCATTTCAAAGGTTTTATGTGAAACTTGGGAAAACATTGCAACTTGCTTTGACACTGTGATTGTATTCCTTTAGTAAAAAATTGCTGTGTACTTTGTTTCACGTGCTGTGCTAAGCTCTTTGTGTACCATCTTATTTATTCCTCACTAAACCCCTATGAAATGGGTGCGATTGTTCCCATTACACACATGAAAAAACTGAGGCTTGGGAATATTAAAATTTTGTCCATGTCCACATAGTTGGTAAATGCCATAAGTAAGGAAAAGACAAAGTCTAGCCCCAAATCTCTTTAAAGAATACCAGTGGCTATCAGTTTAGTGGATTTTTAGTGGAAATGTGTATGAATATTCCAGAAATTTTAGTCATTCTTACTTTGAACATATTGGAGGTACGGTTACTTTAAGTCAGAGAAAACTACTGAATTATAGACTGTTATCAAAATACTCTTTTTATCATCTCAAGCATATGGAATGGCTCAAAGGAACCACTATCTATGAATCATCTGTGGAAGTCTGCCTCTCACATCTTTCAAGAATTTGATGATTAGCTGCAAGGCATGCAGTGAGCCCAGCACCTCCAACTGTGAGATACTGGGGATTAGTTGAGCATTTGAGTTGGTGGGGGACAGTAGGGCATAGCATTTCTGTCCAATATGGGATTCCTCTACGGGAAATCTTTGAACCAATATAAGCTGGTTCAAAGCCACCCACTGGGCTGAAAGAGGCTGTGTCAGAGCTCCAGTGCTGTCTGAAACTCTTTCTGCCCAGTCCATTTTCCTTCATGCTTGCCTTTCACAGGTGTCAGGCCTGCATCATAGTCTGAAGGTTCTCTGCCTACTCCCAATCCTTCTATCAGTTTTCTTTCAACAGACATTACCCTAATACAGCTCTTATACTTCTAACTCTGTTTTATTATCCACTTTCCAGAAGATCCAGTCAACACAACCAATAAAAAATATTTTCACATAATGGCCCTACTAGGCCTGTTATTAAAAAAGAGTGATTGAGGTCAGGAGATCGAGACCATCCTGGCTAACACAGTGAAACCCCGTCTCTACTAAAAAATACAAAAAAACTAGCCGGGCAAGGTGGCGGGCGCCTGTAGTCCCAGCTACTCAGGAGGCTGAGGCAGGAGAATGGTGTGAACCCGGGAGGTGGAGCTTGCAGTGAGCTGAGATCCGGCCACTGCACTCCAGCCTGGTCGACAGAGCAAGACTCCGTCTCAAAAAAAAAAAAAAAAAAAAAAAAAAAAAAAAAAAAAAAAAAAAAGAGTGATTCAACCAATATTTGCTAATGTTCTGTCATATGGAAAGTGATGTCATGAATTCCATGGGGAGACTAAACTGATATAAACAACAGAAACAAGTGTGCACCTGTAATACAGACTATACTTCATACAACCCTTTAATTCCCAGTAGTTCTTAGGCGGACACATCCCAAGGAGTCTTGGGAGGATTACTCTGGTGGTCCTTCTATTAAAGGATGGCTGGCCGCTTCTATTAAATTAAATACTATTCTATAGTTACTGCAGAAGAACAAACCATATTTTTAAACTGTTGGTGGCTTACCTAAAAGATTATTTAAATGTAGGGGTATCAATAAAGAAAGATGCAACAGCTAGGGGACTCAAAAAGTATGCATGGAGGATTCTATTCTCTTATATCAGAAATTCCTTTATTTTTCATTTGTCCAGTATTCGTCTAGCGAAATTAGATTACAGTCTCCTTTAAGAAGAAAGAGAAAAATTTTAAAGATGAACAGTGATGCATACAACTTATCCTCTCCTGGTAACTTGTTATTCTACTGTTTCCCCAACTGAATTAATCTCTGCACGAAATGTATGCTGTTTAAGATAAAAAGCATTCATGTTCTTAACAGGATTTTTCCTTAGGTTTAGTCATTCATTCAACAAATACTTACCAACACCAACTCTGAACTAGTTACTGTATAAGTAGGCAGGAATAAAATGATGAGCAAGACAGACATGGTCCATACTTCCTTGGGTTTAGAGTCTAGCTCAGTGCTTTTCAAACTTTAATGTGCCTATGAATCACTGAGATGTTGTTAAAAATGCATCTTCTGTCTAAGAAGTCTGAAGTGAAGTCCGAGATTCTGCATTTCTAACAAATTCTCAGGATGCTAGTGATGCTAATCCACAGGCCACATTTCGAGTAACAAAGAATTAGTTTATTGACTCTAAGTTGCTGTGGTATGATACATTCCTACACTGTGAGTACTTCCTTTGAGATTTTTGAATCAATGAATATTGCCAATATAATGGAAAATACATATTTTCACCATGATGTCTACTGGATGGAATTTTGAGCTGAGAGAGCAATGATTATAGGAATATGATTTACCGAGAGCAAAAGGTAAGAGGTGAAGCATTGAATGACATCATGATGGCACCAAAGAATCATGGAGTTCCTTGGGACAGGTAAGAAGATGGCCTGTGCGATTATAAAAAGTCAAGAAACAACAGATGCTGGCAAGGCTGTGGGGAAATAAGAACGCTTTTACACTGTTGATGGGAATATAAATCAGTACAACCATTGTGGAAGACAGTGTGGTGATTCCTCAAAGACCCAGAACCAGAAATACCATTTTATCCAGCAATCCCATTACCAAGTATATACCCAAAGGAATACAAATCATTCTGTTATAAAGGTACATGCACATGTATGTTTATTGCAGCACTATTCACAATAGTAAAGACATGGAATCAACCCAAATGTCCATCGATGATAGACTGGATAAAGAAAATGTGATACATATACACCATGGAATACTATGCAGCCATAAAAAGGAATGAGGTCATGTCCTTTGCAGGGACATGGATGGAGCTGGAAGCCATTATCCTCAGCAAACTAACACAGGATCAGAAAACCAAACACCACATTTTCTCACTTATAAGTCAGAGCTGAGCAACGAGAACACATGGACACAGGGAGGGGAACAACACACATTGGGGCCTGTCAGGGGCCAGGGGCAGGGAGAGAATCAGGATAAATAGCTAATGCATGTGGGGTTGAATACCTAGGTGATGGGTTGACAGGTGCCACAAACCACCATGGCACATGTTTACCTATGTAACAAACCTGCACATCCTGCACACATATCTCAGAACTTTAAATTGTATTTAATTTAAAAAAAGAAGATGGCCTGTGAACATGTTAGCATAGTCAGGGCAATGACCTACTCTCCTCAAAACTGGCACAGAGCTAAAAGGGCCAAGGGAAACATTTTAAACATTTTTCTAAACTCTGCTCTTTCTTAATCAGTAGTCACCTTTCAGCTCTCCCAAGTATACCACTAAAATTTTTGATTTGGGATGTCAAAACACACAAAGATTGGTCCTGTTCAAAATGTATAATCTCACAAATAAAAGGAGGCTAAATATATGGCTAGACACCATATGCTCATAAGCAACTGCTTATGCAAATTGTCAAATTATTATATCTTAAAATGGATTTGTGGGAGGTGGAGGGTGGAAGGAAAGAAGCAGGTTAATTTAGTTTCATGCTATTTGAAGCCAAGAAAACAGGTCATGTGGAATTGAGCTGGGAGAAGGGTTGAGTTTTTTCATTTCTTCTAGAGTCAAAAAAGAAAATCAATCTGAGATATAAAAAAGGGTAAAGTCTCTTTGATTTCTACAACCCAAAATGCCCAGGCATCAACACATGCAATGAAAGGCTGCAGGCATCTTAAACTCACCTACAAATATTTACTTTGCCAGCTAATCTTTAATAGTAAGAAGAACTCCCATTAGTAATTTAAAGGAGTCTTGGCCAGAAAAAAAATCAGACAAATGAAGGGGTTAGCAGGAAAGGATGATCAAGGTTAGCTGTGAAGGTAGGTAGGTATGTTTATACTACACATTCATATAAATATATCCCCACATGTGGATGGCAATGCACAGACCAATGAGACGGGTTTGCAAGGAACCCATCCTGCAAGATCAGAGACAAGTCTACCCGGTGAGCTGCAAATGCTGGTGACTTTGCATACTTCCCTGAAGACAGACGTGGAAAACTGACTGCTAAAGGAGAGAATAAGTCAAATTCATTATACTGCTCACACTTATGCACACCACTATGAAACGCAACAATCATTTTGGATCTTTTTAGAGGTTTCCTAGTTTTCTTTTTTTTTGAGTTTTTTTAGAAGCAAGAGAAAAGAGAAGTCAGCTGAAAATGTTGTTACTGATGAGTGAAAAAGATACTAGGTTTTGCTGCCATAGTTACTTGCCAGAAAGTTCTTTTTTTTTTTCTGGAGATGTACTATTTCACTTCAAAAAACGAAAGAGTTTGACAGGTGATTCTTGGGGCTCTCTCACTTACAACAATTAGTGTCTGGTACTGAGGTGGCTCTTCATGTCACAGAACAAAATAGGAAGTTCCTTTATAAAAATCAAAGAATAATAATTTAAATGCCTATCATAAATTTCTAAATTAAAGTCTGGCCTAAACACCAAACCAAGTTATTGCAATCACTTAAACAAAAAACCTAGCATATGAATCAAAGATGGTGGTTATTTGACTGGAAGCAGACATAATCCAATATAGTTGTATTAGTTTTCTATGTCTACTGTGACAAATGACCACAAATTTTGTGATTTAACATAACACAAAGTTACCTTTTCTTTTCTTTTTTTTTTTTTTTTTTGAGATGGAGTCTCAATCTGTTGCCCAGGCTGGAGTGCAGTGGCGCAATCTCGGCTCACTGCAAGCTCTGCCTCCCGAGTTCACACCATTTTCCTGCCTCAGCCTCCCGAGTAGCTGGGACTACAGGCGCCTGCCACCATGCCCGGGTAATTTTTGTATTTTTAGTAGAGACAGGGTTTCATCGTGTTAGCCAGGATGGTCTCCATCTCCTGACCTTGTGATCCTTCCACGTTGGCCTGCCAAAGTGCTGGGATTACAGGCATGAGCCACTGCACGTGGACAATACAAAGTTATCTTATAGTTCTGTAGATCAGAAGTCTGACATGGAGCTCACCAAGCTAAGATACACTTGTTGACAGGGTGCCTTCCTTTCTGGAGGATCCAGAGAGGAAGAATCCATTTCCTTCCCTTTTCTAGCTTCTAAAGGTCACCTGCTTTCCTTGGCTCATTGTCTCCTTCCTCCATCTTTAAAGCTAGCAATGTTGGGCCAATTCCTTGTCTCACTGCCATCTCTCTGTCTATCTCTCTCTTCTACTTCTAAGAACCCTTGTGGCACTGAGAGCATCCAAATAATCAGAATAATCTCCCTATCTGATTAGCAACCTTAGTTCCATCTGAAACCTTAATTCATTCGCCTCTGTCATGTAACTTAACATATTCACAGGTTCCAAGGAGTAGGACAGCCTTAGGACATCAGGATTTTAAGGACATCTTTGGAGCCCATTCTTCTTCCTACAATACTAGCTTTCTTTAGCTGGCAGAAACGAGGAGCTAAGAAAGACTGTAACTATTGTCCTTACGAATATAACCCTGTTCTCCAGCAGTTTTAGCAAGGCTTCATATGGCCCCAATATAGAATTTTACATATTATAGACTGAATTAAGAGATTCAAGAACCAACTTAACAAATGCCTCACATACATTGAAAGTTTTGCTTTTTAGGTTTAATCATGAAATTTAAAACTAAAAAAAAAAAAATACATTGTTCTTGTCACCAGTTTTATGATAGAATATGAATAAGCTTATTTTATAATAGTTCTTTGTGGTACAAGTCAATATATTCTTTTGTAAAAGAATAAAAGTGTTAGTCTCTCTAATTGGAACATAAACTTCACATCATTCAATTATATATTTGGGTTTTGCTCATTATCCTAATTTCAGAGTCAGGCAACTAAGATAGACTATTGTGAAAAAGATCAGTAGTGTTCACCCATATCTGATTCTCTCCTCTTTGGGCACAGGAAAGACTGTACTCTCCAAGCCCTTGGTGGAAAGTTGGGCCACATGACTAGTTTTAGTCAGTGAAATTGAGAGGAAGTAATTTCCAAGCTGAAGAATTTATCTGTGGGTGTGCTACTTCCAATCTACTTCTGCTGCTTGTGGGAACATTGAAAGCCACATGCTGAGATGGTGGTAGTATAAAATAGAAGAAGCCTTGGTCCTTAGTCACTGCACAGGGAATATCTTCCCTGAGAGATTCCATCCCACATAGGACTTTATAGGAATAAGCTATAAATCCCCTGTTACCTAGGTCAGTAGGTGTATTTGTTACAGCAGCAAGTCTAGCCTAGCCTGACCAATACAACTGAGAAATATCATATTGTACATCACAGAATCAAAGACACCATCAATTTTGAAATGAATCATTATATATCATTAATAAAACTACTGTCCATGGAATTATGATATGCTATCTATTTTAAGATGCATCTCAATTTCAGAGTTGTTCAAATATGCAAAACTGTATTTTAGACTGGATGAAATATGGTATATGTCTAATTATAAGGAAACCTAGAAAATTTTAAGACTTGCTTCATTTTCTAATAAGAATATCAAACTTGAATGTTGAACTATTAGGAGTATAAGTCAAACAGATACATTTCTATTTATAATACATTGTTAATTTAGTAACAAATTTAAATTTACGTTCTCATATTATATAAAATATTTAGAGCTACTGCTTTTTTCCCACTCTGAAATTTCATGAAATACAATTATTTAAACTCCTCACATGCATACAGACTAAGTGTCCTTGTCATGACTATGAGTTGTGCAACTCCATACTTCCAGCTCATATTTTTCTGATAAAGCTCTCCTTGAAATCTGCTTAGGAAACTGTCAGTACAAGTTCTATCTTTTTCTTAGCTTGTCTGCACTATTATAACAAAATAGCACGGACTGGGTAATATAAAGAACTGAAATTTATTTCTCACAGTCCTGGAGGCTGGGAAGTCCAAGATCAAGGCAACAGCAGGTTTGGTTGTGTGGTAAGGGCTGCTCTCTGCTGCCAACATGGCGTGTCATTGCTCGATCCTCTGGAGTGAAGGAACACTGTGTCCTCACATGGTGGAAGGTGGAAGAACAAGAGGGATGAACTCACTCCATCAAGCCCTTTGATAAGGGTACTTAATCCCATTCATAAGGAGGGAGTCCTCATGAGCTGATTGCCTCTTAATGACCCCACCTCTTAATAATTGCCAACAACTGAGTTTTTGAGAGCAGACATTCAAGCCATAACAATCTTAAAGTACAAGTACAGTCATGTACTGCTTAATGACATATCAGTCAACAATGAACCACATATACAGTGGTGGTCCCATAAGATAATAATTAAACTAAAAAATTCCTATCACCTAGTGATGCAGTGTGAATACACATACTGCACTGTCAATCACATAAAAGTATAGTACCTACAAGTATGTACAATATAATCATAATAAATACTTATGCTACTACTTTATTTACTATACTACACTAATATCATTATTTTATAGTATACTCCTTCTACTTATTTAAAAAATGTTAACTGTAAAACCTTCAGGAGATACTCCAGAGGAAGGCATTGTTATCACAGGAGGTGACAGCTCCCTGCATGTTATTGCCCATGGAGATCTCCCAGTGGGATGAGATATGGAGGTGAAAGGCAGAAGGCCTAGGTTGGTATGTGTGTTCGTGACTTCATTTTTAACAAAGACTTCAAAAGTTAAAAAAATTAATGTTAAAAGTAGAAAATAGCTTATAGAATGATATAAAAAAGAAAATATTCTTGTACAGCTGTACAATGTGTTTGTGTTTTAAGCTGAGTGCTATTATAAAAGAATCAAAAGTTTTTAAAAATTAAATTTTATAAAGTAAAAAAGTTACAGTAAGCCAAGGTTAATTTATTGTTGAAGAAAAATATTTTAAAAAGAAATTTAGTATAGTCTGAATGTTATATATACAGTGCTTATATATAAAGTGTACAGTAGTAAACAGTAGTGAATGTCCTAGACCTTCACATTCACTCACCACTCACTCACTGACTCACCCATGGCAGCTTCCAGTCCTGCAAGCTCCATTCATGATAAGTGCCCTATACAGGTGTATCATCTTTTATACTGTGCTTTTACTGTCTATTTTCTATGTTTACATATACAAATACTTACCACTGTGTTACAATTGCCTGCAAGATTCAGGACAGTAATATGCTGTACAGGTTTGTAGTGCAGGAGCAACCGGCTATACCACAGAGCCTAGATGTGCATTACGCTATGCCATCTAGGTATGTGCAAGTATACTCTCTGATGTTTGCTTAAGGATGAAATTGCCTAATGACACTTTCTCAGAATATATTCCTGTCATTAAGCAGTACATGACTGTATTCATTTGAGTGATATTTGAATAGGTTTTTTTGTATGTTGTTGCTCATCCTATGTCTGTAATTTTTACAATATAACTACTTACTATTCTTTTTATAGTGCTTTTCAAAGACTTGTTAACAAAGACATCCCAGTTTTTCAACCTACGCTAGGGCAGGAATCAGGTTCACAACCTCAGTACTGTAAAGCAGCATAGGATATGTTCTAAGAAAGGAGAAAAATGATCAGGGAGATTAGTCAAGGAGTCCTGGTAGGAGACATCTTCTGATGTCGCATCAAGGAGGACGTCTTTGAGCTCGGTCTTAGAAGATAAGTTTGCTTCTAACAAGTAGACAGGAGGTGATAAGCAGCATCTAAGTATTCTATATCTGACTTGGTAGAAATAGCTCCTGTCACTGATTGAGCCAAACACAGTAACAGACATGTATGTCACTGTATGTTAACAAATGTGTTATATCTAATACATGTTATCTCAATACTCACAGTGAAATTTTCAGATTGGTATTACTAACTGCATTTTACTGATTAAAAAATAAATTTAAAAACTGCAGAGCACAGAAATTATGTTCCTTAAAATCACAGTGCTATGACATGGGAAAGTCAGGACTCAAATGCAGATCTGAAAGATTCCCTTTCATACGGCAGCTTAGCTTTCTTTGGGCATGATAACAATGTTCTCCAAGTGGTAAGCACATAAGCCCTGAGCACAACTGTGAAACCTACATGTATGGAAAATAAATAAATTTATCAACTAAAGGAAAACCATACTGTGTATGTGCAGAGCACTGTCTGAAACACACATTATAAAAGGTTTTACTCTATTACATTTGTTGCTATACCCTATTTATATTACATTTGCTTAGCATGCCATGTCAAAGTGGCTTGTTGGGCAGGTGTTAGTCAGCATCCAGCTTAACTTTTCAAATTGGATATCATCTTTGAAATTTTAGTTAGAGACTTGTCATATAGAAGGAACACTCTAAATTATTAAATATGCCTCAGGGTGGAGAATCAGCACATCTTCATTCAGTATTAGATTCATTCTAATTACCCTGTAGAACTCAGAAATTAGTGAGAACTGCAGGCATCTTTATTCCTGAGAGCAAGTATTAGAGTCAGGTGGAAACACTATTAGGAAATGCAAATATAACTCAGTGGAATAAGTGACAATCGTGAAATAAAATCACCATCAATTTATGTTTATAAATCAAGTCTTGAAGACATCTAAAGCTCTGGAAATGATGGAAGATCTAGGAATGTGGAAGTAACCCCTGGCATTTGTTTGGTCTTCTTTTCTGAGAGCTAAAGAGCCAGGCAGCTCCACCAGCTGGAGACATCTTGGGCTGGGCATTGGAATCTGAGCTACTACCTTTTGTTGTATTAAGCTCCGGTGGCTTTAGTGGACACTAGGTCCTTTTAGATCTGCTGGTAGGGCTCTCTGCTACTCAGATGTGTGCACCTCCACCCCCAACTATAAAGACAGAAGAGAGAGGAGCTAAAAGATCTGTGTCCCTTATCTCCAAATAGCCAACTTTCCTCCCGGGAAAGGACCCCAAAGCTTTGTTAATACTCATCGTGGAAGACAATGTTGTTCAGCTGATGTTAGAATAAAGTCTCAAACCCCATGATCACCCTCTGGATTAAGGACTCTGTGTCCCAGGTGATACCCAGAGATCTTCCCAATTGCTTTCTATCGCCATGACTTCACTTGCATCTTTCTTGGCCATTCATTAGCTAACACATAGACAGTTAAGCATTACATTGTTTCTTCTGAATATTTTAACAATTTTTTAAATGTATCAATTTTATTTAGGTATAATTTATATACAATAAAATGCACTAATTTAAAGTATAGAGTCCAATGAGTTTTGACAAATATACACATCTGGGTAGCTATCACCACAATTAAGACAGCAAACTTACAAACTTTTCTATCACAAAAAAAGGTTTCCTTGTGCCCTTTTGGAGTCAACTCCCACCACCACCACCCCGAGGCAGCAACTCACCTAATTTCTATCACTATAGATAAGTACTTCTGGTTCCGGAACTTCACAGAAATGGAATCATTCAGTATGAACTCTTTTATGTGAGGCTTCTTTCACTTCTCATAATTTTAAAAGTATTTATCTATATTGTTGTATATATTGGTGTGTGTTCCTTTTCAGTGTCAAGTAGTATATATTCCATCGACAAACTACACATTTGCTTATCCATTCACCTGTTGATGGACACTTGACTTGCTTTTAATTTTAAGTACTTATGAATAAAACTGCTAGAAACATTTGTGTACAGGTCTTGTAGACACATTTTCAGATAACTATCTAAAAGTGGAATTACTGAGTGAGTAGAGGTTCTTTTTAAAATTAAAACAATAAAAACATATCATGTTTAATTAACAAACTTCAAATCACTTTATTTCCACTTGAACTTTTAAGAAGAAGAGGTGACATCATAAGTCATAGAACAGCCCAGAACTGCAAAGGGCATATGGGGTTCCTACAGGCAAGCAAAGCACAACCACCTAGAGGTCAGAGCTATCTCTGAGCACTGGGCTCAGTGCTTGCTTAAAGAGTGGCTGAACAGGAAATGAAGAGGTGACAGCTGGTCAGGATGTGGGTAAGCAGCCAAGGCCTACTTCACTGCATTTTCTACATCTGATTGGTGGGGTAGGGAGTCATACTCCTGGTAGACCTAGGATCAAGAGTCTCAGGCTATTCCAGCTTTGGAAAAAACACTGCTCTGAAAGTCAGCTGCGAGTTGCTAACAAATATAAAATAACATAAAATAACATAACATAAATAAAATAACATAACATAACATAAAATAACATAAAATAAAATAACATAAAATAACATAACATAAAATAACATAACATAACATAACATAACATAACATAACATAACATAACATAAAATAAAATACAAAGGGTAGAGTACAAGGAAGTTCCTGGCAAAAATTAATGGGCAAGAAATCATTAGCATTACATATAAGAAGTTAAATGGGGATAATTTCTTTAACATTTCAGTTGCACTTTCTCAATTGATTATAATGGTTACCCATGACTTTCACTAGATTAAATCATATGCATAGTCAACTAATGCATATCAAATGTAAATAATAAGTCTTATCCTGTCTTTTTTTTCCCTGCAACTAACTCCTCATGTGCCAGAGGGAATTTTCCAATTCAACATCAAAGACTAATTAAACGTTTGGTGTAGGAGCTTTGAAAGAATGACTGTGCAATTTTATTTTACATATACATGCCAAATAAAAAATAAACTAATAAAAACTTCCTTTGGGTGCTGAAAGTTTGCAGTCTAATCTTCTAAAAGGCAAAAAGCATTGAAAAAATAATTAACCACTTCAGAGTTCATCACAAATTAAGTCTCATGTTTCAAAACTTCAATTAATCCCTGTGATCACTAATTTTCTGGTAGTTGCCCACCTTTCTAATGATTTGTCAAACCCAAGGGTTGCATTTTCTTTTTTTCTTCTTTTTTTACTTTTGTTTTAGGTTCATTATAGCACTATTCACAATAGCAAAGACATAGAATCAACCTAAATGCTTACCAAGGTTGTATTTTCATAGTTCTAAGTTTATTTTTTGAATTTAATATTAAGAAAGAATAGCATTTAGAAAGTATGAATTTACAGACAGGAAAAAATAGCGGAAATGTTTAAAGTATTTTACAAGGCATCTGATCCACCTAAAACTATTATGTATTTTTTCTAATCTGATAGTTTATCATAGAGTCCTAAGTAGTCTTTACATTACAACATGAACAAAGTGGTCAAAGAAGTAGATTTGATGATTTCCACTTTGGCTGGTAAATCAACACACTATCTACCATACTGAAACCTCCATGACAAAGGACAAAATGAGAGGTAAGAAGGACATAGCTTGAGTTTCCCATAGTAGCCGGAACCTGTGGTCAAGACTAGCTTGGGAGTAATTTGGCTACTACAGTTCACAAAAATTAGCAGAGACACATGACAAAGACTCTGCCTTT
The DNA here is from genome assembly GCF_001698545.2 of Rhinopithecus bieti. Classification (NCBI taxonomy): domain Eukaryota; kingdom Metazoa; phylum Chordata; class Mammalia; order Primates; family Cercopithecidae; genus Rhinopithecus; species Rhinopithecus bieti. The sequence continues at coordinate 319,788 of NW_016824412.1, forward strand.
CGAAAGTCCAATTCCTTTGACATATTTTTATGTTTCTTACAAGTCGATTGCTTCTACCCACCACCACTGGAAACACATCCTTTGGGGGAAATGGAAAGGGTGGTGTACTAGATAGAAAGCAGGAACTCTGTGGTCCTTAAGCACGTCATTTAATGTCTTTGGATTCTCATCTATGAAATGAAGTATTAAGTACTTTTCCTATTTGAAATCAGGAGGAAGCTCAGACTTTTTGGTCCTAGACCACCCATTCAATATCCTGCCCTGGGGCTTCCTATGCATAAATAGTGATGGCTCTGTCCTCCAGCAGAGCACAAGCCACAGGTATTGGGAGTTACATACTGCCTAACTTTCTCAGTTTTCTGTCACTGGAAAAGGGTCCAATTCAGACCCCAAGAGAGGGTTCTTGGACCTCGCACAAGAAAGAATTCAGGACAAGTTCATAGAGAAAAGTGGAGGCAAGTTTATTAAGAAAGTAAAGAAACAAAAGAATGATTACTCCATGGGGAGAGCATGGCATGAGCTGCTCGACTGAATAGACTTATAGTTGTTTCTTGATTATATGCTAAACAACAGGTGGATTATTCATGAGTTTTCCAGGAAAGGGGTGGGAAACTCCCGGAACTGAGGATTCCTCCTACTTTCAGACCACATAAAGTAACTTCCCATGTCGTCATGGCATTTGTAAATTGTCACAGTGCTGGTGGGAGTGTCTTTTAGCATGCTAATGCATTATAATTTACATATAATGAGCAATGAGGATGATTAGAGGTCACTTTCATTGCCATTGTGGGTTTGGTGGGCTTTGGCTAGCTTCTTTACTACAACCTGTTTTATCACCAAGGTCTTTATGACCTGTATTTTGTGCTGAACTCCTGTCTCACCCTGTGACAAAGAATGCCTTAACCTCCGGGGAATGCAGCCCAGTAGGTCTCAGCCTTATTTTACTCAGCCCTTACTCAAGATGGAGTCGCTCTGGTTCTAATGTCTCTGACATTTCTATTTTTAGAAACAGAAGTCCATGGGATATTTCTATACATCTGAATTTTACTTTTGGAAACTAACAAATAATATATTAAATACCATAAAAAGCCTAAGATAGAAATTCATCTGATATACATATTTGTTTGTCGAGAATGTCTGTTACAAGATGGCTTCCATAGCACCATTTTAAAAGTTGGCTAATGCCAATCTAAAGAGCTTCAAGGGGCTTGTCTCCATACAGCTGAAGGAGGCAGCACAGGCTCTAACAGCTCTATCAGGAAGACTTCAAGTGCAAATCTGGGATGAGAAGACAAGATAATCCAAGGTTCACTACCTTAATTCTCAACTTGAGAAGAGAGCTAAACTGCTGCCAAAGAGAGCTGTTTTATCATTGTGCAGCCCTAAGGATGCACTTGCAGACCTCCAACAACACAAAGTGCAACTGGCCAAGGATCCCAGCTGCTGTGCTCTGAAATCCATCTCTGCATTCTCTCAGAGGCTATGATGCCTCCCGATGGGCTACTACGGGAGCACAGTAGGAATACAAAGGCAGGCCTGTAGGATGGCTGACTTTGCTAGAGGACTTCCTGATGCCTTTGCTACCTCTGACTGCAGAGCAATCTCGTTCACCTCCACCAAATCTCTTTTCACTTGGAATAAGACTTTAATCAGTGGTCTAATGGTTCCCCTGGTTTTTTCTAGCTCTTCCTTACTTTCTTTTATGTAAGCATTTTCTCTAAAAGTAACATTGCAATTGTAGTCCTGTCTTAGCATCTGCTTCTCAGAGGTCCAGACTAACATTCATTCATGTATTCATCCACTCATTAATTCAGTCAAGAATTATTAATTCAGTCAATAAGTATAGAGTGCTTAGAATGTTCCTGGAACTTTGCTCTAGGCACTGGGGAGACTGGTGAACTATACTGAGAAGACACATTGATAACCCTTCTCTGCTCAAAGCGTCATAACTGCTTCCTCTTCTTTAGCACTTACTGTGTGCTGGGCACTGAACTAAGACCACTCCACATGCCACATCTCATTTGCTCTTCACAACAACCCTGAAAGAAGGCATTATTATTCTTATTTCATAGATAAGAAAACAGAGACCTAGGGAGATTATGTTGTCAGAGCCTTTTCTGATAGGGCCAACATTTTTACTCCAAAACCCATGCATTTAACCATTAGCTTATGATGTACCTACTCCATTTGGATGTATCTGCTCCATGTGGACCACTGATTAAAGTCTTATCCCAAGTGAAAATAGAGGTTTGCTGGAAGTGTACTCATTTGCTGTGTAGTCTGAGGTAGCAAAAGCATCAGGAAGTCCTCTAGCAAAGTCAGCCATCTTACAGACCTGCCTTTGTATTCCTGCTCTGAGCACTTTTATTTTCTGGTAATGCACATCTGCATAGTTGATTTTCCAAAGCCTGGCTTCATTTCTTCAATTTAAATTTATGACAGTTGGGAGAACCATTTACAGAACAGGGAAAACACAGTGCTCCAGAGCATTCAGAGTTTGCATGATTCCAAAGTCAGGTTAACGACAACATTGTTTAACCCACCCAGAAGAGGTCTCTCACCAGGTGTGAGTTTCCAACTCATCCTCACTATTGCAAAGAAGATAGAGAGGACAGAAAAATCCTTAGCTTCTCTACTTTTCATCCTGGTCATAGCCTAGCCCTGGCAAACTGATAGCAGGTAGCTGCATATACCCAGAGCTTCGCTCAGAGGCCAGACAGGCCCACTGCAAAGTCAGCCACAGCAACCTGGGCAGCAGGTGTGAGCATCCTTGTGAAAACCAATGCAAACACGTACCATGATATCCAAGGTCAGATGTGGCATCCTCTACAATTGATTCAAGTTTGCAGAGGTCCATGGAAGGAATAGGCTGAGGCTCAGGCAGGTTCTCTAAAGTCGGTTCATCAAATTCCTTGTGGAAGGTAATTAACAATTCATGAGATGCTGATAGAAGGAAACAGCACTACCACAAATGAAAAAAAATTCTTACTCAGAAGACTACTTGGAAAGAAGCCTACCTAATCCTCTCCCTTAAACATTTTCAAACTTCAGGAGGTAAGTTGGGATAAGAGAAACAGCCCTGAATCAATGAGACAGGTGACCTTGCACAAAGCATTTAACCTTCATGGGCTCAGTTTCAGGATCATGACTAGGTAAGCCAAGTGGGATGCCCAAGGTACCCAACTGAAGGTACTCACTCCATTGACAGCTGAGGGGGGCCTCCTTCAATTTGGCACCTAGGATATTCCACTTACTACACCCTACTCCAGCCCTGCTCAGTTTCTGCATCTCAAAATTAAAGGTGTTAGCTTGAATGACTTACAAGTTCCCCTCTAGCTTTAAATCTCTGTGATTCTATGAATTCCAATTTCCTAAAAGAAAAAGATCTAAGATACCACATGATGAAAGAATTCACACTTCAAAAAAATAAAAGGTTTAGCCAAAATCAATAGGTATTTCAATAAATCATTTTGCCTTTTCCCCTTAGTTATGTGTGTGTGTGTGTGTGTGTGTGTGTGTATGTGTGTTTGTGTGTGTATTTGTGTTTGAACCTGGAGCTGGTGCTGAGTTGATCTATTTTTCTTGATAAATGGTATTCATGGGAAACTACTCCAAGAGTATCTTTTTTAATAAAACAAAATTTAAAAGAAAGTTCAATCTAATCTCAATAAGTAAAATGAAGCCATGCCACACTGCAGTGCAGTATTTGTGAGAATATCATCATAAAGTGTTTTTAAGAAGTCAGTTTTCTGTACTGTGTAATACTTGTTTCAGGTGAAATTGGTTCCAAATTTCAAAGGATTGCTGAGAGTACACAGATAACTTTATGGATAAAGAACAGAGAGTACATGAAATACATCTTTACGTGCACTTCGAAAATTATTTGAAAATAAGAATGTATTTGGACTCTCAATGAACTTTGATTTGCTGTTTCTCTTTGAAGAGAAAGATAGACTTATTATAAATGCTTCTTTTAAAAGGAGAAGGACCTGGTCTGATCTTTGGTCCCCATTACCACTCTATGTATGGAGACCTCATCTGCTATGTACTTTTCACAGAGACCTAACTTTAGCCCCAGCACAACTGTATACGCCACAGGATCAAAGACAGACCTGGCCTGTCTTATGTATTATGGTATCTAACTGCTTTAAGCTGCTATTCTTTAGAGAAAGGGTGCCTAACATGATTCCACATTCAATGGTGCTTCAAGATTTCAAAGCCCAAATTCAGCCAAGCAGAAAATGCCTGCCAAAATAAAAGGCCTTGTCAGCTAGGGTCTGAAAAACAAAGCAAGCCACTCTCCTATATGCCTCAAATAATTTTTATAACATGTTTAAGAGGTGACATAGAGCCCATTCTCTCCCATAACTCTGATTCTCTCCTATAAGTGCTTTAGAAATATAAAGTAGCTTGCTTCCGTCAGGCGAGAGACATGGAAGAAGGAATAGAGAACAGAGCCCCAGTGAGATTAGTGAGAAATTAAATCATAAACATGTGTATGGGCAAGGGGAAGGAAAGCACTCAAAGATGGGAGCATTTTTCTCTTCCTCTTCTCCTTCTTTATCACATTTTTCTTTAGCCTCTTGCATCTGATTAATCTAATTTCTTTCCTATATTTATTTCATCTTTTTCAGCTCAATGAAGCTTTTTCCTGCTACATTTAAAACGCTTCAGGCTCCTCTGCAAAGTGTTCGGCTTCCCATTTTATTTCCCCTTTGTTCTCTGGATATCATTAAACCTGCCTTACTTTTGTGCTGAATATGTGTGTGAATATGATTAAACTTGCCTCTTCCCTGTCTTGCCACCTCTCTTCATCCTCGTCCTGCGGTGAACAAGAAAGTCTTCCCTCAGGTTGCTCCTCCTTTTCTTCCATTCCTATTAAATGTGTTTTTTCCTAAAGAGATTATGACAAGGTCTGTTCAGTAGTGGTTTTCCAAGTCTTCCCTCATCTGAGGTGAAGTGCTGCTTTCAGGAGGCCCATTTTCTATTCATTATTAATCAGAGTGTACACAGGAATCAGACCAGCAGCATACGAATTAGCAGAGAACTTGTAAGAAATACAACATTTCTGAGCGTTCTAGAAAACTATGTCCCCATTTCTATAGCTGAATAAACAAGTACTTTACACATGAACACACTCAGAATTCTTACAATTCTGTCAGCCTCCTTGTCAGGATCTGTGGGAATGGGCAGTTCTCAGCACTGCAGGGGGACAAAGCAGACTGAACCAGAGAAGAAGACCTACCTTCACAGGCTATCATTTGCAGGGCCTAGAAGTGTGTGGGAAGTTGAAGAAAGGCACCCAGTTTTCAGAGGGGGCTTGAGTCCTTCCATAGTGGTGGCATCAAGACCCTTCTCCAAGTAGGGATCCAGCCCTATTGTTGACCCCACGGCTTTTCAGCCAGCAGGTTCTTCACTCACCAAGTTCCCTGAGCAGGAAAGAACCCATCTCCCAAGTCTCTGTAGCCTGCAACAGATCCCACATGGGGACTTCACTTAAATGGAGTGGCGGATGGGTGGGAAAAGGGGGATGGAATTGAGCACATATCAAACCAGCATCCCCATATTGTCTGCTAACTGGTCCATTAAACAGAGGAAGACTTCTGAGGTTAGAGGAAGCTAGGCCTCTTATTGGTCCCAACTTGGGATTTTTAGAACTCCAAAGCACATAGAACCCCTAAATAATTGAGAAAGATGCATTACTGGCAGATCTCCCCTTAAGAGGGGCCCTATCTGGCTGAGGGTGAGGTCTCATGCATGCCCCCAGGTTTGGAGCCCTCTAATAACTAAGCTACAATAGAATTAGCATCCCTGGGGCTTGGGGGATTGTACCCACAGCCTCAGGGGGCTTGGTGCTTCCTGCTAAAGGAGAGAATCTCTCACATGCAGGGATCTCCATTAATAAAAATCAGAATTTGAGACAGTAGAAGTTCTCTATAAAAATGGCTTCATCCCAAGTTGCTTTTACCTGAAGAGCTATGAGGTTGGTATTGACATCTATTGCCCAAATTTGACATTGTAAAGACCACCTTATTAATCAGAGCCTACCCAAGGCCTGTGGAGACACTGTCAACCATTAGAGAAAATGGTGTTTGCTATTTACAGATTTGGAATGCTGAGGATATGAATTTGGGGTCATTTCATGTGAATCTGCAACTCTATTCATTATTGAACATCTATGGCAGTTAAAATTTGAATGAAGTTATCAACATATTGTACAACAAAATGGGTAGGAAACAAAATAAAAGGAAAAGAACAAAAACCAAAGAGAACAATGTACTAAAGAGGTAAAGCAACAACAGCATGGGTGGAATTAAAAATTAGATACACACACATTTGTCCTGTCAGCTAATCATTTTAACCCATCAGTTACGCATTCAGTGCCAATTCAGTTGTCTCGTGCAGAGTAGGCGCTTGATTTTTGTTAAATGGATCAATTGACCCACCTCTCGCTACAGCCACTTCGAATCGTTGTCACCAACTGTTGACCTACATTCTAGAATCCTTCCTGGAACTCGGCAAAGTTAATCTGGATGTTCTTGTTTTCTCCCTCATCCCTTTTCCTACCCGATCATCGCCAAGAATCTGAAGCAAGAAAAATTTTCATGTAAACTTTAAAATAAGAGGATACTTACATGGAGTACATCAACACTCAGCTGCTGAAAGTTCCGAGATCTCAATTCTTGCATTCGTTTGCTATTTTCTTCATATTTTTCTTCCACAATCTTTCTGTAAGTTTAAAGTGAATGTAGAAAAATAACTGTGAATTGCTAAAACCGTGTCTATATTATACAGATGAATGTGATCCTTATTTCAACAGATCGACTGCGGGATTAGAAAATTAGGCTATCAGTTCTCTTCCTCATCAAGGTGAATGTGGTGTAGCACCCAGCTGATTCTCTTTTAAAGCACACACAGGATGTTCTGGTTCCTTATTCACCCTTACAAATCCCAAAATGCAGCAGCAGGAGAAGGCAGTGCTCCTCTCTGTGTGTTCTCCAAGTGCAATGACAGAGCTATGTGTTCCCAATGCCAAGCACAGTGCCTAACACATACTAATAACACAAAAACTGCTTTCAGGATGAACAAACCCATAAAAAGTAAAACTAGAGCCACATATCAAAGGATGTGTGAGGAAATATATGGGAGTTATTGTGCAGGGGAATTTTTCTAGACACATTTACTTTGTTTTCTCTTATTACAGGAGAGTGAGTTTAAGAGACCTGCTACTAAACTGGGAGAAAGATCTGAGTTCTTTGATTACTTGTGGGCTAATTGATACTCAGGTTTTCCTCACTGAACACCCTTCTGGTCTCTTGTCTCTAAAATGGGTACATTATAATTCTTCTGACAATAGAGTCATTTTCCAGCTAAAACACAAGACCCCCTTGATTCTACAATCAATTAGAAACAATTCCAATACAATTTATTCACAAAATCAAGGCCAAACTTTATTTAAAACCATTACCTTCAAATAAGAAAAATATATTAGTGTAACATGTGAAAGATATGTGACTTCTTTGTATTAAAAAACAGTTTTAATATAAATATTTTGTAATCTGCATATGTTATTAAATTTACCTTTTTAAGCTGTTCCTATCAGAGATTTAATTTTCCTTTTATCCTCAGCCAATGACATGAATCATGGCACCTTGGAAATATCACCGTTTCTGAGGTATTACAAACAGATTTGGGGCTGTGAGCTGATGCAATGGCTCAAGCAATTTATGTGAATATATTTTCCCAGTAAAATTCACACTCAATGTCACAGTGGTTTGCAGAAGCCAACTTGTATTGGCTCCCAAGAGCAGACTGTGTAAATATCTTCCCAACTGAAAATTAAATGATATCATATTGGTAGCTTGATATTAGTCACAGCGGAAGTATTTATATCACAGAAAGCAGCAAACAAATCAGCAGCCCCCTTCAAATCCAGAGCTGGTTATTAAATATTTACCAGCACACCACTGCTCACAATGTACTTTCATGGAAATCTTTTTCTACCCATTTATTAAAGAAAGCACATGTTAAGGGAAAATAGACTCATAGATTCTTATTTGGCTTATCATGATATTCATTCTAAGTACAAGGACACCTCTAAATCAGTTTTCAGATAAACTAACAAGGTAACAAAATGAATAGATTTGTGTTCAGGTTCTTTCTGTCTCTCTAGTTCTTGACTGGGGCTCCTAAACTACCAAAACATTGGTAGAGGAAGAAAAAATAAGAAACACTAGGAAATTTGATAACCTACCAACAGATAAATCAGTTTTTCAGAAATTGAGGCTCTTAGGCTCTTTGAAATTTCATTTTATACATGTATTTTTTCAGTTTTATTAAAACTTAATTGACAAAAATGTTTAGATTTATATATACTACGTGATGTTTTCATATATGTATACATTGTAGGATGATTAAATCAAGCTCTACTCTGTTAGCAATTTTCAAAAATACAAAACAGTGTTATTAATTACAGTCACAATGCTGTACAATAGATCTCCAAAACTTATTTCTCCTGTCTGACTGAAACTTTTTACCCTTTGGCTAACATTTCCCTATTCATGCCCCCCGCCCCTAGTAACCACCATTCTACTCTCCTCTTTCGTGAATTCAACTTTTTAAGATTCCATATATAAGTGATATCACACAGTGTTTGTCTTTCTATGCCTGGCTTATTTCTCTTAACATAATGTCCTCCAGGTTCATCTATGTTGTTGCAAATGACGGGATTCCCTTCTTTTTTAAGGCTAAATAGTACTCCATTATATGTATTTATATCACATTTTATTTATCCTCTTATCTGTTGATAGATACATATGTTGATTCCATATCTTGGCTACTGTAAATAATTCTGCAATGAACATTGGAGTGTAAGTATCTTTTTGATATACTGATTTCATTTTCTTTGGATATAAATCCAAATGTAGGATTGCCAGATCATATGGTAGTTCTATTTTTAATTTTTAGAGGAATCTTCATCCTATTTTTCCATAATGGCTGTACTGATTTACATTGTCACCACTACTGCAGAAGGGATCCCTTTTCTCTACATCCTAACACCTGAAATTTCACTTTTTCATGTAAATACTCTAATTACTAGTGATATCTCCCACCAGCAACACTGCCCTGAGCATAGACTTTTCTAAAGATTTCACTTGACAGAACAGAGCTCTGTTTCCCGTCTACTTCTTCCAAAAGCTAACAATTTCCTGCCAATAAAGTCTCCTTCCTATAAATAAGTGAGGTCTCCTGGTAGAAGGTACGCAGCAAGCACCTAGGGAATCTGGGTAAAACAGTGATGTCTCCTGCTGGGGTATGTGCAGAAGCTGTCAACAGCGATGAGGTTTCATTTGGAAATTGACTCTATTTTCATCACTAATAACCTCCCAAATAGTTAATCTCTCCCTTCACACAAGACTGAAAGCCTGATATTAATAGCACCTGACATTCAATCTATGGCTCAATAGTCATCTTGAAGTGAACAAGTGAATGAATAAACACATAAATACATAATCGTATGCATTGGGGTTTCCTGTTTTGGTTTCTGCTTTTCTCTGTAAATTCCCTGAGAGCCCTGAGAAGTAGTACTAAGCATGAGTGCCTAAAGGAAAAGCAACTTACTTCAGCTTCCTGGCTTTCTCATCAGCCGCCTGGAGCTTTCTCAGCCTCATCCTTTCTCTTGGAGTCATTTTCTGTACTTCTGACAGTGCCCTTAGAGTCTGCAGGTGGATCCTTTTTTGCCTATAAATAACAAAGATTCCCCTCATATAGCCCATCCCAAACATGTTCAGAAAAATTAAACAAATATTTTATAAAACTATCACTACACTACTGAGAGCAAAAGCATCTTGAGACAGGCCAGGCAAAAACTAATAAGCTTTGGGTATGTAATGAGCCAAGCAGGACTGTAGTTAATAAGCAACACTTTCCAAATTAGATTCTTATTTAAAGGAAATTATTTACTTTCCAAATTCCTGCTCATTTCACGCCAATGACTAGTTTTCATAAAGTAAAACAAATTAGGATCTCGGTCATTAAAGAGTAAATAGACAGGCACAGTAATTCCACTATGTGTATAAAACACATAATCTTTAGAGGTAGGCAGAGTTTGAATCCCACCTCCACCACTCATTAGCTCTGTGGCCTTGGGCAAGTAACTGAACCTCCTTAAATCTCAGTTTTCTCATCTGCAAAGAATGGGCCATAGTAAGTATCACATGAGATAACATATGCACACTGCCTAGCACATAAAAAGTATTCCAAATGCTAGTATTATAATAGCTGAATCTTATTTTTTAACTTTTATTTAAAGTTCAGGGGTGCATGTGCAGGTTTGTTATACAGGTAAACTCAAGTCATAGGGGTTTGTTGTTCAGATTATTTTGTCACCCACATATTAAGCCTAGTACCGATTAGTTATTTTTCCTGATCCTCTCCCTCCTCCCACTCTCCACCCTCTGAAAAATTCCAGTGTCTGTTGTTCCCCTCTGTGTGTCCATGTGTCCTCATCATTTAGCTCCCACTTATAAGTGAGAACATGCATTATTTGGTTTTCTGGTCATGCATTACTTTGCTAAGGATAATGGCCTCCAGCTCTGTCTATGTTGCTGCAAAGGACATGATCTTGTTATTTTTATGACTGTGTAGTATCCCATGGCATAAACGTACCACGTTTTCTTTATCTAGTGTACCATTGATGGGCATTTAGGTTGATTCCACGTCTTTGCTATTGTGAACAATGCTGCAATGAACATATGCGTGTATGTGTCTTTATGACAGAATGATTTATATTTCTTCAGGTATATATCCAGTAATGGGATTGCTGGGTCAAATGGTATTCTATTTTTAGGTCTTTAAGGAATTACCACACTGTTTTCCACAATGGTTGAAGTAATTTACACTACCGCCAATGGTGTATGAGTGTTCTTTCTCTCTGCAGCCTCCCCAGCATCTATTTTTTGACTTTTTTTTTTTTTTTTTTTTTTTTTTTTTTGAGACGGAGTCTCACTCTGTCACCAGGCTGGAGTGCAGTGGCGCGATTTCAGCTCACTGCAACCTCAGCCTCCTGAGTAGCTGGGACTACAGGTGCGTGCCACCACACCCAGCGAATTTTTGTATTTTTAGTAGAGACGGGGTTTCACCGTGTTGGCCAGGATGGTCTCGATCTCTTGACCTCATGATCCACCATTCTGTTTGGTGTAAAGTTTCTGAGAACTTGGCCGGGCGCGGTGGCTCAAGCCTGTAATCGCAGCACTTTGGGAGGCCGAGACGGGTGGATCAAGAGGTCAGGAGATCGAGACCATCCTAGCTAACATGGTGAAACCCCGTCTCTACTAAAAAAAAAAAAATACAAAAAACTAGCCAGGCGAAGTGGCAGGCGCCTGTAGTCCCAGCTACTTGGTAGGCTGAGGCAGGAGAATGGCATAAACCCAGGAGGCGGAGCTTGCAGTGAGCTGAGATCTGGTCACTGCACTCCAGCCTGGGTGACAGAGCGAGACTCCGTCTCAAAAAAAAAAAAAAAAAAAGTTTCTGAGAACTTGCCCTACGAATCTGGGTGCTCCTGTATTGGGTGCACGTATATTTTGGATAGTTAGATCTTCTTGTTGAATTGAACCCTTTACCATTATGTAATGCCCTTGTCTTTTCTGATTATTGTTGGTATAAAGTCTGTTTGGTTTGAAATCAGAATAGCAACCCCTGCTTTTTTCTATTCTCCATTTGCTTGGTAGATTTTTCTCCATCCTTTACTTTGAGCCTATGTGTGCCATTGCATGTGAGATGCTCTTAAAGACAGCATATAGTTGGGCCTTGCTTCTTTATCCGACTCTACACAGTGCCTTTTAATTGTGGCATTTGGTCTGTTTACATTCAAGGTCAGTATTGATCTGCATGGATTTAATCCTGTCATCACAATGTTATCTGGTTATTATGCAGACTTGTTTGTATGGTTGCTCTATAGTGTCACTTACAGTCTGTGTACTTCAGTGTACACCGGTAGTGGCTGGTAATGGTCTTTCCTTTCTATATTTAGTGCTTCCTTCAGGAGGTCTTATAAGGCAGGTCTGGTAGTAACAAATTCCCTCAGTATTTGCTTATCTGAAAAGGATCTTATTTCTCCTTCCCTTATGAAGCTTAGTTTGGCCAGATATGAAATTCTTGGTTGGAATTTCTTTTCTTTAAGAATGTTGAATGTTGGCCCCCAGTCTCTTCTGGCTTGTAAGGTTTCACCTGAGAAATCTGCTGTTAGTTTGATGGGCTTCCCTTTGTATGTGACCTGATCTTTCTCTCCAACTGCCTTTAACATTTTTTTTTTTTTTTTTTTTTTTTTTTT
>NW_016824412.1:335742-344628 GCF_001698545.2 Rhinopithecus bieti
GACAATTTTAGACCAATATCCCTGATGAACATCGATGCAAAAATCCTCAATAAAATACTGGCAAACCGGATTCAGCAGCACATCAAAAAGCTTATCCACCATGATCAAGTGGGCTTCATCCCTGGGATGCAAGGCTGGTTCAACATTCGCAAATCAATAAACATAATCCAGCATATAAACAGAACCAAAGTCAAGAACCACATGATTATCTCAATAGATGCAGAAAAGGCTTTTGACAAAATTCAACAGCCCTTCATGCTAAAAACGCTCAATAAATTCCGTATTGATGGAACGTACCTCAAAATAATAAGAGCTATTTATGACAAACCCACAGCTAATATCATACTGAATGGGCAAAAACTGGAAACATTTTTTCTTTCATTTTGACCTTGGAAAACCTGATGATTATGTGTCCTGGGGATGATCTTCTTGTGAAGTATCTTACTGAGGCTCTTTGCATTTTCTGAATTTGAGTGTTGGCCTCTTTAGCTAGGTTGGGGAAGTTCTCATGGATGAAATTTCTATGTTTCTATATAACATATTTCTATGTTTTCCAAGTTGCTTCAATTTTCCCCACCTCTTTCAGGGACATGATTTGATCTCTTTTACACAATCCCATATTTCTTGCAGATTTTGTTCATTCCTTTTTCTCTATTCTTCCCTGTCTTATTTCAGAAAACCAGTCTTCAAGCTCTGAGATTCTTTCTTCAGCTAGGTGCATTCTGGTAGTAATACTAGAGATTGCATTTTTTTTTTTTTTTTTTTTTTTTTTTTTTTTTTTTTTTTTTTTTTTTTTTTTTTGAGATGGAGTCTCACTCCATCATTTAGTCTGGAGTGCAATGGTGCTATCTCAGCTCACTGAAACCTCCGCCTCCCAGGTTCAAGCAATTCTCCTGCCACAGCCTCCTTGGTAACTGGGATTACAGGCACATACCACTACACCTGGCTAATTTTTGTAGAGATGGGGTTTCGTCATGTTGGCCAGGCTGGTCTCGAACTCCTGACCTCAAATGATCCACCCACTTCAGCCTCCCAAACTGCTGGGATTACAGGCGTGAGCCACAGTGACTGGCCTGAAATTCTTAGAGTGTGATTTTCAGCTCAATCGGGTCAGTTACATTCTTTTCTATACTGGCTATTTCGTCTGTCAGCTCCTGTATCATTTTATTATGTTTCTTAGCTTCCTTGGATTGTGTTTCAATGTGCTCCTGCATCTCAATGATCTTCATTCCTATTAATATACAGAATTCTATTTCTGTCATTTCAGCCTTCTCAGTCTGGCTTAGAACACTTGCTATAGAGGTACTGTGGTCACCTGGAGGAAAAAAGGCAGTCTGGTTTTTTGAGTTCTCGAAGTTCTTGCACTGGCTCTTTCTCATCTTTGTGGGCTGAAGTTCCTTCAATCTTTGAAGTTTTTTTCCTTTCATTCTATTTGATAACTTTGACAGTTTGATTTTGGTATAAGATGGATTCAGTAGACTGGCTTTGTTTCTGGAAAATTTTAGGCAGCCAGTGCTCAGCTCCCAACTTCTGGGCTGTGTGCTCTAACTCTGGGAGACCTGTATTGGGCCCCAACTTTGTCCTCTGGCTCCTCAAGGTAGTCAACTCATTGCACTAGGGGGCCCAATTTGCTCCTGGACAGCTGGTCACTACATTCTGATGGGTGGTGCCAGCCAAAGCATTTTGTAGGATGGTGGCAGCAGGATCCATCCTTGCTTGCATGTGCCAGCAGCGGCAGCGGTGGTGGAATGGCAGTGTGGAGGGGTGCACACTTGTCAGCTGTGGAAAGGTGCTAGCAGGTGTCAGGGTGCCTGTCTCCCTGTGGGCGTTCACAGCAGCAGCAGAAGCAGAATGGCTCATCAGGGAGGTGCGGTCTCGTCCCCTGGCCACTGCCCTGGCATGCTGTCCTATTGGTGGTGGTGGCTAGCACAAGGCTTGCCAGCCACGGTGGGCATAGCGTCTGCTGTGCACCTCTGTTGCATGCTGACATGCACAGAGGTAGGAGTGCATGTCAGGGCAGGGAAGGGTCCGCTGTTCTCTGCACCTAGTTTCACTCTAGCAGCACTGTTGGTACAGGGGCAGGGTGCTGGCAGGGCCAGGGCTGGCTGTCTTTGTGCCACCAAGGCTCTGACTGCAATGGCAGGGGAGGTGAGGTGGGATACACTCCCGTCAGCAGCAGTAGCAGGGCACATGCATGTTGGCAGGGCAGGAAAGTCAAAATCTGCCCATGTATATACATGCCAGAAAAGCAACATGGGGAGGGGTGTGGCTGTGAGCCTGGGGAAGCTGCAGTTAGGGGAAGGAGTAGGTCTCCCCACTGGATCTCTCCTCCAGTCAGGCATGATTCTTCAGCAGTACAGGAGCTATGATGTAGACCCCTAGGGTACCCACGGCTGCACTGCAAGCAGGCATGGTCAGGCTGGGCCTCAGGAGAGGCCAGAAGATCAAGGGGTGCTCAGGTCAGATCAGCCTCCTCTGATGGGCAAGACTGCCTGCAGAGTTCAGGCCTGACAGTTCCCCTGGGTCTAAAGTCTCCCATGGGAGCAAGTCAAGCCTAGGGGGATGGTCTCCCTGGCCATGCTCTGCTGCAAACACTCAAGCACCAAACACTCTGGGCTCCACATCGGCTGGTGCGCTGCCCCTACCACTTCTCTAAGCAGCTCTCCCTACCAACTCAAGTGTCCCTGGTGGTCAAGGGGTCTCCTCCATCTGGAATTCCAGAGGCCTGTGGCAAGAGTAGGTTGCTCCCTGCCAGTTCAACTCACCCATTCCCCCAGCGTCACTGGAGACCAGGAATGGGTCCTGGTGCACAGGTGTACAGTGGCCCCATGCAGGATTCCCAACTTCCTCCCGCTTCAGCCCAGTTTCTGTGCCTTCTCTCCAGCCACTCTCAGTTGTTCCCTCTGAAGATCTGTTAGGAGTGTGCCAGTAGTCCTGGTCCCTCAGCGGCAGCTGTTCCACCTGGCTGCACCTACTTGGGCATCTTGTCCCCTACCTCATGCTAAATTTTATTGACTATGTCTTCTATTCCAGGCTTAATACAGTAGATATTTTTGTTGTAGCATGGTGTCATGGTTAATTGCACAGATTAATAACACACTCTGGGTTCAAGAATACACAAACTTTTTCCCCCTGCCCAGACTGTAATGGACAATGTCTATACTCCCAGGGCCAACACAAAGTTTAGGATAGTGAGATACCTCAGGCGCAAAATCTAAGGGGGCACCAAAAAATTCAGTAACCAAGATAATTTTAATGAAAATTATTTTTAAAATCAAAGTTAATTTCAAAAAGTTATAAAGACTACAATAGCAAAATTTTAAGGACAGGATCCAACCCTGAACTTATACAATTCCACCTCACTTTCCTCACCCTGATCCTGGCCCTGCTGGACCCTGTCTTTAAACTTTTAATAATATTTTGTTACCAGGGATTTTAAGCATTAATTTGGAGTTTTGCAATATTGCATTAAAATTTGATCTTGATTATGAGTTTTTGGTGTCCCATTGAAATTTTGCCACAGGGTCAAGGGCCTCACTCGCCTTATCATGGTTCCAGCAGATCCCTGTGAATACCTTTAGACTTTTTTTTTTGTGGAATGTTCACAGCCTCTTCAGTGTTTTTGATCCCAACAATCAGCACATAAACCTCTTTCGATGTATGATTAATGTTAAGCATGTTTCTTTAACTGAAAAAGAGGCTAAATAATCACATTGGCTAACATTTTAGCAGGTAATAACCCCATGCTTATAAGCACTTTACATGAATTAACTCACTTAAATGCAGAGCAACTCTGTGAAGTAGGTACTTTTTTTAGTCATAGAGAGGTTAAGTAACTTGTCCAAAGTAATATAGAGTATTACCTGGGAGCTAGAATTTGAATTGAGAGAGTGTTATTAATCTGTGTAAGCACTACACCATGCCACAGCAAAAAATATTTACTGTATTAAGCCTGAAATAGAAGACATGGTCAATACAATTTAGCATGAGGGAGGGGGCAAGACAGCTGACGAGAGGCAGCCAGGTGGACAGGGATGACTGGCACACGTCTAAAAATCTTCAGAGGGAAGGCACATTGAAAGAACTCCAACCACATTCTCACTGGCATTTGCTTCTCTTCCTGACTTGGTTAGGGCCCAATAGTACAGAAGACCTTTTGCACTCCACTCTTTCCTTGACAAACACTATGAGAAAATTGTAATGACCTCTGAGGACAGTTCTAATACCTCTCTGACACCATCCAGACCACAGACTCCAGAGGACATTCAATTTTCAGGAATATACATCTCTTATTTTGTCAGACCAATGGATCTCCTTGAAACATAGTCATAGATCTCAAAAATAGCAGTGACCATCTGAAGTCAATATTTCATAATGTAAAATACTGTCCAAACAACTGGATTCTAGAACACTGTTAATTGTAAACAGTGTCAGTTTTATAACTGCAGTACAAAATGATAGACAAAACTAGTCCAGTATTTAAAAAATACCTACTACTCTCACATCTCTAGTTAATAAAATACAATTGGAAATTTCGATGTTTCTTGAAATAGCAGATAATAAACCATAAAAACAAGGTTATTAGGAACATGCCTAAAAATTTACCCCCTGTGGTATATAGTGTATCTTAACTGGAGATCATGCAAATTTCCTCAGTTTGAAAGTGAAGATGGAAAGCAAACATGGTGGAGTTGAGAAACATTGGACTGGGTGTTGGAGGAGTATGTTTGTGCTAGAGCAGCCTATTGAGGGCTTCTGTTTTCACCCCACTGTCCTGCACACCTCTTGTATACTACAGTCGTTCATGACTGTACAACTATGCAAAAACCCAAAACATAAGAACCTAGTATTCTGGGTTCTTGCAAGTTATAGAACAAAAATTTTGAACGAGGTAGGAGAGAGAAGTTAGATCAGGAAATAATTGTTTCTTTGGGAAATACATTGTTTAGTTCTTATATGAAGGAATGTATATTTCAAGAAAGTGAATTTCGGCTTATTTTCAATTGTCCCAGGACTTCACAATGTTCTCTTGTCAATAGATACTCTGCCAGTTCACATCAAACAAACAACATGTGAAAGCCATTTATGGTTATTATGGAAGGCTCATTAGCATAAATGTTACTAAATATTTGGGATATTAACTTCTCTATATCCTTGCAAGGCAACTGCAGAGCTACCCTGCAGATCTGTAAGCTGTGCAGTGGTTTAAACTTTTATGATTTCAATTTGCTACCACCTAGGGTAAAGGGCTTTGGAACACCAAGTTCCTGAAGCTCCTTAATTTCTTGGCAAGACTTAAGTGAATTCTAGGATACTCCATGCAGTCAGTTTAGTGCTAATAGATTTTTAAAGACAAATGCATTCAACATTTATACTCGATGGGCTTTTTAAAAACAAAGCAATTACTTACATGTCATTAATTATACGAGCAGCCTCCTTCTGACAATCCAAATTCTTGTCTTCCAGAGTCATTTCTGAATGTCTACACATTAGGTGCTGCAAAAAAGATCAACAACCCTGACATACCTTAAAGGCTCCTCTTTCGGGATGAAAGGGAATAAATTACCAAGTATCTTTTCAGATTTGGGGTACTTTTGACCATGGCAGGGAGCCTGAGAACAAAGCACGCTATTTTTTCCTGGGTCCCATAAAATTACATGGTAGCTTTTCCAATAAGGTTTTGCAGGGTCAGGCTCCTGCCTGTCTCTCCAGCTTCATCTTGCACTGCTTGCTCTCTCACTCCCTTTTGCCAGTCATGGGCAGGCCTACTTTCAGCTACAAAAAGACACAAGCTTTTTCCAACCTCCCAGACTGTAGAGGACAGTATCCACACCCCCAGGGCCAGTGCAAGGTTTAGGCAAGTGAGATACCTCAAGTGCAAAATCTAAGAGGACACCAAAAAACTCAGTAACCAAGATAAATAATTTTAATGAATATTATTGTTAAAAACCAAAATTAATGTCAAAAAACTATAAAGAATACAATAGCAAAACTTTAAAGACAGGATCCAACCCTGAACTTACACAGTTTCACCTCACTTGCCTCACCCTAATCCTGGCCCTGCTGGATCCTGTCTTTAAACTGTTAATATCTTGTTACCTGGGATTTTAAGCATTAATCTGGATTTTTAAAATATTACTTTTAAAATATTGTGAGTTTTTAGTGTCCCCTTAAATTTTGCCCCAGAGTCAAGGGGCTCACTTGCCTCGTCTTGGTCCCAGCAGATCCCTGTGAATACCTTTTGACCCCTTTTCTTTTTTTTGAATGCTCACAGCCTCTTCAGTGTGTTTTTGATCCCCACAACCAGCATATGAAGCTCTTTTTCAGAGGACCACCTGCAGGTTCTACTGGATCCCATTTGGCCTTCATAGAAGGAGAGATGGAAGTACCAGGAAACCTAAGCCTGCCCCCCTCTCTCCTGTCCTGCCTTCCCCATGACCGCATGGGCTTCCCTGAGAGCGTATGCTTGCATAAGAAGCCTCCCATCTGTATCTACCTCCAAGGCACAACAGGACCTTTGTGCCTGCTATTCCCTGTGATTCGAACACTGTTTCTGAGGCTCTTTACATGGCTGGTTGCTTCCCATTGGCTCGCTGGTAAAGAAATGTCAAGTACTCCTTTGACCACCAAAGCCCTTCCTTTTTCCCTTATTTTTACTCCTGTTTGTTTATTATACTTTCTTCCTAGTGCTAGGCATATACTTATATGTTACTTACATCCTTACTTTTTCTTGGTTATTGGTTTCTCTCACTAGTCAAGCTTCAAAAGGACAGGAAACATATCTGTTCCTTTCATTTTGGCATCCCCTGGTGTCAGCACAGTGCCCAGCACTCAACTAATAAGTACACATCATTTATCACCTTTGCTTCCTTTGGATTTGGGACATGCCCCACTGATGAAAAGGTAAGCACAGTTTTTAAGATGGATGACCATTTTGTGGTTCTTCTTAAAGTTACACATGAAATTACAGAGGAAACTTGCCTCAGGGATTTGTATTGTTAAAAGTTAACTGAGAAGTTAAAAACAAACAAACAAACAAACAAACAAAAGTCCTCTTTAGAGGGGACCATTTGCTGCTTTCTTAATACCTGAGACACGGCCTCTATATCACATTTCCTAATTTACAAGAAAACAAAATAAACTTAGCTAATCATTAAAAAGTATTATTGAGATATATAATAAAAGTATTGGAATTATAAATGCTCAATGATAATCCTAGATTTTAGTATTCTCTGTTAGTATATTCTTGTCCTTGCAGGGATATAGTTACAAAGTGTTTGGGTAAGATCTGTCAACAGGGCTCCAAGGACGGATGTTGAGTTTTGGCATAAAATCAGAACCCTCACTTCTCATTTTCAATGGCACTAGGGAATGGGAGTTCACACACACCTTATTTTGGAAAGAGATTGTCCTGACTACTATTTTCTCAGCTTTTAAAATATGTATTTATTTATTTATTTTTGAGACAGAGTCTCACTCTGTCACCAGGCTGAAATGCAGTGGCACAATCTCGGCTCACTGTAACCTCTCCCTCCTGGGTTTAAGTGATTCTCCTGCCTCAGCCTCCTGAGTAGCTGGGACTACAGACACGCACCACCATGCCCAGCTATTTTATTTTATTTTATTTTATTTTATTTTATTTTGTATTTTTAGTAGAGACGGGGTTTCACTACATTGGCCAGGATGGTCTCGAACTCTTGACCTTGGATTCCGTCCGCCTCAGCCTCTCAGCTTCTTTTTGACCTTTTTCCTCCTTTCTGGTTGATTCTTACTGCATCGTATCCCCTCTGCATATCTTCAAGTCATGGAATGTGTATATAAATGCTAATACCTGTTTCGCAGAATCCCTTTCATTTTAAATACCTGTAGCTGCTCATCAATGTAAGGGATTTTTAAAATTTCGATAGCAGATGGTCTTAATGAAGGATTCTTGTTCAACATGCTGTAATGTTTAAAAGAAAATTATTTTCAAATGAACTAAAATATAAGTACAATTTTCAACTATTTCTGTGACAACATATTTATTTCTATACCTTTCCATGATGGCATTTAGTTCTTCTGGATATCTCTCAGGGAGAGAAGGTGTGTCACCTTCAACAATTTTTAAAACAATGGATAAGAAATTGGAGCCAGCGAATGCATGATTCATGCAGCACATCTCATATAAAATGCATGCCAGTGACCTGAAGACAAAGTCAAAGAATTTAAACAAGGAACAAATATCCTATTTTAAATTTTTTCATCATACAAAACCTCAGATGTGTTGGGGCATTGGCTGTGAGGCACAAACATGCACTCAGTAGTTGACTTAAAAACTGCAGTTTCATACTGTTTTTTTCCATTTAAATACATGTTTACGAAAAAAAAAAAAAAAAAAAAGGGAAAGAATAAAGCAAAAAGTAAGTCTGAATGACAGCTTTTTTATCAAAGAATAAGCAGACTAAGAGTTAACAACATGCTCACACATAGTAAAGATTCTAAGTATTTGATCAATGTAAGGATTTTTTGAATTAGCCTTCAATAAATAAAATGCAGCTGAAGATTATCTTCCTAAGGCAGTTTGATAATTTTATATATGCAAAATATAATTTTAATTTAGCAGCCTAACCTTCCCTCTAATGTGTATCCAAGCATTTTTAAAAGGAAACTGGCATTATTTATTATTCTCTGAATATAATCCATTTGCAAGTGGGATGGAAGAGCAGCTACTTGAAGCCCACATTAAAATGTATAATTCTCCTATGGTGAGTATGAAACAGAATATTAAAATTCTAGATAAGTCCAACACTGATTTGGATTAACCATGCAAATCAATAACCTCTAAACCAGCAGGACAATATTTTAAATAACTCTACATCATAAAAAAAAAAAAAAAAAAAAAAAAAA
>NW_016824412.1:345535-391265 GCF_001698545.2 Rhinopithecus bieti
TGTTTTTTTTTTTTGTTTTTTGTTCTTTTTGTGTGTGTGTGTAGTAACTACATTTATCATTATGCAAAAAAAATCATAAAATTATTTTTTAAATTAAACATTACATTCCTGGGAAAGCATTTCTTAAATCCTAGACATAAATTTTCTAACAGAAGAAAATGATCCAGACAAAACAATGAGTACAAGAAGAAAAAAAGAGCACCAAAAAGTAATTTTGTTAATATGCATAAATGAATATTAACTCTACAAAATAAAATTAACAATATCTTGTGGTGTTTAAAATTATGTAGACTAAAATTCATGACAAAAATAAGGCAAATGACACAAGAGGGAAAAGATTCCAATTAAAAAACTAAATTATCAGACTGGAAAAATAAAAGGTATATTCTGCTCACAAAACAAACTTTAAATGTAGGAACACAGAGAGGCTGATAGAAAAACCATACCAACACCAAAATGGCAAGAAACACAACTAAGATTAAGATGGTGGATCAATAAAACAAGTAAACCACCAGGAATATAAAACAATTCTAAATCTGTATACACCCAATAATGTGTGTGTGTGCGTGTGTGCATGTGCATCGTGTGTGTGTGTGTGTATGAAGCAAGAACTGACAAAATTAAAAAAATCAATCAAGATAGAAAAAATCTACACGATGACAAAATTGACACAATTGGCAAGTTGATGTCAATGCAACCAACAATAACAGAATTCAATTTTTTTTCAAGGGCACAGGGAACATTTACCAAAATTGACAATTTACACAGGGCCATAAAGCAAGCCTTAACAGTTTTTAAGGACTGAAATCTTCAAAGCCTGACCACAGTAAAATTGTGCTAGACATGAATAACAGAGAGATAGAGAAAAGAGATAGTTGAAAACCATAAAATTTCCAACTGCTTGAAAACTAAGAAATACACATCTAAATAATCCTTAGGTCAAACAAGAAATTAGAAAACACTTTTAATGGAATCCTAATGAAGATAGCAAATATCAACACATTGAATGCAGTTAAGGTGCTTACAGCAAAATTCAAAGTATTAAATGCATATATTACAAAAAAAAAAGCTTAAAATCTATCATATAAGTCAACTTGAGAAGCTAAAAAAACAGCAAATCACACCAAAGAAAGTTTAAGGAAATAAATTTTAAAAGAGAAGAAATTAATGAAATAGAAATAAACAATAGAAACAAAGTCAGTGACAACTAATACATTTAATAGATCTGTAGTAAGGCTGATCAAGAAAATCAGAAAAAAAAAACATAGATTAACAATAACACAAATAGGAAAAGGTGCAACACTATAGACTCCACAGATATTAGAAAGTATTAAGATGACATTATAAACATGTTTTTTCCAATAAATTTGACAATATGGATAAAATTAAGTCTTCTAAGAACACAACTTACTGACACAAGAAGAAAAAGATAATCTGAATAGATTTTATCTATTAAACAGAGATAATTTCTTATTTAAGGTAATAAAACTCAAAGCAGAATTACCATTTGACCCAGCAATCCCATTACTCGGTATATACCCAGAGGAATGTAAATCATTCTACTATAAAAACACATGCATGTATATGTTCATTGCAGCATTGTTCACAATAGCAAAGATATGGAATCAACCTCAATGCCCGTCAATGGTAGACTGGATAAAGAAAATGTGGTACACATAAATGATGGAATGTTATGCAGCCATAAAAAGAATGAGATCATGTCCTTTGCAGCAACATGGATCAACCTGGAGGCAAACTAATAGAGGCACAGAAAACCAAATACTGCATTTTCTCACTTATACGTGGGAGCTAAACATTGACTACATGTGAATGCAAAGAAGGGAACAAAAAACACTGGGGCCTACTTGAGGGTAGAGGGAGAGGAGGAGGTTGAGGAACTCAAAAATAAAAGTAAAGAGGCAGTTGCTGTAACAAACTATAAACAAACAAATAAATAAAGGTTTAAACACAAAAAATACAGTTAACAATAATTTATTATGTATTTCAAAATAGTTAGAAGATTTGGAATGTTCCCAACACAAAGAAATGATAAATGTTTGAAGCAATGAATATCACAATAACCTAGATTTGATCATTATGCATTGTAAGCTTGTATCAATATACCACATGTGCCCCATAAACATGTACGACTATTATATATGCATAAAAATTTTTTTAATAAAAAAAAACTGCCTATTGTGTACTATGCTTAACACCTGGGTAATGACATAATCTCTACACCAAGCCCATGTGACATAATTTTTATTTATATATATATATAAAACAAACTTACACATGTACCCCTGAACCTAAAAGTTTAAAATAATAATAAATGAGATAGACAACAGAAGTATCCCCTGACCCTCTATCTCAAAAGTAAATATTATAAAGCAATCCTTGTAAGAACAGGAGCTATATTTGTTTGGCTTTGTTTTTGCCTACCCATGTATTTTCAGCACAACAACAGAACAGTGGCTAGCTTTATCTTCTCAATAGAGATATTTGTTGAATACAGAAAAATAAAACAAAATAATAAAAAGCTCTTGCAAAGAAAAACTCCAGGACCAGATGGCTTTACTGATAAATTCTTCCAAACACTTAAGAAATAAATAACAATAATCTTACTCAACCTCTGCATTTTGTAAGACCAGGACAAGTTTGATACTAAAATAGTAAGAATATTATAGGAAAGGAAAATTACAAGCAAATGTTTTCATGAATGTTGATTCAAATAACCCACATTTACACACACATATTAGCAAATGGAATACAATGACATATTAAAAAGATAATACATCATGACCACGTAGATTTTATTTCAGAAATACAGAGTTGACTTAATATATGAAAATAAATAAATCAAAATATATCTCATTATAAAGTTGAAAACCCATATCACCATCTTGATTGATGCAAAAAAGCATTTTATAAAATTCAAAATGTATTGTATTTTTAAAAAGAAGAAAACTCCTAGCACACCAGATATAGGAGGGAACATCCTTAATCTGATTTTTTGAAGCTTCAAAATATATAGTAAACATGATGCTTATTGGTGAAATATTGAAAGTTTATTATTTTCTTCTGAGATTAGGAACAAAATAAGAATGTCTACTATCATCACTTCTATTCAACACTGTAATGAAGGTGCTGCCCAAAGTGATAATGCCAGAAAAAGTAAATTTTTAAAAAAATCTATAAAGATTAGTAAAGAAAACATTAGACTGTCACTAATCATGTCAACATGACTGTGTACAGAAAAAATTCCAAAGACCTGACAAACTGTTAGACTTAACCAGGGAATTACGCAAGACTGCTGAATACAAAGCCTTTCATTTCTATAAACTTGCACAAAAACACACTTAAAGTGGCCCATGAAATACCAACCAAAATCCTAGCAGACATTTTGGCAGGAACTGACAAGCAGATTCTAAAATTTATATGGAAATACAAAGGGACCTGAATAGCCACGGCAATTAAACAAGAACAAATTTAGAAGTTTGTATGACCAAATATCAAGATTTATTATAAAGTTATATTGCTTATATTATAAAGTTATATTACCTATGAAAGTGTGGTATTGACAAAAAAGAAAATATATATACCAATGAAATAAAATAGAGGACTCAAAAACAGATTCACACATATTTAATCACTTGATTAACGCAAAAATAAACTGCACTCCATGGTAGAGGAAAATATGACTTTTTCAACAAATTATGCTGGGCCAATTGAATATTCATATAGAAAAAAATGTACTTGGATTTCTGTCTCATACCATGTGGCCACATACACACATAGATCAATTATAGATAGATGTTACTGTGAAAGATAGAATCAAATTGAGTCGGCTTTAAAAGAAAACAGAAGATAGAATCAACTGAATAGGCTTTTAAAAGAAAACAAGAGACTACCTTCATGATCTTGGAATAGGCAAAGATTTCTTAAACAAGACACAAAAGGCACTAGTGATAAAGTTATGAACTTATAAAATGAACTTCATTAAAATTACAAACTTCTATTCATAAAAAGACATCATTAGGAGAGTGAAAAGGAAGACACATAGTGTAAGAAAATATCTGCAACTCAAATATTCATCAGACTACCAAAATATGGATAAAATTAATTAAAACTTCTATAAATCAACAAGAAAATGAGAGAATCCAATAGAAAAATTGGCAAAAGACTTAACAAACACTCAGTGGCCAAAAGTCATGAGAAGATGCCCAACATTTTTAGTTATCAGAAAAGTGCAAATTAAAACCACTGTATCCTACCACTACATGCTACACACTCATCAGAATGGCTAAAAAGAAAAAGACAGACAATACCAAGTCAGTACTTGTTAAACTATGAAAAAAAAAAGTTTCCTTAGGAAAACAAGAGGGGCTAAATATCACTAAAAAAATATAATCATCAAGTTGAACCAAATACTTTTACTAATGTAGAATGTGTAAAATATTTATGTTATGAATTGCCACAATATACTTAGTTATTTCCCCATAGAAGAATCTATAATTCAAACTTCAAGAATGTCCTCTTATACAGAATAGAAGAGTTACAAGAGACTATAAACATTTGCTCATTTCAAACTCTGGTTTTATCAGTGAGAAAACCAAAGCTGAGAGAGAGGAAGTAATTTGCCCAGGAAGATACCATGTCAGATCAGTTCATGTTGGTATTGGTATTAGTTCTCATCCAATACTTTTTAAAATTTCAAAGTTACATTGACCGCATTCTGTTATATAGCCTAATACACACATAATAATCTGAAAACTGAAAGAAAAGAAATCAAATTTGCAAGTCCAAGTAACAGAAGGCTAGCAATCACTCAGCACCTACACACTCTCTTCTGATGATTTATGCTCACCCCACATAGGCGCAGGGTCTGCTTGAGGAGAAGATTAGAAACAGAACAAGCTAGACAACCTCTCCTGGCCTGGGCATATCTGAAGGGTTGTATGGGAGCAACAACCCCTGATCCAGAACATTTTAAAGTGTCTTGGAAGCAGCTATTAGATTGTCTCCACCAATAATACAAATGGTAACAACAATAATGATAATAAGGGTAATAATGAATATGAGAGCTGGAATGTTAATAGTGTTTACTATGAGCCAGGCCCTCTTCTATGTTCCTTTCATATTTTAACTCATTGACTTACCCTCACAACAATCCTAATGAGGTAGGAACTATTATTATCATTCCCATTTTTTAGATGAGAAAACCATAAGATTAGGTAAATTGTTCAAGGTTCCATATTGAGTAGGTCATAAAGCTGGGATTGTAGGCCAGGCTATCCGGCTCTAGAGACACAGACTCTCTATGCTATCCTGCTTCTGGATCTTGCACCAATCAGAGCATTTTGGATCACGAAAGGCTCTCTTGAGTTGGAAATCATGGCTAGCCCTGACACAGCCTTTTAAGCATGGGCTGATTTCCCAAGGTAATTTCAGTTTCTATATAGAATCTTAATTCACTTTTAAAAATCATTGGGGCCTTAGACAACAAGCTATGCAGGGCATCACACTACGGCAAATATAGGGCACACAGACAATGAGACCTTCTGTGGAAAAAGGAAGGCAGACAAGTTTGGTTTTGTCTTTTCATTGCTTGGAAGGAAAGAAGGCTTAGTTGTCTATTAACAGTGAATTGATCACCAAGTCAAATTCTGGTTTGATGGAGATGTAACTCTACTTTGATGAATTTATTAAGGTTATAAAAAGATGTGGTAGGCCAGGCACAGTGGCTCACACCTGTAATCTCAGTGACTTGGGAGGCTATGGTGGGGCAATGAGTTGAGGCCAGGAGTTTAAGACCAGCCTGGGCAACACAGCAAGACCCCATCTCTACAAAAAATAAAAATATATTAACTGGGTATGGTAGTCCACACCTGTATTCCTAGCTACTCCAGAGGCTGGGGTGGGAGGATCACTTGAGCCCAGGAGTTTGAGGTTACAGTGAGCTATGATTGCACAACTGCACTCCAGTCTAGGCAACAGAGTGAGACCATCTCTAAAAATAAATAAAAATAAAAAAGATATGCAATTATTTGGCTAAAGAAACTATGGAACAATTAGATCTACAGGCTTAGTAATCAATTAATTTTGATATAAGACTACAGTACTCTCCGTTTTGGAAATCCTCTCAGTATGCAGTGCAATTACCTTTTTCACTTTAATGACTAATATTTGCTTGCACTCTAGCACATAGAGAAGACTTCATTTATCAGTTAGTAACTTGTGGAAACGGACCTGCTATAGTGGTCCCAGTGTACCTACCCCTGGAATGGGCGCCAGTAACCGAAACTTGGACCAACTGATTACAGAAACTACCTTGACACTCAAAGGTAAAAGATTTTTGGTTACCTACCATATCTCAGAGCCTCTGTCAGTGTTTCCCAAACTTTAACATACATGCAAATCACTTAGAGGTTTTGTTAAATACATACGGTAGGTAACCAAAATACATATGGTGACTATATTTCTATGTACCAAGTGTTTTTTTTTTTTTTCTAGTTTCCAACTAGACATTTCCATATAGGAATTATCTAAAACTCTTCACTTCTATCCTTTTAAAATAATTTCTTTTATTTGACTCCCAGGTCTTCAATCTGCTGATACAAAAGTAGACTGGGGGTGGGGGAGAGCTGAAATAAACAAGCGAGACGTGTATTTTACTTAGAAGTCTATGATTTGCATTCCTTTCTTTTTCCAAAATACAGACAACTTTGAAGAGGTAAGCAAATAAATCCCTGAGGGAGTGAATACAAGCAATGAAAAAGAAGGCTGGGATCAGGTGTCTGTGAAGCAAATTACACCTGAACTCCATAAACTTACCATCTGTCCAAGTTGAACAACTTGTCCAGAACTACTGAGAAAATTTCTGAAGCACAGGTTGATTGACAATAAATCACAAATGTAACTCAGGCTTTGTCTTGTCTTAAGGTAACTAAATTTACCCTTCAAAATCTGCCAGACTCTGCAAAGGCAGGCCTGCCCCAGGGCAATGCATGACTCTAGCTGGTTAAGAAGTTTTGTTGATCTTCTAGATAATGTTTTTATTTGATGTAATTGAGGAGCATCCTGATATATTCATTTAGAAAAGAGTAATCAGTTCAATCTACGGAAAGAGTAATAGAAATGTAATACAAGAGTAGTGGGTTTTTGCTTTAGTGTGTATCACCCTAAATGGAAGTCTTTACTTAGGTAGAATTGAGTATTAACCTAAATTCAATCTAAATATAATGAAATGAAAATAAATATAACGAAAAACATTGGGCTGCTTGAAGTAATAGTACTTAAGAAACAATATTATATAGCAATTGTTTATGAATAACCTATCACATCTCAGAACCTCTATCAGTGTTTCCCAAACTTTAACATATATGCGAATCACTTAGGGGTTTTGTTAAAATGCTGATTCCAAGCATTTGGGGGGAAACAGTATATACAGTGGAAGCATAGTTTTTAGATCTTTCTTGAATCCACATATGAAAACAGAGCAGCTACAGAACAAAACTCAAAATCCATGAATAATATTTATTATAATTTATAATAAAGTCAGGTGATAAGGTGTCCCCTTGAACCTCACAGTGCAAGTGAAGGAACACAAACCACATAGCCACATGACTGGCATAGTATCAGCATCTCTGTGAGAAGAAGCAGAGGGAAGCAATGGAGTGATCAAGGGACATGACAACAGAAGAACCTCAAACTATCCACAGTGGGCCAATCTAAGGATAGCAATTAAACCCAGCAGGGGTTCTGCCCAATCCAAAAGCAGGATGAATGCAAGAAATCCCAAGATAAGGCTTAAAGCAGCTGGAGTAAAACAGTTCAGGGCTGTCCAAAAGAATTTATTGAGGCCGGGCGCGGTGGCTCAAGCCTGTAATCCCAGCACTTTGGGAGGCTGAGATGGGCGGATCACGAGGTCAGGAGATCAAGACCATCCTGGCGAACACGGTGAAACCCTGTCTCTACTAAAAAAAAAATACAAAAAACTACCCGGGCAAGGTGTGGCGGGCACCTGTTAATCCCAGCTACTCGGAGCTGAGGCAGGAGAATGGCATGAAACCAGGAGGTGGAGCTTGCAGTGAGCTGAGATCCGGCCACTGCCACATCCAGACTGGCCGACAGAGCGAGACTCCGTCTCAAAAAAAAAAAAAAAAAAAAGAATTTATTGAACTCATGGAAATGTTCTTATTTCTACAAACAATAGCCACCAGCCACATTTGGCTTTTGAGCACTGAAAATGTGGCTAGCGTGACTGATGAGCTGAATTTTTTAAAGAATATTTAAAAAGAAAAGTGAACTCATTTCTTTTATCATATTCTAATATACTGTCACATTTTAGGGAAGACGACCCATAAAATTATAGACAAAACAAGGTTTCGGTGCATTTTCTCCTGTTCATACCAGCTCTTTCTAATTACTTTCCTCCACAACTGAGCTTTACAATGTTTCAAGGAAGATTATCAAATCTCTCTCCACTGTAGTGGTCCCATGTCCTCCATATCATAAGAATGTGGCTAATGGAGGAAAAAGATCAAAACCAGTGAGGAGGACAAAGAGACCACAGGGTGGCAGAAGAGAAAAACTGACCAAAAGTCAAAGCTTCTTTGCATCTTTAGCTGTTCTTGAGGTCACAGTTACAGATTCTACGCAAACCATACAACTTGGGAAAGGATGTGGACAGTGTTCGGAGTTGGGGTAGGGAGGGAGGTTGGCAATGGAAACAATGATCAAAACATCCTTACATTACCAACGGTTATTCACTCAGCCACTCCATCAAGACCGAATATGGCAACAGCCAGCACTGCTCATGGGGCATCAACTGCTTCATACTTTGACCGAATTGCTATGTTCCAATTGCTTTAATAATTTTATATCGTCTCCGGAGGCTCTTTTATGATGGACAGAACATTAAAAGTAGTAGAACGTGCCAGGTTAATAGAAGACCTACCTATCTTCCTCCTTTGGTCTTCACCAATCTTCTCCCTCTTGTCAGTTTTCTATAGCCCAGCTGGCATCATAATAAGACTGATTCCCCTGGTAGATTGATTGCTCTTTGCAAATATTCTTTTTCCCTTCCCCCATGGGGGGAATTGGCACAGGACCTGCTTCAGTCAACGGAATATGGGTGGATACAAAGTGTGTCACAACTGAGTGGAGGATCTAAAGGCAGACATATACTCTCTCTCTAGCACTGTATTGTCCATGTTAGCTCAGGGCATAACCTGTGTCCTGGAGCTGGGAAAACCATGGATCAGACCAGGACTGCAACTTGGAACAGAAACTCAGTTAATCTGCAGTCCTCATGTAATGCCAAAAATAAATATACGAAGTAACTGAGAGTTTTTTGGAGTTCTTTGTTACAGCAGCAAAGCTGACTGATACATCATTCCTCTGCTTAACAGCCTTTAGCAGTTTCTTATACTCCAGAAGAGTACAAGCTTCTTATCATAATTACATGGGTCATTCACCATCTGACCCCTGCCCACCCTTCAGTCAAATGTACCAGAACTCCCCTCTTTGCCACACACACACTTTGTCCTACAGCTAATCAGAGGACTCTGAGCTTTCTCATACTTCCATGTCCTTTCATACCTTTTCTCAGAGTCTTTCAGGAGTCAGAGAAGGTCCAAGTCATTTGTAACTACTTTTAAATTCCCAGTATATTTTTTAAATGAATAAATACCACAATAAAAGTTTCAAAATTGGAGGTATATCTGAAATTTTGGCATTAAATAAATAAATACCTTTAACATATACCACCTCATTTGGAGATAACTTTAAACATATACATTTGAAGCCCTTTGTGAATGAGAAGGCCCTGGCCAAATGGTTCTTCTGGCCAGCCACTTTCTTTCCCTACATAGTTCCCTCCCTCTTCTCCCAGTGGGCACCCCTCATTTTTGGTCATTGCCATTGGGTCTTTTTACCTGAAATACATTTGCCAAACTCTTATCCATTTTTTCCCCATCCTGAGCAGGAATCATGCACTCTCTAAGACTGTAGCTGATGCTCTCTACCCCTATCCCCAGCTGTCAATCACTCTCCGCTTTATATATCAGAACATGTATTGTACTATAACAGTATACAGCAATTTGTTTACATGTTTATCATTCCTTTGAGGACAGAAACCTTGATGTCTTCACGTCTCTTCCTTTCTGCAAATACTACCCTAGGGGCAAGAAAGAGTAAGGCTAAAGGTATGAGCTGTTCTGGTACACCACCTTTCTGAGGTAGGAGGAGAAGCCCTAATTTACAAATTTCCATGGTATAAATACCATGGTTGTTTTCAAGTTACTAATGTGACATCAGTGAACACTGACTTGAGAAGAATTGTAGATAATTGGGTCTTATGAGCTGGTATGAGCTCCAGCATACCACTGAATCATGGGAGTGATAGAAAGATAAGGCTGGAGTCAGATGGTCCAGTGCTGGGGCAGACGTTGGGGTGGGGGTTGGGAGAAAGAAGGCAAGGTCAGGAGGAGTGAAAGAAGAGTTCTGAGGCACATGGAAAAGTTGCTGGTCTGGAAGTTCTCAGCTGTGGTCCAGGTTCTTGGGTTCTACCCACCAAACAGACCAGCAAGTAGAGTGCCAGATTGCTCTCCCAGCACAAGCCTCTTCTCTTAAGCAATTTATTGAGCCTTTTGACATAAAGAAAACGAACACTGCCAGATTGTCATATGGAGGCCTAGATTAGAGGCTACTTCTCAACTCCTGCCTGCTGCTCTCCTGATGAAGTCCTGCTCCAGTCACCACTGCTGCATAAAAAACCACCCAAACCTTAGTACCTTAAAACAACAATAATCAGTCATTTTGATTACAAATCTTTTTGGTCAGAGACTGACAGGGAAGCCTTGAATCTGCTCCCCATAGCATCTGCTGGTGATGTTCAACTGAGGCTTAAGGATCCACTTCCAAGATGGCTCACGCACATGACTGGCCAATCGATGCTGGCTATCAGCTGGAAGCTCAGTGGGGGTAAAGATCAAAGGCCTTGGTTCCTCTCAATGTGGCCCTTTCCATGTTGGCCTCTCTATGTGCCACTCAGGCTTCCTCACAACAGGGTAGTTGGGTTCCAAGAACAAGAATTTCAAGAGAACCAAGCAAAATCTATGTTGCTTTTATTATCTAGATTCAGAAGTCACATAGCATCAATTTTGCCATAATCACAGCCTTACCCAAATTAAAGGTGAGGGAATACAGACCCCAACTCTCAATAAGAGTGTGTCAACATCACATTATAAAAAGAACATGTGAAAAGTGATATGTTATGATGGCCATTTTTGGAAAATACAATCTGCCACATGCCCCTATGGATCATGGGCCATTTTACCTTATGCTCCCATACAAAGAGGTCTCTTTCCTCAGAAACCCAGGCCCTGCCCAGGCTCTCATGGCCACACTCTTTCCTCGCCCCTGATGCTCCTTGCTACAAAGTGCCCAATCCTGGAATTTGAAAGATTCAACCCCAATTTGACTTCCTATAGAAAGATTAGTCTCAACTAGGGATTCCAAGACTTAAATTTAAAAAGCAACTTAAACAATGAAGTGTAGTGATAAGATTTAATACTTGCCAAATAAATTTGCATGTTTGAAATAAGAACTTGTTAACACAAGCAAATTTTTCTTTTAGTAAGAGGAATGAAAGAAAATTCTGAGCTAAGCCTCCCTCTCCAAGTCTCCCACAGAATTAACAAGAGTATATAAATTTGCCACATCATTTATTAATGACTTAAATCTGCTTGGTCTTCTATAATCTTCTTATACTTATATATTAATATTTTTCTAGATTCAGGAAGTTCTCTGTTATTATTCCTTTCAATAAACTTCTTACTCCTATTTCTTTCTCCACTTCCTCTTTAAGGCCAGTAACTCTTAGACTTGCCTTTTGAAGCTACTTTCCAGATCTTGTAGATGGGCTTCATTCTTTTTTTTTTTTCTTTTTTCTCTTATTTCAGAGCTCTGCGTATTTTCCAATATCCTGTCTTCAAGCTTACTAATTCTTTCTTCTACTTGATCAATTATGCTATTAAGAGATGCTGATGCATTCTCCAGTCAATTGGATTTCTCAAGTCCAGAACTTCTGCTTGATTCTTTTTAATTATTTCACTGTCTTTGTTAAATTTATCTGATAGAATTCTGAATTCCTTCTCTGTGTTATCTTGAATTTTGTTGAGTTTCCTCAAAACAGCTATTTTGAATTATCTGTCTGAAAGGTTGCATTTCTCTGTTTCTCCAGGATTGGTGCCTAGTGCCTTATTTAGTTTGTTAGGTAAAGTCATGTTTTCCTGGTTGGTCTTGACACTTGTGAATGTTCATCAGTGCCTGGGCATTGAAGAGTTAGGTATTTATTGTAGTATTCACCGTCTGGGCTTGTTTGTACCCATCCTCTTTAGGAAGGCTTTCCAGGTATTTGAAAATACTTGGGTGTTGTGATCTAAGCTACATTTGCATTGGGGCTACCCCAAGCCCAGTAACACTGTAGTTCTTACAGACTTGTAGAGGTACCACACCTTGGTGGTCTTAGATAACATGCAGAATAATTCTTTGGATTACAAGGCAAAGACTCTTGTTCTCTTTGCTTACTTTCTCCCAAACAAATGGAGTCTCTGTATTGAGTTGCCTGGAACTGAAGGTAGGGTGACACAAGCACTCCTTTGGTCAACACTACCTGAAGCCAGCATGGCACCCTGTAACCACTTCCTATTACCTATGTTCACTCAAGGCCCTGGGGCTCTACAATCAGCAGATGATGAAGCCAGCCAGGTCTGTGTCCTTCCCTTGAGGGGTGTGAGTTTCCTAGGTTCTGGGCAGGTCCAGAGATGCTCTCCCAGAGCCAGGGACTAGAGTTAAAAACCTTAGAAATCTGCATGGTGTTCTATTCTACTGTGGCTGTGCTGGCACTCAAGCCACATGACACAGTCCTTCCCACTCTTCCCTCCCCTTTCTATGTGCAGAAGAGCTTCACTCCATGGCCACCACCACTACAGGCCTATAGGGAATATTCCCAGGCTACCACTGATGCTCAATTAAGGCCTAAGGACTCTTCCTTCAGCTTGTGGTGAATACCACCAGGCCTGGAACTCATCCCTCAGGGCAGTGGCTCCCCTCTGGCCCAGGGAAGGTCCAGAAATGCTATCCAAGAGCTAAGAAATGGAATCAGGGACTCCAAGATCTCACTTGGTCCTCTACACCACTGTGGTTGAGCTGTTACTTGGTTTTTGGTTCTTATGAAGGTGATTCCTCTGTGTAGACAGTTGTAAAACTTGGTCTTCCTCAAAGGATAAATGCTTGAGGGGAAAGATACCACATTTTCCATGATGTGATTATTCTGAATTGCATCCCTATATCAAAATATTTCATGTACCCCATAAATATATACATCTACTGTGTACCCACAAGAATTAAAAATTTAATTTTTTTTAAAACCTGGTGTTCCTGGGGAGGGCCATGATCAGTGGGGTCCTTATTCAGCCATCTTGTACTGTCACTCCTCCATCAATATCAATTTAACAAGGATTCATTAGCTGTGTTATTAACCTTTTTAAAATTCATCAGGCCAAATTAGTACTATCTGCAGAGTTTGTATCAACCATTTCATTCTAGTCATTGAAAAAAATATATTAACGCTCAAATATACTTCACCTGACTGCAATGTTTTCTTACCCAAGCTTCTATTGGATGAAAAAACTGACTCCAGTGCTTATTCCCTAGGAAAGCACTCCCTAGTCAATAGCTTCCTTCTGAACCCATATAAGAACTTCCCAGGCCATGGGCAATGAAAAAAAATGAATTCTTTTGCTCCAGAGCTTTCTTCACTAAGAGGGAGCTGATGAAGCTGTTGGCTGCCAGCTACTAGATGGCCCCATTTTAGTTACGGGAAATGCTGCCAAGTTGGACTGTATTTCTCAAAAAAAATAGGCTGTTGTCCCCATCCCTTCCCTGACCATTCTGGAAATGTTCTTCTGTGAGAATACTTTCTTGGTCCTGGCAGGTCAGGCAGGTGCTGGTTCTTCTCTATTTTCTTCTACCCATAGCTAATCCTTGTCTGATACTTCGGCCGCAAGATCACAAGAGCCTGAGTCCAATGTTGGGCATGAACTAGACTCCTTCTCTGTCCGCTACCCAACCAACCTCCATACCCAATCTCCGAGAAAAACCCTGAGAGCTTCACAGTACACTCTGGATGTTGTCACTATTCCCACCACTGTTCCCTTTACTTAAATCACTCAAAGAATATGGGGGTTACAAGATCAAAGAGCCATCTAGTTGGCTTCTCACAACAAAGTACACAAGACCAACAGTGAAATATTGTTTTCTTTCTGTTTAATTGCAGTACCATTATTCAAATAATATTGTCCTTTATTTGTTTCTCTTACCAAAATAACATACTCTAACTATTCACAGTTTAAATCAATTTAATGAGCTGGCCTAGGAACCCAACTCATATTTGTATTTCTCCTGTGGGTACAAGAGTATTCAACAATTGCTTATACAAATCAGCTGTGAACAAAGCATTGTCCTCAGTAAACCTAATTATCCTAACTTTGCAAATCACTTTATAAACTTTTGGAACCTAACCCACTTTTAGGAGAAGGACTTCCTGTACTGAATGCTATAAATAAATGAAGCTGGAAAAGTTTAACAGATTTCAGAATGAAGATAATGTTACATATGAGCAAACATTAACAGATGAAAACATAATTAGTATTAGGCCAATTCTCCTTTAAGCAAATTCTCCTTTAAGCATTATAAATATAATATGTACAGCTATTAGTGCTAAAATAAAACACTTGTCAATTATTCATAAGTGTTTCCAATTCTAAAACAAAAAATTCCACAATAAACAGATGCTACACACTGAGATTCAGAGACAGGTTCTCGACCTCCTTCAATCTAATTTTTCTAAGAGTGTCTACTAAAGATTACTCATCACATGTATGTATCTGCCACTATAATTAATAGTTATCTTATTCTTCCCATTTTAGGTTTGGCAATAGAAATTTCATTACCAGATAAGCCCACTTTGATTCTGATACAACCAAGGTAATTACTAAATCCATAATAAGGTGGTTACTTGGGGTCAGGATGATGATGAATCCTAAGCTTGTACTTGCTGAAAAGTTAATAATCTCTGCAAGGAGAGCTAACCTAAAGCTCTGAGAAACACATTAAAATCCTTCA
Source organism: Rhinopithecus bieti (assembly GCF_001698545.2). Classification (NCBI taxonomy): domain Eukaryota; kingdom Metazoa; phylum Chordata; class Mammalia; order Primates; family Cercopithecidae; genus Rhinopithecus; species Rhinopithecus bieti. The sequence goes on from NW_016824412.1 coordinate 360,728, forward strand.
GCATTTGTTATATTTTGGAGGTTTTGGTTGTTTTTTTTTCTTTAGTCAGACATTTTTGTAATCCTAAACTACAGCAATACTGTCTGATATCCCATAATTCTCCATTATAGTAATAGTAAGAGCAGGAGCAATTTTTTTAAAAAAGAAATAACACTGACATAACTGAGACAAATACTCTATGCTTTCCTTTCCTCTCCGTGGGTTCTTTGCTTTCATCTTCTAGAAGACATTCATCTGATCTGGAAAGCAGATACAGATGCCCGTCAAAAGGAGCCAGTTTGTTACATATAATTCCAAAAACTTAAATGATAGGCTTTGTAAATTAATTTACTCTTAATTCAGATGACATAATATCTTCCTGAGATACCACATAACCTTAAACTATAAAGATATATATTTGAGTCTATTTAAAAATGTCTATAATATTAATTTTTAAAATTAGATGTAAAGAGATATATAGGTACATAATTGAAATTCAATCTGAAGCAAAGCCCGAAACTGATTTCTCAAACTAGAGAAAGGGACTCCAAAAGAAGCAAGATTTCTCCTGATAGGTAGGAATCCTATCACTTTTGCTTTATACCTAAGGGATGTTACATAGTTCTGGGCAAATAGTAGATGTTCAATAAAGCAAAATTTAAAGGAACTCATTAGTTATTCCTCTAAAAATACCTTTGTGATGTTTGGTTCTGTTTGGTTTGGATTTTCCTTTTCTTTTGGATGTGGTAGTTAAGTGGGTTAGAAGGAAAGAAGAGAGAAGATGATAGGTGAATTGGAAAAGACTTCCAGGGCAGAAGTAAGCCAATGATTTAAAAAAAAAAAAAAAAAAAAAAAAACCTGTCAATAATTTAGAAATGAACAATTGCAAGACTGAATTGAAAGGACAGGATTTGTGGGGAACTGCCACACCTAGACCTAATCTTGACAATGTTCTTTCCCATTTGGTAGGCACGAGAACAAGGAACAGATAACGACCCTTGTGAAAATCCTAAGCAATATGCCCTGTTGTGGTTCACTTTTCCCTAACCAGAGAAAACGTAATTTTCTACTTTGTCTTCTTTAGAAGAGTGAAGTGAGCACATCTTTTGCACTGCTTATCTTTGAAAGCTCAGAACTATTTGTTGATTTGTATACAATAATTATTTACTTAATTAACTAGCCCTCAGCTAGATTGTTCTTTCAGTCCTTAACAAGCAGAAAAGTATATATTAAGTTTCCTCTTCAAAGGAAAAGAAATAGGACCTATTGCTTACACTAGAACATACTGAACACAGTTTTCCACATGGCTTCTGCAGTGAGATTTCAACTAGTTCCATAACAAGGAAGGAGAAATTACTTTGATACAAGAGCTCAGAGAAATGGAGACATCGCAGATGTATCTATCACTGAAAATCCAGAAATTTTAAAATTTAGTTTATCCTAGTCCAGGCACGGTGGCTGACACCTGTAATCCCAGTACTTTGGGAGGCTGAGGCGGGCAGATCATGACATCAGGAGATCGAGACCATCCTGGCTAACACAGTGAAACCCTATTTCTACTAAAAATACAAAAAAATTAGCCGGGCATGGTGGCGGGCACCTGTAGTCCCAGCTACTTGGGAGGCTGAGGCAGGAGAATTGCTTCAACCCAAAAGGCGGAGGGTGCAGTGAGCCGAGATCATGCCATTGCACTCCAGCCTGGGCCCTGGGCGACAGAGCGAGAATCGGTCCTCAAAAAAAAAAACAAAAAAAAAAAAAAAATAGTTTGTCCTTAAAGCCAGTATCTTTAGTAAAATTCTTAAAAGTAACAAAAAGAAAAAATATATAGAAAATCTGTACATTCCCCACAGAGATTGAAGTTAATCTTAAAATAGAATAAGGACAGTACTTAGGGTTACAAATACTTTATTTAATAGGTTAACAGAAGTGTATTAAAATTTAATGCTTACGGTATATTAAGAACTTTCCCTTGTGATTCAGGAACTAAAAATCCAAAACCAACCAATTAATCAATGAATAAAGAGAATTTCTGAAACTAGTTTAATGAAATATATCAAGCTCTAAATGCAAAAGACCTTCTTTTACTCTGGTCACAGAAATATTCACATCAAAGGGATAAAGTGAACGTATGCAGCAAGCAAATGAGCTGAAAGACAAATGTACCATTCTTTTAGGACAGCAGATGAAGAGTCTAGCCCACTAGCCCACTCACCAGATGTCCGACTTTGTGTCATAGCCTTGGTGTTTCAGAGCCTCAGGACTCATATAATGGGGAGTTCCGGTTAAAGTTGTGGCCAGGTCACAGGATCCCATTAGGAGTCGAGAAACTCCAAAATCTCCTTGAAAAAATAATTAATTTTTATGAATACTTTAAGCCAACAGAAAATTAGCCCTGGAAATTAACAACTGAATGACTGCCTAATTTGACCATTTTATTATGCAATGCTTCATAGTAGTTTAACAGGAAAGAGAAGTAATATATCTTAAATTACACAACACTGGTAAATAGCTTTAAAAACGTAAGTTTTATAGGAGAAGGAAGACTTAGAGCCAGGAAAGTGAATTATGTAAGCTAAAATTCTTTACTTCTGGAATTATGGGAAACTAGACAATGTGATATAAAAAGCTATTTCAAGTCTGAATAATGGCAAACAGAATGATTTTGGAAAAGCTAAACAAGATGATATACAATTTCACCTGAGGGGGGAAGAATTTCTTCTTAAATTTACAATAAAGGAGAGTTTTAAAGAAAAGATCTGAGACTTTTTAAGAACATGACTATGACTATAAAAATTTGAATCTATCAGCTTTTTTATACTTGCCTAACTAGTTGCACGCTTTTATTCCTTCCTTCCCCAAGAACACCCTATATGATGATTAGATGATCTAGTAGCTGGTATGAGGAGAGGTACAGTTCTGAAGAACTAAAGGTTAATAAAGCCATTACATCAACATTTTAATTATCTATAACCGCTTATTGCTTGTGATGAAATAATATAAATGAGAAACCCGTAGTAACTAATCAAACCAGTAAAAAGACTCTAATAACTTGTAAAGTGCCTGGCATGACACAGGGAACTCAAAGTATATTTGAAAATCTATCAAATATGTGGTAAATTTGTATACCTCAATTTATATCAGATACTCAGAAACAAAATAATTAGGTTTTGTTGGGCCCATCAGGTAAGAAACCTGGGAAATTTAGTGTTCGTTTCAGCAGCACACATACTTAAAAATTGGAGAAATTTAAATAAACCAATGATTACTCTAACACTTCCATGTACCATTTATTTAAATTTGATATGATAATATCTAGAATATACTGTTCTGTTTTTGGAATTCATACCTTTTAAAATCTTACCAATTTTAAGTAGATTATTTTTCAGAAATATATTCTTTGACTTTAAGTCTCGATGAAGTATCCTCCTACAAAAGGCAAAAAAGATACACAACTTCATGCAGAATATAAAATGTTTAAATCCCCACGTAAATAATATATATTATTGCATGTGATTTATACATAAATATATACTCCCATAGATATATCTTTCAATGTTTAAAAGCTACAAAGTCACAACACTTTCCAGTTTCTCTGTTTGAGGAAACAAAAGTTTTAAAATAAAGATTTTAAAGGGTGGGGAACATGTGGTTTGGAGAAAGGTGATATGCTTTCAACTATTTCAGTAGGCTATATTTTATTATGTTTTTGTAGCATAATCTACATAGTACTATATCCAGTAACCATATCCTCAATTGATAGACCAGTTTGTAATCTATTATTACCCAAATGTCCAAGTTTTGTATACTTGTGAAAATAAGAATGTTGTTGATGACATTTAAGAATAGGTAACATTTATTAAATCTGACTACAAGCCAGTACTGTAAATTATGTCAGTTAAGACCTTTATTTTATGGAATTATGAAGAACTAGAAAACTTGAAAATCTTTACATAAAAAACTAAAATGCTGAATAAAGTATACAAATATCTTCATATATGCACAGTTGAGCTCACATAAAATGAGAAAATTCCCTGGGAATTACTCAAAAAGAAAATGAAAGTCATTCTAGGCCATAAAACATTAACAAATTTGAAAGAAGAGAAATCATACCATTTCTGCTCTCACATCAAAATGGAATCAAACTAGAAATTAATAACAGAAAGAAAACTGGAAAATCACAAAATACAAAATATGTGAATATAAAACCACACACTTCTAAACAATGAAGAAGAAATCTCAAGAGAAATTTTAAAATATTTTGAACTAAATGAAAATGAAAACACACTTTATCAAAATTTGTGCGATATAGCAAAAGCAGTGCTTAGAGGGAAATGTATAGCATTTAATGTATATATTAGAAAAAAAGGAAGATCTAAAATCAGTTATCTAAGCTTCCACCACAGAAAACTAGAAAAGAAAAGCAAATTAAATCCAAAGTAAGCAGAAATACTACAGTAGAAATAATAAAACTGAAAACAAGAGACCAATAAAGAATATCAATAAAAATAAAAGCTGGTTCTTTGAAAAGATCAATAAAATCAACCAGCCTCTAGCCAGCCTAACTAAAATAAAAATATAGAAGACAAAAACTATTAAAATCAAAAATGAAAGAGAGGGTGTCACTACAGATTCCGTGGACATTAAAAGAATAAAAAAGCAACACTATTAACAATCTATAACCACAAATTTGATAACATAGATTATAGAACCAATTCCTTCAAAGACACAAGCTGTCAAAAATCACACAAGAAGAAGCAGGCAATTGAATAGGCCCATCTTCATTAAATAAATTCAATCAATAATTAATAAGTTTCCAAATAAAAAACACCAGGCCCAGATGGGTTCACTGGCAAATTCTACCAAACATTTAAGGAAGAAATTACACTAAATATCTATAATCTCTTTCAGAAAATAAAAGCAGAGGAAATACTCCCTAAATCATTTTAAGATGTCAGCATCATCCCAATATTAAAACCAAACAAAGACATTACAAGAAAAGAAAACTAAAAACCAGTATCTCTGATGAATGTAGATGCAAAAATCCTCAATGAAATATTAGCAAATCAAACCCAACATTGATTTGGCCAGGTGCGGTGGCCCATTCCTGTGGTCCAAGCACTTTGGGAGGCCGAGGTGGGCAGATCACCTGAGGTCAGGAGTTTGAAACCAGCCTGGCCAACATGATGAAACTCCATCTCTACTAAAAATACAAAAGTTAGCTGGGTGTGGTGGCGGGCGCCTGTAATCCCAGCTACTTGTGAGGCTGAGGCAGGAGAATCGCTTGAACCTGGGAGACAGAGGCAGCAGTGAGCTGAGATCACCCCACTGCACTCCAGCCTGGATGACAGAGCGAGATGCTGTCTAAAAAATATACATATTATACACCACAACCAAGTGGGATTTATACTAGGTATGCAAAGCTGCTTTAACATTTGAAAGTCAATTAATGTAATCCATCACATCAACAGAATAAAGAAGAAAAATCACATGAAAATATCAATAGATGCAGAAAAAGCAATTGACAAAATCCAATACCCATTCATGACAATAACTCTGATAAACTAGAAATAGGGAATATTTACAACAAACCTACAGCTAACATCACACTTTACAATGAGAACCCTGAAGTTTTTCTCCTGATATCAGGAACAAGGGAAAAATGTCCCCTCTAATCATTTATTTTCAACATTATACTGAAAGTCCTAGCTAATTAAGTACAACAAGAAAAAGAAGTGCAAAAGGTCTAGAGATGGAAAAAGAAAAAACAGACTCTCTCTGTTCACAGATGACATGATCATCTAAGTAGAAAATCCAAAAGAATCAATTAAGAAAACCTCCTGGAATTAAGAAGTAATTGTAGCAATGTTGCAGAATACAAGATTGATATACAAAAATCAATTGCTTTCATATATACCAGCAACGAACAAGTAGAATTTGACATTAAAATTAAAATATACTTACATTAGTACCCCCAAAATGAAACACTTAGGTATAAATCTAATAAAATAGGTACAAGACCTATATGAGGAAAACTACACAACTGTAATGAAAAAAAAAAAAATCAAAGAAGAACTAAATAAATGGAAAATAATCCATGTTCATGGATGGGTAGACTCAATATTGTCAAGATATGGATTCTTTCCAAATTGATCAATAGATGCAATGTAACCCCAATCAAAATCCCAGGAAGTTATTTTGTAGACATTGATAAACAGATTCTAAAATTCGTATGGAAAGGCAAAAGACCTATATTTGGTCATTTGAAGGAGAACAACAATGTTGGGGGACTGATACTACCTGATGTGAAGACTTTCTATAAAGTACAGTAATTAAGACAGTATGGTATTGGGGAGAAAAAAAAAAGACCAATAAAACCAGAATAGAGAGCCCAGAAATAAAATTGCATGAATACAGTCAACTGATCTTTGACAGAGAAGCAAAGGCAATGCAATGGAACACAGTTGAAACAACTGGGCATTCATATACAATAGATGAATCTAGACACAGACCTTATAGCCTGTGCAAAAATTAACTCAAAAATGAATCACAGGCCTAAAAAATGTAAAACGTAAAACTATAAAACTGCTAGAAAATAATACGTGATAAAATCTAGATGATTTTAAGTTTGGTGATAAATTTTAAAATAGAACACCAAAGGCACAATTCATGAAGTAATTGATAAGCTAGACATTATTAAAATAAAAAATTCCTGCTCTGCAAGAAAACACTGTCAAGAGAATAAAAAGATAAGCCACAGACTGGGAGAAAAGATTTGCAAAAGACATATCTGATAAAAAGATTGCTGGCCGGGCGCAGTGGCTCATGCCATGTAATCCGAGCACTTTGGGAGGCTGAGGCAGGCAGATCACAAGGTCAGGAGATCGAGACCATCCTGGCTAACGTGGTGAAACCCTGTATCTACTAAAAATACAAAAATAAAATTAGCCAGGTATGGTGGCGGGCACCTGTAGTCCCAGCTACTTGGGAGGCTGAGGCAGGAGAATGGCATGAACCCGGGAGGTGGAGCTTGCAGTGAGCCAAGATTGTGACACTGCACTCCAGCCTGGGTGACAGAGACAGACTCAGTCTCAAAAAAAAAAAAAAAAAAAAAAAAAAATTTTTTCCAAAAAAAAAAAAAAAATTTAAAACAAAAAAAAAAAAAAACAATCTGGTTTTAAAATGGGCCAAAGACCTTAACAGACACCTCACAAAAGATGATATTCAAACGGCAAATAAACCTGAAAAGATGTTCCACATCATATGTCATCAGAGAAATGCAAATTAAAACAACAATGAAGTACCACTACACACCTATTAGAATGGCCCAAATCCAGACACTGACAACACCAAATGCTCACAAGGATGTAGAATAACAAAAACTCTCATTCACTGCTAGTAGGAATACAAAGTGGTTCAGCCACTTTGGAAGACAGTTTGGCAGTTTCTTACAAAATGATACAAATGCTTACCGCATAATCCAGCAATCATGTTCCTCGGTATTTATTCAAATGAATTAAAAACTATGTCCACACAAAAACCTGCACAATGGTGTTTATAGNAGACTGTTATCCAAAATATACAAAGAACTATTAAAACTCAACAACAAGAAAGCAATCTGGTTTTAAAATGGGCCAAAGACCTTAACAGACACCTCACAAAAGATGATATTCAAACGGCAAATAAACCTGAAAAGATGTTCCACATCATATGTCATCAGAGAAATGCAAATTAAAACAACAATGAAGTACCACTACACACCTATTAGAATGGCCCAAATCCAGACACTGACAACACCAAATGCTCACAAGGATGTAGAATAACAAAACTCTCATTCACTGCTAGTAGGAATACAAAGTGGTTCAGCCACTTTGGAAGACAGTTTGGCAGTTTCTTACAAAATGATACAAATGCTTACCGCATAATCCAGCAATCATGTTCCTCGGTATTTATTCAAATGAATTAAAACTATGTCCACACAAAAACCTGCACAATGGTGTTTATAGCAGCTTTATTCATAATTGCCAAAACTTGAAAGCAACAAAAACGTCCTCCAGTAGGTGAATGGTTAAATAAACCGTGGTACATTCACACAATAGAATATTATTTAGTGCTAAGAAGATATGAGCTATTAAGGCATGAAAAGACATAGAGGAAACTTAAATGCATACTACTAAGTAAAAGAAGTCAGTCTGAGAAATCCATATATGTTTCCAGCTATATGACAATCTAGAAAATGTTAAACTATGGAGACAACAAAAAGATAAGTGGTTGCCAAGGTTTAAGAGGGAGGGAAGAATGAGTAAGGAGAGCACAGATAATTTTTAGGGTCATGCAACAACTTTATGGTACTAAAATGATGGTTACATGTCACACATGTGCCCAAACTCAAAGAATGTACAGCACTAAGAATGAAGCCTAATGTAAACTATAGACTTTGACGATAATGATCTGTCAATGTAAGTTCATCTGTTATAACAAATGTATGGCTGGTAGCAATGCTGATAACAGGGGAGGCAATGCATGTGTGGGAGCAGGGGGTATAAGGGAAATCTCTGTACCTTCCACTCAATTTTGCTGTGAACCTAAAACTGCTTTAAAAAATAAAGTTTATTTTAAATTTTTAATCACAGCTTTGAGTAGATTCAATAAATTTGGATTTCAGGGTCCACAAAGGAAGAGGTATCTTAGTAAAAAACTAAAGCTTTCAGCTGAAAGCTCTGAAAAACTTCTTCATAGAAATAAAGGTAAACAAAAAATAGACCAAACCTCCAAAAGCCTACAGCCTACAGTTAAACTATTTCAGTTCCTGATTAGATCAAGGTGATCTGCCCTAAATATAACTGTCAGGCAGAGAAAAAAAAAAAAAATAAACCCTTTCCAGAGAAAGATAATATCATCTAACATCTCTCAATATTTCACATATATTGTTCAGCATTCACTCAAAAACTACCAGGCACGCCAAAAGATAAGACCAAATGATTAAAAACCAAAGGAAAAAAAGAGATATAGAAACAAATACACAAGTGATCCACCTATTGAAATGATTGGACAAGGACTTGAAAATAACTGTGATTATATGTTCAAGAAAATAATTGACACAATGGAGAATTTCAATAGAGAGCTAGATTTTCTAGGAATCAAATGAAGATTCTAAAACTGAAACAAAATTTTACTAAAATTAAGAATTCAGTGCATATGTTTGAAATCAAATTAGACACAGCAGAAAAGAAGACTTAGAAACTGGCATAATGGTTAGTGAAAAATATTTCAACTGAGGTGCAAAAGAAAAAAAGATTAAAACAGAAAAGGCTGGGCACGGTGGCTCATGTCTGTAATCCGAGCTCTTTGGAAGGCTGAGGCAGGTGGATCAGCTGAGGTCAGGAGTTCAAGACCAACCTGGCCAACATGGCAAAGCCCCATCTCTGCTAAAAGTACAAAAATTCGCTGGGCATGGTGGCAGGCACTTGTAATCCCAGCTACTCAGGAGGCTGAGAAAAGATAATTGCTTGAACATGGGAGGTGGAGGTTGCAGTGAGCCAAGATCATGCCACTGCACTCCAGCCTGGGCAACAAGAGTGAGACTCTGTCTCAAAAAAAAAAAAAAAAAAAAAGAAAAGAAAAGAAAAGAAAAGAAATAAAGAAAAAGAAAACATAGAAAAGAGTATAAGAGACATCTGAAATATGGGCTTAAAGTTCTAATATATATATAAATGGATTCCTAAAAGGAGTGCATAGCAACGAAGAGCAGAATGTGAGTGATGGTCCAACATACGTCTATAAGCACTGTGAAAGGAAAACAGGGGTGAAGCAAAATTCAAAGAGAGAATGACTAGGTATTTTCAGAATTTAGAAGGACACGAATTCACAAGTTCAGAAGCAAAACAAATCCCAAGCAGAATTTAAAAAAAAAAAATCCGCAAGTACACATAACCCTGTAATATTGGAAAACACCAAGGACAAAGAAGATGTTGAAAATCAAGTGAAAGAAAAGATATTACCTTAATAAGAACGTCTGTTAGATGGAAAGTGACTTCTCAACATCAATAACAGAATCCAGAAGACAGTGAGATAATATTTTCAAAATGTCAGATAAGATATCTGTCCATCTGGAATTTCATTTTTAATAACAGCTAAATAATAATACCTATTTAGCTGAAATAGTAGTTAAACTATTATAAAAGAATGAGGAAAAAAATAAAAACATTTTCAAAGAAACAAGCAAAGAAACTGAGTGTTTACCATTCACATAACTTAAGGATTTCTTTTAGGGAGAGAAAAACATGACCACAGAAGGAAGACATGGGGTGGAAGACGTGGTGAACTAAGAGATTGATAAAAGTGGGGAAATCTAAACTAGTTTTGGCTTATAAGCCAATAATAATGGTATCACTAATTAATAATTTGTGGGGTATATAAAGAAAGTAGAACTGAAATCCTGAATAAAAATAATGGAAAAGAAGGACACAATTGGAGTCAAAGTCTTTAAGGAGAAATTGACTGCAGTGTATCTGCCCCCCTGCTTAAACAGGAGAACCCAGTCTGGGAGCAGTATTCTTGAGCCTTAGGTCAGAAATGGGGTTGTGACTTTACAAAATGAAAATCTGTCCTTTAAACACCAACTTAAGTCCTTCAGTGGCTCTGCACTGCTTCTGGAATAGAGTCTACAGTCTGCTAGAGATTTCAAGATCTGGCCCTACCAATGCTTCTGGCAGCCTTAGCAAATGCTTGAGCCACATTTCTATTAATATCATCTCTTCTTCACAGTTCTTCAATCACAGTAGATGCTCAAGAAATGCATATTGGTTTTTAAAACACCATCCTTGGTACAAAGATGAATACTCTCTAGTGGGACTCATTCATTAATCAAAAAAATAATTATTGAGTGCCAACTAGATGTTATGTGCTATACTATATAATGTGACAGATATAAAGATTCATAAGACAGGGCTAAGTATCTCATAATGCTTACACTCAGGTTAGAGAGTTTTTTAAGTACACCAGCAACTGTAACAGATGGCAGAAGGGAAACCTAACCATTGTCACTTTACTAAAGAATTATTTATAATTGTAAATAATTACCAATAAAGACATTCATCTGGTCATAAGGAAACATCTCTCTCAGTAAATGATCACTCTCAGGTACATGCCAACCAAATTAATATTACTATTATAAATTAAAACCAGAAATATCAATTATAAAAATAATTTTACCACTAGAATTAATGATAATACAAGTGTAACAAAGTTACCTTTGTAAAGTGTTCAGGCCTCAACCATCCAGCTTTATTCAATTATTGAATAAAGCTGCAAATTCTGACTAAGAACATTTTAAAGAAAAGTCACTCATAAAGATCATATAGTTTACTTTATAGGACACAAATGGGCAGAAACTCAACGGGGCCTATAAAATCATCATATAAAGTGAAGAACTGGATATGACAGTGAGAATTCTGCTAATTCAAATAATCTTTAGCCTCTTTAACCTTTCAGTGGATTAGAGAGGAATAAGTATGTTTCTAAGAATAGAGAGAAAAGAGAAGAGCAAAACTAGACAATGCAACACTAGGCCACTTCATCTTGAGGTCCATAACTCCAGATGTTATAATCCTAAGCACTATACTACTATCTTTTTACTATTATGCCCAATCTGGAGATGAGAAAATCAAGGCATAGAAAGGCCAAATAACTTGCCCAATGTTGTACAGCCTATTGGTTCAAACTTAGGTCTATTTGACTCTATAAACCACTATTCTCACGTAGGTCTGTTTATCTGTAAAAACTTTGCTATTTAATAACTATTTTCTATTGCCTTCTTACATTCCCACAATACCTAGACCTGTGCTGTACATGAATATGTTGCTGACTACTTACTGATTTAAAAAGAGAACAACAGTATTTACTAACTGTGTTAAATGAAATCTGGCTTTCTCTATGCCCACTCTTGGGGTTCTCTTGGTATGGCAGGAACTGTTAAACGCCTACCCATAACCATTCTCCTCCTCTTCTCCCTTGACACCAGAACCCATGAGCCTCTGGGGAGGCTCAGCCCTCCTCAGACCTGTTAGGTAAAGGAAGTGGGGGGAGTAGGGGGTGAATGCGGCAGGGGGATATGATTACTGAGTTAGATACAAAACTGGTTAATACCCAACAAGGCCATAAACCATCATCACCAGGGATATCTGTTTCATTAGACAAATTATTTGCATCTCTGCTGGACAAATATATTCGAGTGTGCCTCTGCCTCCACAGAGTTACAAAGTAGCCCAGATAATAGAAAGTTAAGGCCAGCACTGCAATGAAAAAAAAATCCACTAATATATTTTGTCTCTTCCATGTTTTTTGAAAATATTTTTAACACCAACGAGACATAAGGGAAGTCTGCTGGAATCTTGTAGGAAATATTTCCCTACTCTTGTAAAAGACAAAAAAGCAGGGGAGTGACATGCCATATGTCCCTTTTACCTTTTCTGGAGTTTGGTTACTGTTGTATGAAGGCGGAATATGTGGTCGTGTTACAGCCATCCTGGCAACCACAAGACAAGCCTGACTACAAAAACCAACCACACTGAGAATGGTGGAATAAAGAGAAAGAACTAGAACCCCAGATAATACTGCCAAGCCACCCAAGTTAACCGGCTCTAGAACAACTCACTTTAGAGACTTCTTGTTAGGCAAGGTAATAAATTTTCTCTACTCTTTAATCTGCTGCTGTTATTTGCAATTAAGAGCATCTTAAGTTGATCACTTAGTTTCTACAGCTATTGATTCTAGGAAGCCAAAGAGATCACAGGTTTAGGATTTGGAATAGTGAGCTAAGGAGCCCACCAGACAACTTGGTGCTATAACTTTGGAATAAGTAAAACATTCCAAAGAAACTCACCTGATGACACCTAGACTAGACAAGCAGAAGATGAATCACAAGTAATAATACACTGATAGGCCTCTATAAATATATAAATTAGTAACTCATCAGTAGATACTTTAAGAATAAGGCATACAATATATTAGAAAGCAGTTATGAGAAGTAATTAGCTGGCACTGTGGTAATGGAACAATAAATTCTATGCAACAAACCAGGTATCAAGCTATTTGCTAAATATCTATTGAAAAATCATAATTGGCCAGGCATGGTGGCTCATGCCTGTAACCCCAGCACTTTGGGAGGCCGAGGTAGGCAGATCACAAGGTCAGGAGTTCAAGACCAGCCTGGCCAGCATGGTGAAACCCCATCTCTACTAAAAACACAAAAATTAGTCGGGCATGGTGGTGCATGCCTGTAATCCCAGCCACTTGGGAGGCTGAGGTAGGAGAATTGCTTGAACCTAGGAAGTGGAGGTTGTAGTGAGCTGAGATCATGCCACTGCACTCCAGCCTGAGTGACACAGCGAGGCTCTGTTTCAGGAGAAAAAAAAAAAAAAAAATCATAACGTATTGGCTTAGCAGTTACAGTAAGCCAAAATGGGCCAGCATATTTTTGTCCCATGCTTGCTAATATCCTTTCCTTTGAAGTATATGAAAATGAAATCTAAGAAATAATAAGGTAACAGGCAATACAGACAGTTTATATGAAATCTTTCTTCTAAAATCCTCAACACAGTTCTCCATCTATTATCTCATGTGCACCATACCATATCTGTTCCAGTGGTGGGTCCTTCTCATTTCTATGTTTCATGATACCCAAGTGATATGGTTAAGATTTGCTGACAGTTTGTGGTTAAAATTCATGCTAAAGGCAGGGCGCGGTGGCTCAAGCCTATAATCCCAGCACTTTGGGAGGCCGAGGTGGGCGGATCATGAGGTCAGGAGATCGAGACCATCCTGGCTAACACGGTGAAACCCCATCTCTACTAAAATACAAAAAACTAGCCGGGCGAGGTGGCGGGCGCCTGTAGTCCCAGCTATTCGGGAGGCTGAGGCAGGAGAATGGCGTAAACCCAGGAGGCGGAGCTTGCAGTGAGCCGAAATCACGCCACTGCACTCCAGCCTGGGCGACAGAGCAAGACTCCATCTCAAAAAAAAATAAAAAAATAAAATAAAATTCATGCTAAAAATCCCATCTCCATCTCCTCATCAGGCCATTCTTCCCCAGCATCCAGGGCCCATGTTAGGATAAAGAACAGTCTGTGGAGGTACAGACAGCAGGCATTTCTCAGGCCTCCAGCCCAAGGTAGAACTGTGGAGAAGGTATGGACAATTCTCTTCACCTCCCCTCAAGCCCTTATATGAATAGTTTCTGAAACCCTCCCTGGAGGTCTATCCTTCATCTGGCAGGTTCTCAGGGTGGATCACAAACTCTTCTTGCCAAAGGTGCTGGCACAGCCAATGGATCCTTCGTGACACACAACCTAGGCAAATCCCGTTACTGGTCTCTGCCATTTGGCCCCTGTCCTGGGTGCTGAGGCACCTGCCTTTCTTCATCTGTCTCATGTCCCCTCACTAACACAATGAGTCCTCTATATTACAAGTCAGAAGCAGGGTCAGGTCTTCCTCAAACTATTGGCCACTGCCAGCACATCAGGAGTGTGCCCACACCTGGCTCAGGGGTGAGTTTGCCTTGAAAAAGTGACTACACGATATCCTGAAGAGGTGAAGACCAGGAGAAAGCAGGAATCTCCAGTAACACCAAACACAACTTCTCTCTGCTTTTCCATCTTCAAATCTGGGGTAGGACACCTCCTTCCACAGTCATATTTACTGACTCAGATTTCCAAGTATGTCTCTTCCCTGGAAGCTTCACTACACTAAAAATGAGTTCTTAACACTGCCTTTCAGGGAACATTTTAGCCACTCTACCACAATACCTCACTGAGCTGGCTGGGAAATGCATGGGCAGTGAGGTGATGAAGAAGCCATCTTGGAGTAAGTGTCCCAGCCCTGTTCTCTCCTCCACTGGGAAAGCACCAAAATCGCAAAGCCTCAAGACCACCAGCAGGTGGGCTGTCTGCAGAGAGGCTGCTCTGTCCTTTATTGTAAGAAATTGACATTAACTGAACTCCCAGCCCAGAACAGGAATGGGTTTCAGTGCAACATTCTCAAGACAGCTTTCAGCGAACTGTGAATACTCTCAGCTTTTGACATCATTATTTATGTTTATGCCATATGTTACAGATTTAGAATAGCATATAAATAAACCAAATTAAAATAAGTACAGGAAAGCTCCAAAGGAGTGAACAGATCCTTCATTTTTTCTGTAACTTCATTCTTCTTAGTGTTTCCAGGGTCGTCTTTATCTCCTCTGCGGCTGCGCTGTATTAGTCTGGGTTCTCCAGAGAAATGCATGATAAATGATTTATTATAAAGAATTGGCTCACAAATTAGGGAGGCTGAGAAGACCCACAATCTGCTGTCTACAAGCTGGAGACCCAGGAAAGCCAATGGTAAAATTCAGTCCCAGTCCAAAGGACTGAGAACCAGGGGAGCCAATGGTGTAAATCCCAGTCCGAGGGTAGAAGATGAGATGTCTAGCTCAAGTAGTGAGGCAGGAACAAGGGTGCAAATTCCTCCTTCCTCTGTCTTTTGTTCTATTTAAGTCATCAAGGGATTAGATGATGCCTAAGGAGGGCAATCTACTTCACTGAGTCCACAGATTCAAATGCTAATCTCACCCTGGAGACACATCTAGAAACAATGTTTAATTCTGGGCATCTACTGCCCAGTCAAGTTGACACATAAAATCAACCATCATATATATAAACTAAAAGTTTTTCAAGGCATTTGCAACAAACCTAACCTCTTCACATGTATTGTGTCCAAGGTAATCTTCTTAACTCATATGTAAGCCAATTTATGTAATTTTCAAAATATACTTTAATATATACTGTAGATCATACAAGGAGAAAACTAGAATAATGCTTTGTAGACAAGCCTACATTTATCAGCTGTGATTTGAAAGATTTTAGTTTAAAACTGAGTGAAACATTGTAGTAGACTCATTCTTGTTCTCAAGTATTCACACTTCTTATTCCTTGCAGTGAGGGCTCCCTTTGGGAGGAAGAGGCATCCCACACCTCTGACATTAGGAGTGGCCATGTGACTTCTCTGGTCAATGACATGTGAACAGACTGGATGATTGTCATGTCTGAGCAAGGGGTTTCCGCTCTCTTGCTTTTCCTTCCACCAGGAGTAAAGCCCGTCCCAGATAGGGGTTGCTCCTTCAGTTTGGGTACTGGAATGAAGACATGTAGAACAGACTTGCAGATGACCCCTATCTGTCAATATGCAACATGAGCAGGAAATGATTGCTGCTGTAAGCCACTGACATTGGGGTTTTGTTAATACAGCATGACTCCCTTCAGCAAGAACATGTTTTAGTGCTACATTCTCAAAGTAGCTCTCAGTGAGCTGTGAATAGTCTTGGCTTTTTAACATCATTATTTATCAATGTTTATGCCATATCCTAAAAAAATCATTCTTTTGGATTTAAAATGTTTTAAAATCAGATAATTAAGATAAATAAGTTTATTTTCTGAAGGAAATATGTTTTATCCTAAATTAAATATTGAAAACCAACAGAAGTGAAACATAGATTACACATTTACAATCAGGAGTAACATATATATATATGTAACTGCTCCATTTAAAAACCATTCTAAAGTTGCATCAAGAGGAAGACACCTTCCTTCCCCTCCTCACTCCAAATTCCCAGAAATACAAGAAATTTTTCAAGAGGAAATTCATAATAGTGCTAGAAAACAACAGTTATATTTAAGCAAGGTTGCTTTTTTTTTTTTTTTTTTTTTTTTGAGATGGAGTCTTGCACTGTCACCTGGGCTAGAGTGCAATGGTGCAATCTCAGCTCACTGCAACTTCTGCCTCCCGGGTTCAAGCCATTCTCCTGCCTCAGCCTCCAAATAGCTGGGATTACAGGTACTCGCCACCATGTCCAGCTAATTTTTTGTATTTTCAGTAGAGACGGGGTTTCACTAAGTTGGCCAGGCTAGTCTCGAAATCCTGACCTCATGATCCACTTGCCTTGGACTCTCAAAGTGCTGGGATTACAAGCATGAGTCACTGTGCCCAGCCTGCTTTTTTTTTCTCCAAAAAGTCAGGAAAGAAAGCAGGAAGAGAAACCCAAAACTTAACCCACTATTAGAAGAGTCCTGCCTTTGCATCCCTCTACCCACAGCAGTCACTAGTTCAATCATGAATTCTGCACAGCTTTTCTGGCTTCTTCTCACTCTTCCCACTCATTGGCTTCTGCTTTCTAAGATGGAAACCATCATTCTTAGCAAACTATCACAAGAACAGAAAACCAAACACCGCATGTTCTCACTCATAGGTGGGAACTGAACAATGAGATCACTTGGACTCGGGAAGGGGAACATCACACACTGGGGCCTATCATGGGGAGCGGGGAGGAGGGAGGGATTGCATTGGGGAGTTATACATGATATAAATGATGAATTGATGGGTGCTGACGAGTTGATGGGTGCAGCACACCAACATGGCACAAGTATACATATGTAACAAACCTGCACGTTATGCACATGTATGTACCCTAGAACTTAAACGTTATAATAAGTATAAAAAAAAAAAAAAGTAAAAGAAAGAAAAAAAAAAAAAAGATTACCTCCTAAAAAATCTATTTGTACCCTAGTCTTTGTTTCAGGGCTCTGATATTGTAGGAACCCAAACAAAGTCAAGCCCTGATGGTTCCCTAAGATCCAGGGTCTCACTTCTAACTTCCTTCTCTCATTCTCTCTCTCTCCTCCCTCTTCTTCTCCTTCTCTCTCCATATTCTACCCAGCATATTCACAATTAAACTCATCACCATTGTTTCAAACCTGTCTTTCCAACTTCTCATTCATCCAAGCACAAAACCTCAGGTTCATCTTTGACCTTCTATCACATGTCACAGATCCACTTAATTTCAAGTCCAGCCATTTCAACTTACTGAGTTCATTATTATCTTTCCTCATTCTACCCACCTCTGCCAGCTTGGTTTAGGCCTTATAATCTCATACATGTATATTATAAAAGGTTCTTGACTGATAACTCAAGTTATCTTCTCTCCTTGGTATAATTTATCATCTAACCTTCCTGAAGCAAGCTCTGGCAATATTATATAACTCTACTCAAAAAGCTCTTGTGGAGTTCAGTGTCTATGCTCCAAAATAAAGCCCTCTTGACCTCAACCTACCTTTGCCAACAACTTTATTCATGACTCCAAGAGCCTTCCCAACAGAACCACGCACCATTCTCTCTAAGATTTCCATGTTTTTCCACCTCTGTGGCTGTGCTCTGTTCCCTATATCTGGAAAGCTCTGACCCATTTTTCATCATACTCAAAACCTACCTTGGGTCAAGTGCTACTTCTTCCAAGAAGAAGCCTCCATTGATTCCCCAAATGAAAACATTATCTCTCTTCTGATCTCCTGTAACACTTAAATTGTACTCTTCTTGGCACTTTTATCACTTGTTTTAAACTACAGTATAACTTACATTAAAATGTAAAAGTCTTAAATTTGATGATTTTTTACATATATATCAACATATGTACCACTCTTGTAATCCTCCACCCAGATTAATATATAGAACATTTCTAACATCCCAGAAGCTTTCTTTGTGCCCCTTCCAGGCAAAACCCCTTTGCAAGTATAATCTCTATTCTGACTTATCTTAGATTAGTTTTGCCTACTTTTGAACTTCATATAAATGTAGTCATACAGTATAGACTCTTTTGCACCTGGCTTCTTTCATCCTACATCTGATCTCTGAGATTCACCCAGGTCATGCTTATTATCAATTGTCTATTGTTTTAAAATTATAGAATAGTAATTTTAAAAGTCCATTATAGGGCCATACCACACTCATGTAACCATTCCACTGTAGATGAATATTTTTTAGTGTTTTCGCAATTACAAAAAAGGCTTCTATGGACATTTCTGTATACCTTTTGTTGGACATCAGCACTCACTTCTACCCTTAGGAATAGAATTACTGGGTCATAGGCATTTGTATGTTTGGCTTAGGAAGTATTGCCAAACATTTCTCAAAAGTGTTTATATCAATGTATACCCATTAACAACATAAAAGAATTCCAGGTGTGCCATATGCTTACTAACACTTGTTACTGTCGTCGTTTTTAAAACCGCTTTTGATGTCTGTGCTCTCACTTCTATATTAAATTATAACAACGACATTACACAGAGCTTAACATTTTGCAAATTTTTAAACTGTATAATATCTCAGTGCATATTTTCTACCCTATAATGTAAGCAAGGAGAGTCCTATTATTATCCTTACTTTATATTAGGTAGGTGCAAAAATAGTGGCTTTTGTCATTAAAAGTAACGGCAAAAACCACAATTACTTTTGCACCAACCTAATAGATGAGGAAACAGGTTCAGAGAGGAGAGCTTGCTCTCATGACCAGCTTGCTCAAGGTCACAAATCTAGTGAATAGTGGAGACACTTAATCATGTACATCCACCATGGTACATGGCTTATAGTTATAAGAGTACATGTTTTATGTCTGCTCGCTTACTGACAGCTCTTTGAGGTTGACACTTATTTTTAATTTATCACTATCTAATGAGGGAATTAATGAACTGAAATATGAAACTGTAATTTCTCTGTACACAAAAACTTTACAATAATTGGTTATAATAACACAATGACTAAGAAGCACCATCACTTGTTACCTGAATCACAAAGGATTGTATTTCAGATCCAAGGATTCACAAATATCCAAATATTTAGTCTCATTTAATGACTTTCTTTGAATATTAAAGGATTTAAAAAATATAAGCCTTTGTTTGAAGGGTTGTTTTAAACTCATTATTTGAACTATTACTAAGCAGTCTTAAAGGTATCAAAACTATTTGGGTTCTTAAATCAACCAGATTCCAGTTTTGTATTTTGGGCATAGAATACAATAGTTAGCATCTTAATATGTGTTTTTTTAAGTTGTTTTTCTTGTGTGTAACCTAACAATATGCTAAGAAATAGTAAAGAAAATAAAAGAAACACCAATATAAATGTATGTACACAGACGTTTTATAGTCAGTAGCTTTGGGTACCTTATTAAAAGATTATTTGATTCTTTTAAGTCAAATAATCTTTCATTAAAAGATTTCTTAAGATAGTTTGACATCATCCAACAGATTGTTATGAGGTGTCAATAAATCAGTAGCTATCTGTATCAACAAGCATGTGTTTTAGGAGATACATGGCAACTTCCAGAATAATCCGATTACTTTTTATGCTGTCAGAAAGTACAGATGACACATTTAAGCAATCTGACATCCATGGATAGCTAGACCTTGGTGTGCCTTATAAATTACCCCTTTCGTTCAAGAAGAATGGTACTGTGTGTTAATGCCCACTCCGAAGATGAAAGCTACCATATACACCTCAGAGTATCCACTTCTTTTTTTGTCTATGTATGTTCATCTTTTCAAACGTGTTCATATCATTCTGGGGTCTCTAAAACATTTAACTTCTAAAACTTCTTACTTTTGACCTATAAAAATTCATTAAAATTTTAAAATACATTTTTGAGGCAGAGATCGTAAATGTAAATCGTAGATAATCGAAATAATTGACCTTCATTATCAGATACTTCACATCAAAACTGACTTTCTATCTGAATACTTACCTCTCTGAGGCTAAAGAATACATTCTGTCTCAATTACTGAGCTCTTTTGGGATGTGAACCTAGCTAAGTGTGCACTGACACATTCCAAGGTGACCACACAATTCATTTGCGGCATACTAAGATATTTACCACTCAAGCCTGCTGTAAGATACAATAAATTCATAGGATGCCAAAGGTATCTGAGAACTTCCTGTAATTCACAGGAGATGATCAGATATAATGAAATGTGTTTAACACAAATTTCTGTCTTATATTCAAGGCCAACTTGAGTTTTAGAAAAGCAACAAAAAACTATGCAAATAAATCCTCTAGATATAATCATTCAACAGTTTTCTCAAGGAAAAACATATTATAGATGTTTAATTACAATCATATATTTTTTGAACTTGTTTTCTTTCAATTATAGAAAAAAATTCACTTTTCAAGTTCAGACATGACTGTTAAAAATATATCATATTCCCAGTAGCAAATGAACATACCTCTCATGCATGTAGTCAACTCCCAAAAGCAGTTGGATAAACCAGTCTATTATTTGGTTATCTGGAAAGATTTTTCCAGCTTCTTTATATTCCTGAATTTTATAGTCCAGATCTCGGCCCTGAAATGAAGAGCATAATCTTCCATATTTTTTCAGCTAATATATTAAAATCAAGCTCACTTAACAACAGTTAAAACATAGCAGTCACTGTTTATGAGAAAGTGCCACACTGTAATTATCACTGACAAAGATTCTCTCTTTAACCAAAGTCTCTCCAGGTTCCTCTGAGCACTCTTTTCAGCTCAGCCTCAACATTGACCTATAAAGACTTTAACAAACATACATGTATTAATAGTTTCTAAAAGCCTAAGGCCACAACCCTAGGATGGTCCTCCCACCCCTTAAAGTTCCTGCCTGATCAGCTCAAGGTAGACAAAAGAATTGACTGTTTCCTCCAGTCAATGCCTGAAGATAGGGCTCTTGTCTCCCAATCTCTAAAGAAGGTTAGGAGTCTAACTTTGATGAGCACCAGTTAACAAACCCACATGGGTTTACAGGGACCAACCTCCACTTTCTGATTTTTGTAATTTTTCACTTCCTTGGCTCTGCTCAGGCCCCTGCTGTTCCTCTTTCCTATTCCCTTATTCTCCCTGAATACCCAGTCACTCTGCACAAATCAGAATGGAGCTCAGCTCTTTCCCCTAGTGTCAGTAGTTACTTCATAAAATCTGTTTTAAATGTTTTAATGATATCACTCCAGGAAAAAACCCTTATAAGGAGAAAAGTTACCACATAAACCTTCAACCTAAATTATTTTTTATTATATTACCTATATATGCACCCACATAAAACTAGCAATAACTTTTCTTACACTTAGAGTTGTATATAATTATAGAATCTTAACATATATAAAACTTAAAAAGGTCGGCCAATAAAATTCCAATCAGTGATATGAATTTAATGCAAAGTGATGATTTTTGGTGGAACTAAATTGGTACTTACATTGTGCATATAGCTGCTATAGTATAGATTCTTTTGAGTTTGGCATGCCTAGGGTACCATGTGCATTGGGATGACTGAATTCCCTTTCCTCTATATAGCTATAGCAAAACCCTAAGGAATATAATAACTGTAGATCTATGTGGGGATCCAGGCACATCATTTAAGCATTTAGTTAAGCTCTATCCTATCACTCACTGCAATAAGTAAAATAATACTTATTATTAAGGTCAAAAACTAAGTATGATCAAAAATGACAAAATCTAAAATAGGCCAGCAGTGTCTGATATAATGTCCTTTCTGAATATGTTTTATTGATGTATTTCAATTGCTATAAAATAAAATGTCAAATGCTAAATTCTCTTAGAGAACCCTTAGACCTGATCCATTTTACTGTAAAACACCGAAAAATTAGAGATAATTTGAGAAATGTTCCTCTAAAGAAAAGAATGGATTAAATGTAACTGGTCTTTGCAGGATGTAAAACGCAGGCCCCATAAAGAGTGGGAGAGGTACTTACCATGTTCATGGGGAGCAAAAGTGGAAAAAATGAAGCTAGTCACAGACTACTCATGACAGAGTTATTGTTAAGATGCAAAGGAAGAACATTTATAGGCAAAGAGACAATCCAAAAGAAATTACTTCTAATGAAACAACATGAGGTCAACTGATTCACTTATAATGCATTTTTTATTTCCTTACAGTGCAATGTGCAAATATTTGCTTAGCATTTTCTCTCCCACACACGACCATAACAAATCGAAAGTATAGCAAACATTCACTTGCAGCCTAGCTCAAGTACGGTTTCCTGATAGATTTTCTGGGCCAAGGAGAGTGTTCCAAAGTTTGGTAGAATTCAAAAATATGGCAAATTGAATACTTAACTCCTTGTCTAAAAGACTATCATTTCTTTCTCATTTTTTAACCCTGCCTTTATTTCTTCTCTCTTTTTAATCCTAGAGTTTATCAGAATTCTGTTGAGCCACACAAGCTGTACTCTCACGTTTCTATAAGTTGCAAAGAACATTTTTGACAATAGATCATTATAACATCCTGTGTAGTAGACATGAAAGTCCTTCAGATGAAAGATGACCTGTAAATATACAGTTGACCCTTGAATAACATGGGTTTGAACTGCATAGGTCTGCTTAAAATGTCAGTTTACAAGCTTATAATATCAGCTTATAAGCTGATATTTTTCAACCAAACACATATTGAAAATACAGTATTTGCAGGAATGGAAATCTGCATATATGAAGGGCTTTTGTATATATGAAGGTTCTGCAGGGCCAACTGCAGGACTTGAATATGCGAGGATTCTGGTATATCTCATTTAGTTTCTCTGAATACGATCAAACATCTCCAGTGGCGGAAAAACTATTGCCTACATGTTTCCATCTTCTTCCAGAATACCTTCAGAGGAGGAGTGAAAGGAGAGAGAAGATGAAGACAATGATAAAGAAAAAGGAAAATAAAAACTTGCCTTAAAGAAATATCAGTGAAGCTGCCTGCTAGCTTCTTATAGCAACCCAATGTTTATCGCTTTAAAAACACCAAAAATAAGCACAATTTTCTCTATGTACAAAAATTATGGCCCTAGAACCTGTGCATTTTTTTTAAACCTGTTAACCTCACTAAGGACAAGAAGGAATTACAGTGGCCACAGTGAACTGTTAACCAAGATAAAATTGATCGCTTGTGAGGCACATTAGAGAAGAAAGGATCCAACATACCACAAAAGCAATGGGACACATTCTTTAATTGATACACAGAAGTATTAAACATCTAAGATATTAAATCAATCAAAGATTTCCTCTTTAAAAGATTTCTTAGAGAAGGTGAATCGAAAAAATCCTAAGTCTTTTCTACAAACATCAGTCAAAAGCTTTAGCCATCTGGGTACGTAATCTTGTCTCATGGGCCAGAAAAAATTCACTTCCAGATATCCTTTAACATATTAGAGAGCTTTGTGTTACTGTACTTGGCACCGGGCTAAAATTTTTAAACGAATACTACAAGATTTGGTTTTATGTTTATATTTATATATGTCAGTATGTATGTTATGAATGTGTAATATATTTTTTTTCCTTATGGTATTGCCAAAATTAAATTGTAAAAGAGAATTATTTAATTGGCTTAAAGAAAAATAAGTTCTTACATAAAATAGGTATTCCTTAAAACCTTAGAAACAAACCTAAAATATTTTTCATGTTTACATAATCTTGGATAATCTTTGGTAAATAGTAGCTAATAAAAGTATATTGGCTTGATTAACGCAGGCATACCTTCAGAGTTGTTGGCATTTAGTATAATACAGATGCACAACTCTTCTTCCCTAGGTTTATTTAGTAAAATAACTTCATGCTATCTCTATGTGACATAACTTGTCAGCAAGAAAAATAATTTAAGGTGATGGCTAGCTATTTAATATCTCATCTTTATGAGCATGTCAAGTATAATTATTAAAAGTAAGTGTTAAATAGAGGTAAGATAGAATTCCCATGTGAAAATGTCCTTGCTATACTAGAAATTTTTAATATTCTTACGAAGGATGGGGGGAAAAAAAGCCCTAACAAGATAGAAATAAAAATTTGCTTCCTCTACCATTTCTTACCACAGAGAGACTAAAGACAGTTGGGACTGTTAATAAATGTTCTGTGCCACATTGAAAAAAAAGTATTATAAAACAGTACATGCTCCTAGAATTATAATCCACAGATTTTCCAATCTATAGACTGCTGGTATGATATTCACACTTGCTTTCTTCCTAGTGTTCACTAGAAATTAAGGTCATAAAGGGCTAAGAATTCTAATTAAAATACGTAACTAAAATTACTAGAAATAATAAGGAAAACTATTTTACATGCAAGTATACAATATAGGTAAGATGTGCTCTTGGTAAGGAAAAGCATAAGTTATGAGGATGTGTATTGCTCTGTTAAAACAAAAGGAGAAAAATTTTTGTTCTAAAGTAGAATGATTGATCCAAAACGAGAAAGAAGTATAGGGGGAGAAAAAAACTGACTGTATATTAGAAAGTGATATGGTTTAGCTGTGTCCCCACCTAAAATCTCATCCTGAATTGTAATCCCCATAATCCCTACATGTCAAGGATGGGACCCGGTGGAGATAAATCATGGGAGTGGTTTCCCCCATGCTGTTCTCATGATAGTGAGCGAGTCTCACAAGATCTGATGGTTTTATAAGCATCTAGCATTTCCCCTGCTTGCACTCACTCCGTCCTGCTGCCCTGTGAAGAAGTGCCTGCTTCTCCTTTGCCTTCCATCATGATTATAAGTTTCCTGAGGCCTCCCCAGCCATGAGGAACTGTGAGTCAATTAAACTTCTTTCCTTTATAAATTGCCCATTCTTGGCTATTTCTTCATTGAGAATGGACTAATACAAAAAGACTGTAGAAGAGGAACCTTGTGAAAGAAATGTTATATGTGATTCAGCTAGCTAAGATTAGATGTGCTATTTGTACATTTTCTAAAATTAAGCATTAATATCAAAACACTATGAAGGTAAATTAGAATTTCATCCCCTATGTTAAAACAACTTTTCTTCAGGTATTGGTCTACTTTTAATAGGAAATTGTGAAAAGACTTTTGTTTGTTTGCTTTGTTTTACCTTTTAGGTAATTGGACAAGGAAATATTCTGTGTTTTGTCAAGATAATTAAGAAAGTCAGTAAAAGGAATGCCATGATGGCTGACTTGCCAAGATGGCTGACTAGAAGCAGTTAGTGCATGCTGCTGTCATGGAGAAGAGGCAGAGTGGCAAGTAAACACTAGTTCTTCAAGTGGATCATATAGGAGGCCATGTTTTGATTCATCAAGGAAGCAACAGCAACCCCACAGAAAGCAAAGAAAAGCAAGGCAGGACAGCTGCCTATCCAGGATTGGTGCAGAGCCAGAGGAGGCTCCCAGCTCTGAGGAAAGGATGAGCGAGAGTCCCCAGGGACCACACGTCTGCATAAGCTTTGTAATCTTGGGCACAGGAGAGGCCCCCAGCTCCCCTGGGCTTCCAGATTGACACAGAGAGCTTTGCGGACTCTGTGCAGAGCTACCACTCAAGCCCACACTGAGCTCCATGAGCCCTGGATTCCCGAGCATGCTGGTGCCAGCTGCCATAGCCCTACCAACAAAGGAGCTGAGGCTCTCTAGTGCACCTCTAGGATAGGGAACACATGCATGGTGCTGAGGAGAGGATGAACTGCACATTGTACCTCATCATGGAAGGTCCAATGGCCTGGGCCCCCAGCACAGCCACCCCACCCCAACCTGAACATTCCAGCTGGTCATCGCTTTTCTTTCCTCTGGGATGGACCTCCCAGAGCCAACTAACAAGCCTGCTGCAATTGCCACTGCTGCAGCCCCTGCCCCTGCTATCCTCAGGCTGGGGAGAGAGTAAAGAATCTAAGACCTATCATTGGCCTCCAGCATGCCACAGCTGCTATACAGTAAGGTGGCCAGACTGTTTTCCATGCAGATCTCTGACTTTGCTGCTCCAGATTGGGCAGGGCCTTCCAGCTTAGGCCCCCAGAGCAGCTGCCTCACTCCCACCTGATCACTTCAGTTAGTGGTGGTTCTTCATTTCTCTGGGGTGGAGCTTCCAGAGACAACTGACAGGCCCTCTGTCATTGACACCACCATAGTACCCACTCATCAGTCCCACCACCGAGGCTAGAAAGGGAACAAACAGCCTGATTGTTGTTGCAGGCCTACAGCACACCACAGCTATCCTACGGAGAGGAGGCCAAACTATCCTTTTTGGTCTTCCCTAGGCAGAGCACCCCCCAAGCCTGGGCCCACAGCACAGCTGCCCCATCCCTGGCTGATCACTCAAATTAGCCATGGCTATGCATTTCTTTGGGGTGGCACCCCCTGAGGTAACTGGCAGGCTGTATGCCATTGCTGCCATTGTAGTCCCCACCCCTGCTGCCCCCAAGGTGGGGACAGAACAAAAAGCCTGATCTCTCCCCAGGTCTGCAGTGCATAGCCTGGGAGTCCTAAGGCACTCGAGTGGGAATGGAGCCCACACTCTCAGAGCACTAAGAGGGGTGAGTCACAGGGGTTCATGGGCTGCAGCAGGAATAGGCATGCCTCACTCCACAGAGCCAGACTGAAAAGGTGTGGTCTATCTCTCTACTGCAGCCTCTGACTGAGGGAACACTGTAGCCTAAAACCCTGTAGAAGAAAGGCAGGTACAGTGCCAGTGATTGGAGGGAGTTCCCCCAAGGCCCAGGAGTAAACTCGGTGAAGTGGTCACCTCTCTTGCCACTGCACCACAGAGCAAGCTTGCAAGTGGCAGGAAATACAAAGGAGCCATGCAGCTGAGTAAGAGCCTCTACCAGCAAATACTCTTAAGCATCATCTACTGGATTGCAGCCCAAACTACAACAACAAAAATACTTTGCTAATATAACCCCCTGTAAGACTAAGGGTAAGAATTCAGCCCAAATAAAGAACCTGCATAGAGCTTTAGCCCTCTGAAAACATCCAGAAATGAAGCCAACTAACTATACTCAATTTATACCACAATTAAAGGAACAGCAACCTTCTCAGATGAGAAAGAACCAACACAAGAGTTCTGGCAATGCAAAAAGCCAGAGTGTACCCTTACCTCCAAACAAGTACACTGTCTCCTCAGCAATGGTTTTTAACCAATCAAAAATGACTGAAATGACAGACATAGAATGTGGAATCTGGATGACAAGGAATCTCATGAATATTCAGGAGAAAGTTGAAACCCAACCCAAGGATTCCAAGGAATCTAGTAAAATGATCTAAGAGCTGAAAGATGAAATAGCCATTTTAAGAAAGAACCAAATTGAGCTTCCACAGCTGAAAAATTCACTATAAGAATTTCACAATATAATCAAAAGTATTAACAGAAGGATCGAAGCTGAGGAAAGAATCTCAGAGCTCAAAGGCCAGTTCTTCAAGTCAACTCAGTTAAACAAAAGAAAATAATTTTAAAATGGGCCGGGCGCGGTGGCTCAATGGCTCAAGCCTTATCCCAGCACTTTGGGAGGCCAGGCGGGCGGTCACAAGGTCAGGACAAGATCAAAGACATTCTGGCTAACACAGTGAAAACCCCCCCGTCTACTAAAAAATACAAAAAAAAAAAAAAAACTAGCCGGGCGAGGGTGGCGGGCGCTGTAGTCCCGCTACCCGGTGAGGCTGAGGCAGGGAATGGCATGACCCGGGAGGCGGACTTGCAGTGGCTGACGATCCGGCCGGCACTCCAGCATGGGTGAAGAGCGAGACTCCGTCTCAAAAAAAAAAAAAAAAAAAAAAAAATTTTTTTTAAATGAATAAAACTTCTGGAAAGGATGAGACCAAATCTATGACTCAATGGTATTCCTGAGAGAGAGAGAATAAACAACTCAGAAAATATATTTGAGGATCTAGTCCATGAAAATTTCCCTAATCTTGCTAGAGAGGATGACATGCAAAACCAATAAATACAGAGAACCTTGGCTAGACATCATATAAATCAACCATCCCCAAGGCACATAGTCATCAGATTCACCAAGGTCAAGGTAAAAAAAAAATCTTAAAGAGAGAAAAGTCAATTCATGTGCAGAGGGAAATCCATCAGGCTAGCAGCAAACGACTCAGCAGAAACCTCACAAGCCAGAAGAAATTGGGGTACTATTTTCAGCATTCTTAAATAAAAGAAATTTCAACCAAGAATTTCATATCCCATCAAACAAAGCTTCATAAGTGAAGGAGAAATAAAACGCTTCTCAGAAAAGCAAAGCAGTTCTCTCTATTTAAAAGCTAAGGTTTTTCTATAATTACGTAACTGTCTTTGAAGTATTTTAATTATCACTCTGCTTAAATGACTATTGTTCCCAGTGACCTATGATCCTATTTTAATTAAATATTTTAAACCTTTTGACATTTTTTAACAACTTCTCAAAATCAAACATTAAATTAAGGCCTTTTGACCTCAAACTAACTTTGGAAGTTTCCCAACTGACCTCTGGAATTTCTCAAAGGAATTTTTTCCTCTCTTCTTATAAAAAAGAGAGATGTGTTAAATTGCCTGGGAAGCATTGTCAAATAATAAGTGTTGCTGAACCATCTTTAAGTTATATTGCATGGGTATGTTATTAATATGTTTTCCAGAAATTATATGAAATTCCCAGAAACCTGATAGTCTTGATATATTACTATCACTCATAATTTTAATTATTTTAAAATACTGTATATATAGAAAAGGAAACAAAATTTTCTTGTCAATTGCATTGTAATTAATTTTCACCAGACATTTAACCATTATCATTTAAAATCTTATCATCCACAGACAGCTAATTGTTTTACTTTGGTACTTTCCTGAAAGCTATTGAAAACAACTATAAACCTAAATTTTTCACCTTTGAGGGGATTCATGGAAACAACTCTGACAACATAGGTTTCTGATAACCTTAGGTTCATACAATTAGATTAGATAAGAATTTCCAGAACTCTAATGAATAAATTGATTGGTTCATAAAACCACTAACCCCACATCAAGTAGAACACGAATTAATTGGTTGCCAAGGACTCCTTCGGCAGTTTTTCATACTAAGTCAGCCAGTACTGAAATTGTTAAGATATACAATTTGAGTGAGCTCCATGAGCTCCATGAGAGGTCAAATTACCTGTGATGAACTATTTCATAACCAGTGCCTTGTGCCTGAATTGGAGAAACCAACTGGTATTTAAAAGGATATAAATTCAATGTTAAGTGTGGGCTAATGGAGGGCTTGGACAGTTGCTTGGTCCTTCCTGACTCCTTAAAGCTTTAATTATTAAAAGCTCTGTACTCTTTAACTCATCAGAGGAAAGATAAAATAATTCCAATTATTTTTAAAAATACTGGCAGGCTGTCTGTTCTCAAACTGTTAAAATGGTTTATAACCAATGTCTGGTTTGTCAAACCCATAATTTTGACAAGACAATAAAAGACTCAGATGATACATTTCCAGCACCTGCTGGATCATCTGAATATTTACAGACGGACATCACTCAATTCCCACCTTCAATGAATATTTTCTGGATGTACAGAAGCTTTTCCATCATGCAGGAAGTTTGCTGATGTAACAGTAGCTAAAAGGTTATCACGAAATGTGTTTGCTTTATGGAATATTCCTGGAGAATATTCCTCCAGTGGTAGAGGTGCTCATTTCACTGGACAAGTTATAAAGCAGTTAAATAAGTTATTACAAACACAATGGTATTAGGCAAAGCCAACTGAATTGACTGCATTGACTTGTTCAAAGGTATTACTGATTGATGGCAATCAGCTCCACTCCCCTTGGAAAACATAGACTGACCCCTTATAAAATAGTTACCGGAAGATGTATGGCCCTAATAATAGACTCACAAATCTCTTTCATAAGTTATGAAAGAACACTTTTATAAGTTCTGACATGACTTAATATTACAAGATTTTAATGCATTATGCTTAAGTATATATATATATATATAT